>NC_064571.1:54434524-54737554 GCF_937001465.1 Orcinus orca
TCCGGAAAGTGATGATGAGAAACTATCTTTAATATTTCAGAAGGCCTAAAGAAAAGCATACATTTTACTGAGATAAGACTACATAGAAAATTAAGTTATCGTCTGGGGATGAGGTGGGAAGGAGGATTTGGAGATTGTCATTTAATTTCTAAATTAAATGATTCTCCTGCAGGAGTTTGTGATACGATGTGTAAAGCATTTCAAGAGCACGGGCAGTGTCTGTAAACACTGTCCAGATTTTTCCTAACTCTGAGCTGAGACAGTTAAGCTGTCCTCAGTGGGTCAGCAGTGTCAACTGGATGAATGAGTTGAGAAGAGGAAAGAAAAGCATTTTTATGGTGGGGTGTGTGTGTGTGTGTGTTTTAAGTGGAGATCTACTACTTATGGGAAGAAGGGAAGAAAGCCAGGGCAAAACCACAGGAGGAGGAAGCCATAGGCTTCCACTTGTCATGAGAGCCAGGTGCTGGTCAAATGATGGGATCTGATGGCCCCAGATGCCCCCCGGAAGGCGCTGATGAGATGCAAACCATGCCCCCCCTGCCCCCCCAGCAAATGAGCATCCCAGAAGCCAACCCTACAGAGGTTTGGGGGCACCCCCGCCCTTTGTCTCCTACCTGCACCTAGGAAGAGCAAATCAAGGGGTTGACTTTGGGAGGCCCATGAAGGGTCCCCTTCTTTCCTAAAGCCACCACTCTTGCTCCTGGTCACCTCATTCCCCTACCTAAGGAGCTCCAACCTTTTTGCAAAGAAATCAAGTCTGATCCTTCTCCAGCCCCTCAAACTAACCACCTGATTATAAGAAATATAGGAACAGGGCTTCCCTGGTGGTGCAGTGGTTGAGAGTTCGCCTGCCGATGCAGGGGACGCGGGTTCGTGACCCGGTTCGGGAAGATCCCACATGCCGTGGAGCTGCTGGGCCTGTGAGCCATGGCTGCTGAGCCTGTGCGTCCGGAGCCTGTGCTCCGCAACGGGAGAGGCCATGGCAGTGAGAGGTCCGCGTACCGCAAAAAAAAAAAAAAAAAAAAAAAAAAAAAGAAAGAAAGAAATATAGGAACAGAGGAACCGGTTAAAAGATACAACGGGGATACAATCAGCAAATTCAGAATGTGGGAAACTACAGGGCACATGACTCATTTCTTCAACAAATACAGGCAAAAACCAAAAAAGGAAAAGGAGAAAATAGAAACCTATGAATGAAAAGAGACTTAAAAAGCATCAACCAAATGCAATATATGGACCTTATTTGAATCATGATTCAAACACATCAACTGGCAAAAGGGAAGTTTCTAAGACAATTGGAAAACTTTGAACACCGACTAGATATTTGATGATATAAAGGAGTTCATGCTTTCTTCAATGAGATAGTGGCATTTTGGTTCTTTTTAAAGTGTTCTTGTCTTTTGAGATAGATACAGACATATTTACAGATGAAATGTTTGATGTCTGGAACATTCTTTAAAATAATCCAGTTGGGAGGAACCTATGGAGAGAGGTAGAGGTAAAACAAGACTGGCCATACACTCACAAACACTGAGACTGTCAGAGTGGATTTATTAGACTGTTTTATTTTTATATATGTTTAAAAGCTTCCATAGTAAAAGACTATTTAAACAGCTAAAAGATGACCATAATATAGAGTTTTTATAAAATTTAAAAACTGTAGTTAAAATAATCCTATTTAAAATAACTCATACTATGACTGCATGTATTAATTTATGTATATATGAATGGGCATGTTTATCTATATAAGTTTACAGACATAGGAAATCTTCTGGAAGCACATACAGCAAACTTTTATCAATCCTGTTTTGGGGGGAGGATGGAACTGGAGGGAGGTATTCGTTTTTTACTTTACATACTTCTGCCTTATTTCAATTTCTTCCATCAAGCATGTCCCACTTCTCAATTTACAAAGGCAGTGTGGGAGTAGACACAGTGACTCCCTGGAGCCCCCAGCCTAGCTCTCAAGGTCTCTGCATCCTGGACCTCCATCCATGACATGAGGCTCAGCTCTAGACTGGCTAATATTCCTTACTCACAGACAGCCCCATTCCTGTGCTACTTCTGTGCCCTCATTCACCAAACGTTTTCCTCCCATTCAGACTTCCAAATCCCAGCTCCAGACCCACCTCCTCCATCCAGGAAGCCCTGCTGGACTACCTCAGGGCACAAGGGCCTCTCCCTCCACAAGATGGCCAGGACCTGACAACACGTTGCCACTCTGTCTGGTTAGTACACTTTTAGAGGAAAACAAGCCATAATCCGCATACTACCTAGGAGGCCTACGACACAGGTGAGTTAAGTTACTTAACCTTTCTGAGCCTTGATTTCCTCGTTTGTAAGTGGGGATGCAGGTACCTTCCTCACTGGACTGCTGTAAAGATAAGCCAGGGGAAAGCAGATCAAGCTCCCTGTACCTATTTCAGAGGCTCTGTCTGCTATACACAAAACAACCCCTCTAAGACTTGCAGCTGCAAGTTTTAAGAGAATGGGAAGGGGACCTGAAATCCACTTGAATCCATACACTGGGAAGAACACTGTACTCAGAACTGCTCCTTAGTTTAAATGTTAATAATAGAAATAATGTGCTGGGGTCAGGAGGAGGAGCTCTGAAGGTCACACTCTGAACTCCCACTAGGTGGCAGTAGCGTTTTCTCGCCATTATGCAAATAGAGAAGAGGGCCATCCGAAGGGGAAAACATTCTTCTCATACTGATACAAAGGAGAACATTTCTATTAATTTCCCCATAATACTAAAATAGAGGTTAGCAGGAGAAAATGCACCAACTTAGAAGAACTTCCATCAGTACCAATGATGAAACCCCATCCAGGATCCCTTGGTGTCTCTGTAGGGGTGGGTAGGAATGGTGGGAATAATGGGGGGAGGGGCAGCGGAGGGGATGTTGAGCGAAAGTGGAGGTACCGTCGCAAAGAGGGAACTCCAGTTGAGAGTGAGAACTTGCTAGAAGTCCAAACCATGACTCAACCTTCCTCATCTGAAGAGGAACATGAATGCGACCAATGGCAATGAGTCCCCCCTGTCAGGGACTCCTGGGAGCACAAACTCTGTGGACCTAAGCAGCCAGGCGTGTCCTCTTGGGAGATCCAGCCTCCAGAGAAACGTAGTTGGAAGATAAAGCCCTCCCCGGTTTTCCTTCTTCAGGTCCCACTGCCCAGAACCTCACACTGGCACCCCAGTGCCTCAAGACCAAGTCTGAACTCCTCTGCCAGTAGACAGTCATCAGCCACTGGTCTGAAGTCCAGCCAGTGACCTACCAGCCAATGGACTTCAGAGAACATTACATCACCCACCCTCACTCTTCCTCAATGTTCCCAATGAAGAAAATTAATCCCAAGAGGTGATCTGACAGGTTACTCCCAAAGCCGACCCTTCCCCCAGCTGGGCTTTCTCATCTGTGCTGTATTGAAGACACCTTTTCTCTCCAAAAAGACCGTAGTTCCGTGAGGGCAGGGAAAATGTCATGGTTTAGCAGAAATACTGCAAATCGAGGTTCTGGTAGGAGGAAGTGCAGGGTGGTACTTAGGAATGTGGGGGTCTCTGCAGTCAGGCTGGGTTCAAATCCTGCTCTCCTGAGCTAGCTGTGTGACCTTGAGGGAGTACTTAACCTCTCTGGGCATCAGTTTCCTCATCTGTAAGCAAGAGATAATATCACTGACTTAGTACATAGAGATGTTAATGAAGATTAAATATCAAGAATGTAAAGCACTGGCACTATGTCTGGCACATGACAGGGGTAAATGCGGTGTGTGTTTCAGTCCAGGTCCTGCTGTTCATCAGCTGAGGGGCCTGGGCAAGTCACATTATCTCTTGGGCTTCATCTTCTTCATTGGCAAAATCGAGGAAGAGTGAGGGAGGGAGACGGTGGGTTATGTATTGTTCTCTGAAATCCACTGTGGCTGTGAGGTTCCACGATTCTCTGGAACACTTATCTCCCACTCGCCACAGGACATAGCTAGTGTATGAGTATGAGGAGAGAGAAATCCAGGTACTGACTCTGTGTACTTAAAACTAGCCCTTGCGGGCTTCCCTGGTGGTGCAGTGGTTGAGAGTCCGCCTGCCGATGCAGGGGACACGGGTTCGTGCCCCAGTCCGCGAAGATCCCACGTGTCGCGGAGCGGCTGGGCCCGTGAGCCATGGCCGCTGAGCCTGCGCGTCCGGAGCCTGTGCTCCACAACGGGAGAGGCCACAACAGTGAGAGGCCTGCGTACCGCAAAAAAACAAAAAACAAAAACAAAAAACTAGCCCTTGCAACAACTGAAGCCCTTGCTCCTAAGAGCCCGTGCTCCGCAACAAGAGAAGCCACCGCAGTAAGAAGCCTGCGCACTGCAACGAAGAGTAGCCCCTGCTCGCCACAACTAGAGAAAGCCCGTGTGCAGCAATGAAGACCCAACGCAGCGAAAAATAATAAATAAATAAATAAACTAAAGAAAACATAAAAACTAGCCCTCTATCAACACCCAGCTCAAACATTGTCTTCTCAAGGAAATTTTCCCTGAACACCCCACTCCCACCCCATCCCCCTTCAACTAGGTTAGGTCCCACTGTTTTATGCTCTCATAACACTCTATACTTTGCTTTGTAATACATACCCCAAACGTCAACTGAATTATTGGTTGTGGATTGCAATCCCCATTTTGCAGATGAGCAAACTGAGAGTCGGGGAGCTTTTGCTATTCATTCAAGACCCCCACAGCCTGTAAGTGGCAAGACAAGATTCAAACCTGGTCAGTTTGACCACAGAACCCGCAAGATCTTTTCTCTATAACCCCATGTAGCTTATTATCTAATACTTGATATCTATAAAAGGATATTTATATGTGTGAGTTATGGAGAAGAATTCTAAGGAACCTAAAATCCAAACCAAACACTAGAATGGAGGCTTGAAGCTGCCCGCGCACGGCTCTCCAATACCACCTCCCTGCCTTCCCCCACCCCAAGGGGGTGCTACCCTAAATTTGTGTTTGTTATTCTCTTGCTTATTTTCTCTTCTTCTTAACTTTGGATTGAAGTGGAATATATTTACAGAAAAGTGTGCAAGGTGACAGCACCTGCGTGACCAGTGCCCAGATCAAGAAACAGAATAAGTCTGCGGCATCCAGAGGCCCCTGGTACCCCGTCAGGTCACAAGACCTGCACTCTTCTCCCGAGGCCACGCTGCTCCTAAGGGCTGCTTATAAAATGAAATAATAAAATGAAATTTTAATTTCTAATTTCTACATTTTAATTTCTAATACATTTCTAACACACTGAACAATATCATATTAAGGCTGGGATCCTTCTCATAGGTGAGATAATCAGCAGAAAAGGTTAACATTCTAGGCTCTTGGGAGGAGTTTGCTTGGAGAGTTCTGGTCCAGAAAAGAACCAGAATCAGTCATCTATGAAAAGAGGCCAGTGGGGATGTCCAGCCATGTGAGGCTGGCCTCCTCTGACAGTTTTCTCCAAGGCATTCAACCGTGCTTGGACTTCTTTAAACAAAATCAGAGTGTAATGGGGGTGGGGGTAGGGTAGAGGATGAGGGGTAGCATCATTAAAGCCTCATGTGTGGTTTTGATTAGATCATCTGAATTAATAGTTCTCAGAGGCAGGGCTTGAGTCAAAGCAAATAAATTTGCAAGCAGACCACCTACTGGAAAATACCAAGCCTGATGCTGGAGTTAAGATTCAAGTCCCCTAAGGAAAATCCGGCCAGATTATGTGGATGAGAGTCTAGGCTTGGTTAGTTTCTTAAGATGCCCTGAGAAAAGTCACCCTTTGTCCTCTAATCTGCAAGTTCCTGGTTATTCATTCTCCTCGGTGGGCAACGGCAGTTTCCGTTCCTCTCAAGTCAGCTGCATTTATTGAGGGTGTGTGAGGACGAACGCCTTGTATAATGTCTGATTCCTGACCTCAGGGAAAACGCCAAAGGAATGGCTGAGAAAACAAGAGGAATCTAAGATGGTGGAGCTGGTGGCCAAGAAACAATGTCTTCTAGAAGAAGGGCTGAGTGGGGGAAGTTGGAACCGGGCCTTAAGCAGGGGCGGAGTCTCCATCAGACTGTCTCTTCTCAGAAGCTTCACTCTTCACTCCCACAATAAGTGCTGAATCCATTGTCTAATTAAAATATTGGAAGGCAGAATTATAATTCTATAACACTCCCGTGGTAAATGAAATCCAAACGCTCCAAGAACTAGTTCAATCCTACTGGTCTCTGTTATAACCCTTCAAACTTTCCCCTACAGTCCACGAAGCTCTGAGGCTGAGGGAGAAGAAGCAGCTTGGGTCCCCTGGTACCTGAGCGCACGCAGGGATGAAATGCCCTCAAATTACCACACGAAGCCTAAGTGAAGCGTTCCTGTCTCCGTGGAGACTTCCAAAGCTTTCCCTTCATTGGAACTCAATGTTC
Organism: Orcinus orca; assembly: GCF_937001465.1. Classification (NCBI taxonomy): domain Eukaryota; kingdom Metazoa; phylum Chordata; class Mammalia; order Artiodactyla; family Delphinidae; genus Orcinus; species Orcinus orca. Next base: position 54,440,932 of record NC_064571.1, read on the forward strand.
TGAAAGGTGCTCTCAATGTTCCTAATTATCACCCTCTCGGTGGCCAACAGGATTTTTTTCCTGGCCATTCTGGGCAAAAGGGATACCTACTTCCAATGAACATATGCCACTATAACCCAAGGCCTAGCTTTGTGTATCCTGGCCCTTCATGTTCAAAGACGATGCTACCTCTGTCACAAAAACCTACAGTTACATGTGCACCCACATTACATGGGGATTAACTCTCTATTTGCCGTATTTCCACACTTCTCTCTTTCCATTTTTAAGAACACATTATAGTTATAGGTTATATAGTGCTTTTCACTTCCAAACTACCAACTGAAGAAACACCCCTCTTTTGTGCATTATGTCGTTCCTCAAAACTGCCCTTCCATGCAGGAGACCTGTGGGGTTCAAGGGGCCTGGTCAGTCAGCTGGGCCCCGCTTTGGGGGCTCTCAAACCACAGGTCGAGTGGAAAAGTTTAATAAAGCCTTCATGTCCTTCTTGAAAAAAAAATCCATAGCTCATTTACGTTCCTGATTCGCGGATTTGTAATGTTAATTGTTTTATATAGTATGTATATCTAATCTCCATGAGTAGAACAGAAACTTCTTGAGCGAAAGGAATGAATTCACCTCTCACTGCATCTTCCTCGGCCCCCAACATGATCCGGATGGTGAGTCCCTCTAAAATAGACAGGTGTATGCTCATCCTGGGTGGCTTTCAAACCTGTTCCATGTTGGTTCTCAGAAGCTTGGAACCCCAGCCTGGAGGACTGGGGAGGAGCCTGCAGGGGGACAAGAACGCAAGTCGCAAGCTGGTCTGGATCACACTTCCCTGCAGGCTCTCTTCACGGGAACCTACAACTCAGCTTGGCTGGAGAGGAGGGGAGGGCTGCAGCGGTGCCCGGGCCCTGGAAATCAGCCACCAATGTGTCCCTCAGTGAGTAGCCAAACGCTGCCATGGCTTTTTTGCAACCCCCTGGCTTACTTTAGCTGCTACAAGCATCAGGACCTGATGACGAGGTCTGCGTGACGACCAGGACTGCGTACGAATGTGGTCCTGGCCACCCAAGACCTCCCAGGAAAGGAAGAGCAAGACAGAGACCAGCCCACAGGAAACTGGGGGAGGGGAGCAGGACCCAGACAAGTGGGCTCGCATCAAGTCTGGTTCTCTGTGCAGCTGGCAGGAATGTGAGGGCCAAACAGCTAGCTTATCAGTGCTGTTTTCTCCAGGGAAGAACAGGAAAGAGGCTCTGAGGCCAGACAGATCTGAGGTTAAACCCAGCTGTATCTCTGAGTAGCTGCGGTCATGGGCACATCATTTATCTTCCTTGAGTGTCACTTTCCTCCCGGGAAAGATGTGCAGACACGTGAGATAATGCATACACGGTACCCGGCACATATCTCATGCACAGTACATGTTGAGACTGTTCTGCTTTCTATGCCCATGTTAAGTTTTATCGTAAATATATATACGTGTGTGTGTGTGTGTGTGTGTGTGTGTGTGTGTGTGTATAATTGTTCTAACACAAACACTTGGGGGGAATCCTTATCTTTGGAGTAAAACACCAGGTTCTATTCATGAGTCCCTCACTAACCTGATATGCGATTTCATTCATTCATCCAACATTTATTAAAGTGCCTACTATGTGCCGGGCACTGTTCTAGAGGCTTGGGCTACATCAACGAAGACAAGAGGGGAAGAAATCGCTGTCCTAGGAGAGTCTACATACTACCGGTAAGGAAAGTAAATTGTATGACATTGTAGAGTGTGATAAGTACTCTGGACAAAAAAAACAGAAAGCAGGGAGAGGAGGATCAGAATGGGGAAGGGCGTGGTGGTTTGAAGCAGGGTATCCAGGATGGTCTCATTGCCGGGTCATCAGAGCAAGACTTGAAGGGAGAGGTTCAGCTATCAGAAGTGATCCAGGCAGAGAGAATGGCCAGTACAGACAAGAAAGTGCCTCGTCCATTCTAGGAACAGCACAAAGGCCAGTGGAATGAGTTGGGAGAGCAAAATATAAAATGAAATCAGAGACGTAGGGATGGGGGTACAGAGCATACGGGGCCATGTAGGCTGTCAGAAGGATTTCGGTTTTCACCATGACGAAGACCCATCATGGGAATCCAGGGAGACGAATAACAGAATCTGAAGACCGTGTTGGCTGGGGCAGTGGGGAGGGAGCAGGGGTAGATGCAGAGAGACCCATGAGGAGGCCACTGCAGTGATCCTGGCAGGAGATGGTGGAGGCTCAGAACAGGGGGTAGAGATGCAAAGGAGGGGTCAGATCCTGGATTTCTTTCCTTCTTTGACCCTCAATTTCCCAACCTGTAATGGTCTCAGCACTCCCTTTCCATATTCCAGGGAGGTATAAAAATAAGTGGAAAACAACAACTATCTGGAAATGTTTGGGGCCACCTCGATTTAAAATGCCCCTGGAAACTCATGGTGGGATGAATAAATTCTTGCTGGTGGGAGGACTTCATGAGCCTCAAATATACTGCATGAAGCATGAGGATGGGGTCGGGGGGAGGGGGCCTTATGGAGTCCATCTTTCTGTGTGTCTGCCCACACACCCCCGCACACTCAGGGTAGGAAGACATAACCCCTGGAGAAAGGCAGATCTGTCAGGAGCCCAGCTAGGACACTTTTTAACCATGTGACCATGAGCGACTTATTTAAAGTCCACGAGGCTTAGTTCTTCCTGAGCAAACAGGATAAAACAGGGACAAATGAGGTTTAGGGGACAATGACAAAAACAAATGTGGGTAAAGTGCCTGTCACAATGCCCGGCACATAGTACAGTCTCAGTAAACCTTAGTTCCTTCCTTACTGCTAATACTGCCTAGGAACCAATCCCACCTTGGGAAGAGAAAGCCACGGATTATCCACAATGCAGATGAATCCACTGGTAAATAACTGCGAAGCACCTACACTGCTATTGTTGTTTTACTACCCTGTTTACATGGATGAAAACAACTTCCTTCACCACACCCTGCTGGGACGGTGTCACTGTGCTTCCTCGGGTCAGCGGACACCCTGGACTTGGAGACAGCCTGGGGAATGGGGGGAGCAGGGCCGCTGCTCAGAGGCACAGGGGGAAGGGTGTGTGCTGGCTCCAGGGATGCAGCCTGGGCTGGCCTCTCCAGGAAGGGGTCAAAGTCAGGGTGGCCAGGCCTCCTGGCTTGGATCAGCTGTCAGGAGTCAGGGATGGAGGGAAGATGGTCCCAGAGGCCAAGGCCTGTCTGTCTCCCCAGAGGCCTGTGGCTTCAGAACAACCCCTGGGCAGAACGCCACTCCTCCCCCCGCCCTGCTCTGAAGGGTCACACAGAAATCCATCCCTGGTTCCTAACATTCAGCGCTCGCAAGGCAGATAACCACGCGGGGGGAGAAGGGGGCACAGAGCGCTTTGGCACGATGGAGGGAAGACAGGAGAGACGGGGAGGAAAGGGATTCGGTGAAAAAAACCCAAAATGCAGCCCTCAACCCCTGAGGCTGTGCCGAGGTTGCCTTTGTAAGCCCTGCTGGGGTTCTGCCTGGTCCTGCGTTCAAAAGTCAAGTTCAACACGTATGCAGGGAGGCCCTCCACAGCGGAAGGCTGGAAGTCGCAGGTGGCAGGGTGAGCCCCCCTGCCAGGCTAGCGTCAAATCACCTTCCCGGAGCTTGAGAAGCAGCTGCTGAGAGAGGGGAGGCCTGGACATTGTGAGCCCATCGCAGGGCCTGACCACACGGTGGTCATCCCAGTGGGGCTGGCCCTGGAGCTCCCAGGCTGACACATCCCTGGCTTCCTCCAGCCCCCTGCTCCTCCGAGAGAGGCCTCACCAACTAAGGCAGCACGGGGGGCCCCCCAGATGAGCGGCAGCAGTGGGAGGGGAGGGCTGGGGGCCCAGCAGGGAGTTTCTATTTCTAACCTGATGTGGCAGTCAGCGGCAGCTGTGGGATGACAGCGGCAGACAGCTCTGACTGGTGAGCAGCGCGCTCTGCGGGGATGGTGCTAAGGACCCAGCCCGCAACGGGGGGAGCCTCAGCCATCCCACCCCAGCGCACCTCCTCCAGGGATGGGCGGCTCTACATAAAATAGCCCCTAGAGTCCCCGAGTGTTCCCAGCAGGGCAGGTGTGCTCAGGGCGGCCAGCGGAGAAAGAGCTGAGAAATTGGCCCCAGGCTGCCGTGGGGCAAACGGTCTCAGCAGCTTGGGTTTCCTCCCCATCATTTCGGAAGGACCGTTGTTCCCAAGGCCAATGCCTTTACAATGTCCTTGGGGACACCCTTCCCTAAAATTCTAGAATGATGGTGCCCAGAGGGGCCCAAGTAGTCAGTTCATTCAAGTCCTCATCTTGAGAGAAAAGAGAGGCCCAGAGTAATAGCTAAGGGGACAGTATGCCCTAATCATTAGGGCAGCATCTCGGGAGTCAGGAAGAGTGGGCTTGAATCTCAACTCTGCTTCCCGGTGCCCATGAGTTCCTGAGCTTCCACTTCCTCATCTGCAGGAGGAGGGTAAAGACAGCACCCCCTTTACACAGCCACTGGGAAGATCAGACGAGTTGTGTCTGTGATGTTCTACACAGTCTGGGCACAAGTAGTGGTGACTATTGCTACCTTCACCATCGTTATCTTCACCTAAGCCAAACAGCTGGCCAGGAGCAAGCCTGGATCTGGGTCTCCTTTGCCCCCACTCCCACCTCGCCCCACCCTCCTGCAGCCTGGGTGCCCTTCTCCTGGGGGCATCCTGGGGACAGTGACACAGCCTCTCTGGCTGGCTCGTCCAGCAAAGGGCAGTGTTGGAGGGCTGCGGGTCACAGGAGCTAAGGCAGTTTCTTGGACTCATAGCCTGGAAAGAAAACCGCTTCCAGGGGCCAGTCAGCCAGTGCCCAAGGTAACCTGAAGGGGAAGGGACAGAGGAGCCAGGAGGAGACCACTGGGCAGGGCTCTTGCCTTCCCGGGAACGACAAAGCTCCCTGCTTTCAGAAAGGCTTTATATCCAGCCCAGACATCTTACCGGCCACCGGCAATCACCACCCCATTCAAGCAAGCTCGATTCTGAACACACAGCAAATAGGTCACTCGTTAGGTTGTCACAGGTGCAGAGCACCGTCTGGGGCATGGCGCCAGCACTGCCCACTTTACATTCTCCAGTGCCTTTCCCCATGAGAGCGGGAGGGGTCCCATTCTCTAGCTCAGGCTCCTCTCCCCTGAGACGCGCCCCCCTGACCGCCTTTCCCACTCAGAGTCTGTTCCTCAGAACCCACGGCTTGGTCCTCAATGGAGCCGACCACACGGCAGATGCTCAACTCAGTTTCTCCATCAACAACCTCTTGCTACACTACTTAGCGCTTCCAAGCATGATGGTCCAGCACAGGCTGCAAGCTTACTGAGGGAAGAGCCTGTCTCTCCTCAATCTCAAGTGTCCCCAGAGGGCTCAGGGCCAGGCAGAGTGACCAGAAGATGATCAGTAAGCTTTTTTTTTTTTTAACTGATTAGTGAAGGGGATCAAGAACTAAGAGGGCAAGTGAACAAAATCTGCATTTCCCTCTCTGCGACCCTTGCAGGCAGACAGAACATCTCACTAACTTAGGAGAGTCCCAACATTCCCTCGGTTCCACCAGCTCCCTTTTCTCTGTCCTATAACTCTCTGTTTCCCCTTTCTCTTTCAGTTACTTTTACTGCCCTTGTTTTTCCCTTGCTCTCCAGCTTTATGCAAAAGCACTAAATTAGGCACCAGCATGTCTAGGGGCTAATTCTGACTCTACTGCTTAACCTGGTCGAAGAAGCCACTCAGTCTCTCTGGGCCTCAGTTTTCCCTTCTGTCAAATGGAGACATTTCCAAGAGCTGCTGGGAGAACGAAATGATACAAGGAGGGGTTACCCTCCCTTCCTGCCCCTTCCACCCATCTACCGCTTGCTTCCAGAGGGTAGGGGCAGTGGTTGGGCCCTAATGGCAATGACTGAGCATCCCAGCCAGGCAGCTGGAGTTACGCGTGTGGTTCTAGCTCTACTCTCTTCTCTCCACCCCTGGCCGCCTATGCAAGATTTGGGACCCTCGGAAAAGGCTTCCAGCAGGGGCAGAAAGGGGCTGGGGGCGTCCAGAAGAGGAAGAGGCACACCCTGCCTGCCCCTGGTGGTGGGCAGCTCCCCCCACAGCCACTTTCAGAATCACCCCAGTAAGAACCACCCCACTTCCCCTGTGTCTCAGGCAAGTGTAAAAGCGGAACGAAAGTTCTGAGAGAAGACAAAGGGGGAGGAAGGGGAAGATGGCCAGGATTCAGTCCACGTCACAAAGGGCTGCTCGCAGGAGGAGGAGAACCCTGGGCGGCAGAGCACATGCGGCGGCATCGTGCCCCAGAGGAGCCGGCAGCTGCGGGGAGAGGTCAACCTGGGGCCGCCAGCTTCCCCGTCTCCGCAGGCTCGCTCGGCGAGGAGCAACCTCTCGTTTGCCGTCTGCGAGGCTCTTCCCCAGCCCACCGCGAGCTGCAGCTTCTGCCAGGAAAAGGATCTGCTTAATGCAAGCCCTATATAAACAGATCCCGCTTGTTCCCTTTTGCTTTGCCTTCCTCCTAAGTCCATCCCTTTGTTTTCCCTTTAGCTTCTAGGGCATCTCCATCTTGGCCAACACAGGACAAGAAAGAATGTCAGCCTGGGGAAGCCTGAAATGACCATCCTCTCCCACCCCCAAGCTCCCTGTTCACCCAGGGTCCCCCTAAACACTGTGGCAGCCCCTCCTCATCCCTGAGTTTGGGGGTGGCCTGACCCAGTCCCGGAGTACTCTAGAGCTAAGTGGACTCCTGGAGAGAACAGTACAGTGGTTTCCAAAAGTCCATTCCTAATGCAGCCAAACTGGCCAGCCTAAACAATGACCAAACTTAAATATTTTCCACTCACATTAATCAGCTCAATAATTCCTTAATGACTTCCTAAGAAAAGTGTAAAAAAAAAAAAAAGCCCTTGTTTGTTTGGATTTGGTTGGTCTTTTTCAACCGTGGTTGAGGATTTCATTGTCTCCGCATGGCCAGAAGCAGCCTGGATTTTTAGGAAGGAAGAAATAATCGGCTGCCAGTGGGGCCGGTTCTGGCAACCCACAGGTCAAGAGAGAGGGTGCAGTTAGAGGGCTGGCATCCCGGCCCCTGGGCTTCTCACTCTCTCAATTTCATCATCCACCTATGAAGTAAAGATAATCATAACGGCCACCACCTGTTTTTGTGGGTTTGGGGGCGGGACCACAGTTGTGCCAGCCTGGTCCTCCTGTGAAGGTATAAAGCTAAAGCGATATCCAGGCTGCTGATAAAACAGAAATTCATACTCCTGCTGGCCCCAACAGCACTGCAGAAGGGATGCCATGCACCTGACATCTCAGACTCTACCTCTAATGTTACCATCTCCGTGACTGCAAACAGGACTCAAACACCACAATCTTCACGAACATAAAAGCTTGGGCAATACTCATACTTTGGAAACAGAAGAGTGACATTATGTCCCTAAAATAAAAAAGCCACAGCCAGGGTTGTGTTTTCCAGACAGAGGAAGCAGAATTTCCACCTTCCAGATGCATCTGGATAGTAATTCCAGCTCGTGCCTGACTGCTCAGCGCTTGACCCTAGGGAAGAGGAGCAAGCAATTCCACAGGGCAAGGGGCATGGGCGGCAGCTGAACATCGCCCACCGGGAGGGCGGCCCCTGAAAGCGGGTAGGAGCTCACCCCCAAGCCAATGCTCGGCGTCCCCTATATAAGAACCACCTAGGAAAGGGGATAGGAGACCCGTGAGGACAAGAGGAGAGTGTTTCCTAGCCCTACCGCTTGCAGAATTGCAAATCCTTGGTGGTAACCCTGCGAGACTATTTACCCAGGCATCCAGGAGTGAGGATGTGCTTGAGTGACTGAATAGGGGGTAGGCACACGCTTGCGCCCTGGCAAGAGCAAGGAACCATGGAGACTGGGGTTGTGTACATGCATCTGTCCATCTGTCCCTCCCTTTTCCTCCTACGGTTTTATCCAGGGTGCTGGAATATGAGGGTTTGGAGACAAGTATGCACTTAGCAAAGGCTAACCGTCCACAGGTTAATCTATATCTGATTGATCCTAGACCCTAGGGATGACGCCAGCTAGCAAAGCACACCAAGATACATGAGCGCCGTATACAAAACTTCACGCTAAAGGCAAGCCGGCTTAAGCCCAGAGAAAAGAAAATAACTTACAAACTCAGGAACCAGAATCCCTCCACAATTCTGCACCACTGGTTAAACAAACAACGTCAGTGAGGAATAAACTACAGTCTCTGAGGGAAAAAAGTGATTTTGTTCACTTTGTTGGGGCCCTAGATCCTACTCACTTGCCATGTCAGTCAAGTAGGGGCTATTCACCAGCAAATGTGCGTGGCTATGTGCACGCACAACACTTAGATACACACACCAAAACCCACACACGTGTGTGTACCCATAGGTGTGTGCAGATATACACATATATACATATGTGTGCACGAGTACCCACACAAACCCACACAGACACATCACAAATGCAGATGGACACACACACAGACACACACACACACACACACTCCTTCCAGTCAAGCTGAAGGGGAGGCAGCATGACTGTGCAGTCATAAAACCTAACAAAAGGGGTAGAAGAGAAAATGGCAGCTAAAAAGTACCCATGAGGAGGAAGGAGAAAAAAAGCTCTTCGAAAAGCAGTTTGACTCAAATTTTTTTTTTGCAGTACACGGGCCTCTCACTGTTGTGGCCTCTCCCGTTGCGGAGCACAGGCTCTGGATGCGCAGGCTCAGCGGCCATGGCTCACGGGCCCAGCCGCTCCGTGGCATGTGGGATCTTCCCGGACCGGGGCACGAACCCGTGTCCCCTGCATCGGCAGGCGGACTCTCAACCACTGCGCCACCAGGGAAGCCCCGACTCATAGTTTTGAAGGCACAAGGTGGGCAAGGATAAAAAGACCTTCATCAGGAGCGACAAAGGAAGTCAGCGCAACAGTTGGGCCTTGCTGGCTCCTACACAGAACAAACCCAGCCAGACTCCAGATGATTAAAACGGAGCTAAGCCGATTAGGGAATTGTACATGTGGATGGATTGCCCAGTTCACTGATAAATGGGAACAAATAACTTAAATCTTGCCCCACGGCTCTGCTGCCAAAACGGCCCACAATCTGCTAAACACTGAAACCAGGGCTTGACAAGACGAATGTGTCCGAAGGAGGACAGTCAGATGACCAATAACTATCGGTGGCTAAGCCCTGTCCTGGCAACGTGGTCATGTAAAGATGTGCAATCAGTTCCAGGCCACCAATAACCTACGGCGAGGCAGACACACACCATTTGAATACGAGAAACAGTGTCAGTGGGTGTAAAATTTGTGTAAAACTTTGTGGTAAAGCCCATAACTGCTGCTGCTACTTAGAGAAGGGACAGATAACTGAAAGTGAGGGTGGGCTTTCCTTCATCCTGGCACATGGAGGACACAGAGGATTTGGAAAAACAGAGGGAAGACAGCATCACTGCTCAATATCGATTCTCCTGCCCATCTGTTGGGAGCATTATTCAGTTGGGGCTCCAGGTAAGAAGGAAAAGAATTAACTTCCAACCCTGACTGTCCCCATTCAAACTCTCCCCTATCCTCCTACCCCTCTGGCCAACTATCAGTTGCTTAAGCTTTTGTGGAAGGAAAATAGGGAAAGAAATGCTGAAGTGTCTTTCATTTCTCAACCAAATTGGAGAGCGCCTGCAAGAAGGGAGCCAGCTGATGAAATGCGATATGGTTCCTTCCAGAACCCATCCCCATGGGACTCACACATAGACCATGTCATTTGGAGTTAATCGGATGTCTCTACAACTAATTAGAACCAGGCCAGGATAGGACCAAGGAGAAAAGCACTCCCACAATGTACATTTAGCAATGTAATGGCTTTTGGAGGTTCTGTCCTTGTTTTGACTTTTTTCTATTAACAAAATTGTGAAACGTCCTCGGAGGTGGTTTCCACCTATCGGAAAACATCTGAGTGAAAACGGTGTGAAAAGCTCATTCCCTCAGAGCTCCTTTTCCATGATCTCAGACATCTGGGCTTGGGTAACTACCCACAAGGCCCGGCCAGGATTTTTGCTTCTCACCAGGGCACTGGCACTGCTGTCAAGGAACAGCCCCTCTCCAGAAATCTTCTGGAGGCTCAGCTCTCAGAGTTTTAACTCCTCTGCTTGGTATCAGGCTAAATGTTGCACTTGAGGTTATTTCTGCGTGAATCCACTATTCCCACAAACGTTTCCTATCCCTCGGTGTTTCTACTTCACCAAGCTCCAGGAGGCAAACACCTGTGACAGCTGGAAGGGTAGGGTTAGAGAGGTCCTTAACTCCTAAAATAAAGCCCTAAGTCTTTATTTTAAGGAATCCAACTCATGGATCCTTCCCAGCAGACGCCCATGCCAGGTAGCCAGCAAGTCATTAGAACTTCTGCTGAGAGTGAAGGCACATTCTCTGTAAGGCAGTTTCTTTGATCCTTAATAGAACCCGAGGGCAATGATTAGAGAAAAAGTATGCTCCAGTAGTTTAAGTGTGCTGGATTAGAAAATTCTTCCGTTAGTTATGGATAGCCCTCAGTATCACAAAGACTATGCCAGGGTCTTCCTGTATCAATTCTCTCTGTAATAGGAACTTGATTGATGACATACTCTGTTTCTACATACATGCCCTCAGAATGAGAAGAGGCAAGACTTTGGGATAAACACAACAAGGATGCTGAGATGATACACATTCCTGACATCAGCACTCTTCCAAATCCTGAAAGTGCTTAAAATGGCCCATTAAGAGGCTGATTAAAAGGAGACAACGTGGTACAGACATTTTATTTCCTTGCTTTTTTTTTAAAAAAAAAAAAAACACAATTACAAAGAGCATCAATGTCTTGAGTGAGGAGGGCTAATTCCACCCTCCTTCCTGCAGGGAAGTTTTTGAGAAAACTGTTGCCTTCATCTTATTTTTGTGATTATTTGCGCAGATCCCATTCAAGTAAATAGTACATCTCTGAGGGAGGTAAACATGAAGACCAAAGTAGGTCAGGGGCATGCCATTTTCACAAATTTACTCAAGCTGTCAGACCTTTTTTTTTTTGTCCCACTGCTAGGAACTTGAATGTAAGTGGAAGAGGCCCCTCTATGAAGCATGACGTAAGAGGCTCAGGATATGCTATTCAAAAACTACCCTCCTGAGCTGTGACAAAGCGAGAGAGAGGCATGGACATATATACACTACCAAACGTAAGGTAGATAGCTAGTGGGAAGCAGCCGCATAGCACAGGGAGATCAGCTAGGTGCTTTGTGACCGCCTGGAGGGGTGGGATAGGGAGGGTGGGAGGGAGGGAGACGTAAGAGGGAAGAGATATGGGAACATATGTATATGTATAACTGATTCACTTTGTTATAAAGCAGAAACTAACACACCATTGTAAAGCAATTATACCCCAATAAAGATGTTAAAAAAATAAAAATACCCTCCATCCATCAGCCCATCCCAGGGTCTGAAATTCCATCTTTAAGATTCATTATAACTGGGGTTAAACAGTTACACCCCAGGCTCTTTTTTTTTTTTTGGTCTTACTGTGATTTGTTTATCAAACTTCTCTCAACACCTCTTCTCTGCCTCTCTCTGTATCTCCATTAATTCTCTAGGAATTTCTCTGATTTTATTCAAAGTAAACTAGAAGGTCTGCAGGCTGGAGAAAAATAAGAGAATGGAACCAAGCTGCAAGTGGCCACAGGGCTTTCTCTCTTACTCAAGTGAGAAAGTGCTAGAATGGCCTCTCAATTCTTTCAGAATCGACAAAGATCTACACAGCACCCTGAACCCAAAAGGTAATAGTACATTGGTGCAAATCCTTCAGATTAATAAACAGCCTTCTCTTTTCCTTCTCCCAGTTGATTATCTTGGCCCAAAGCTTGGGGATGAGCAGGAAATTGAATTGACTATGGAGCCTGCAGAACTACACACTTCTATCCACTGCAGTTCAACACTGCAAATCCCCATAAACATGGATAAACTTGGGTACCTGCCAGCAACACAAGGGAACTGCTATGCTTGCCAGAGTCCTGAGAGAATCTCTCCCACCTCCAGTATTTCTTTTAAGTTTTCTAGTTGCCGCCTGGAAGTAGGTGGTTGCGGGGTGGGGGGTGGGGGGGGGGGGCAGGAAAAAGGGGAAATCCCCTTCTGTGCAGTAATGCTCTGAGTTCTGAAAGGCAAACTCTGCCAACAGCCCAGTTCTGGGAAGCAGCTCTGGGGGCAGCCCAGGATCCTGCTGGGTGGTCTCATTTTTGGGCCTGGGGTGTGGGGGTCAATGCTCCAGAGTTCTATTTCCATCACCATCAAAACTTCAGCCAAGGGCTTCCCTGGTGGCGCAGTGGTTGAGAGCCCGCCTGCCGATGTAGGGGACACGGGTTCGTGCCTCAGTCCAGGAGGATCCCACATGCTGCGGAGAGGCTGGGCCCGTGAGCCATGGCCGCTGAGCCTGCGCGTCCGGAGCCTGTGCTCCGCAGCGGGAGAGGCCACAACAGTGAGAGGCCCGCGCAAAAAAAAAAAACCAAAAAACAAAACAAAACAACAACAAAAAAAACTTCAGCCAAGATATTTGATCTCTTTTCATAAGCCCTTTCCCCCAAATGAAAGGGAAAGAGAGGAGGAGGAAGAAAGAAGTAGAAAAGGATGACCACACACTGTGGGGAGAAATACTAGGTACTGAATGAAGACTTTGGCAGCAAACCACAAAAGGTATTGCTACACAGCATAGTTGTCCTGTAAGGAAGGAGCAGAGTTTGAGAATGAGGCCAGTGTGGAGGTGGGTACCCTGTGACTTTGATGCAAATGGAGCATCTCCTCAGAACTCCATCCACAGGTCACACCTGAGAACCCAACCTGCCTATTCCATAGCCCTTGGCCATTAGTTGTATCTTTCTATAAACATATTGTTTTTGTTGTCAATGAAACCTCTTCAGAGAGCAGCTTAATCTCCAGGCTTATTCATCATGTGACTTCTTCTTTTAAAAAAATGAAGAGAAAAAAACCCACTGAAGAATTAGGTGCAAATTAATTAGAAACACATGGCGAAATTTCTCAGAAAGTTATACATGGCTTAACAACATGTTAAGGGTAAAACATTTCCTCCATCCGGGCTTGAAGATTGTCTGAGAGCAAGGTCCATGTCAGCGGGTGGGTTCTGAGGATCTGACATCTAGAACTGCCCCAGGCCAAGGCCACAGGGAGGAAGGCTGGTGGCTCAAGTGGGGTCCAGGTTCTTCAGCATGTCTGCTCCTGATGGCAAAGAGAACCAAGAGATGCCAGAGGTCCCTCTGTCTCTAAGGCATTCCCATCAACCCATTCCGTGAGATATAAGGGCAAGACCGCAAAGAATAAAGGGAGGAATTATAGATATTTTTGCTGTATGATTTCAACTTTTTTCTTCAATGTAGGCTAATTCATCTCCCTCAGATGGTAATTTCTTTCCACTCCAAAGGTACTAGTAACTCCTTCCTTTAGCCTCTGACATGAACATAATAATTTGAATTTACTTCTGGGTGGGCTTACTAAATGAACAGCTGAATTGTTCTCAACTTTTATAGGTTTTCAGCAAATGGATAAAGAAAAATTTGGAGAGTTTAAACTTGCTGTCGCTCACCTCTTTCACTCAGCCTCAGATCCAAATTCCTCTGTTGGGTTTAAGGGCCCTGACCGTCACACTATACACTCTTTGAGCTGCAGATATTAACTTCCACGCACGCGTGTACATACAGGTCAAGCCTAAAGACTGAACCCTAGTGACAACAGAAGCCGGTTAGCAGATTAATTCATTCATCACTTAATTACTCCTCAAGTAAGGTCCTACTTTAGCTGTAATTGTCAACTATACTCATTTCTTTCTTTGAACTAAATCTTCTACCTCCATTTACAGGCTCTTAGTAAAACATGTGCTTGAATTTCCTCAAGCAGATTAAAATTTCATCCATCTGGTACTGCACAAGTGTAACTTAAGTGAGTCAATAGTTTCACCCCACTGACATTCATACAGGTGGGCTTTGCTTTAAGAAACTCAGAATAAGAAAATCAGCATTTTTTTAAAAAGATAAAAGATGACTATTCTTGGTGTGGAAGTCCTCTTGGTTCCTCCAAAGAGTAACCAGTAATAAGAACTCCTGGGGTATTATAATTGAAGCACTGACCTCAGTCTAGCGGTGAGTGCCCACAAGCCTTCCTCGAGAATGAGGAGAACGCTGTAAATGATCATCTAAAGCATTTGCTCTGAAGGGAATCGCACTTCATGGCCTCAAAGATTCCTTCCAGCTCTGAGAGTCTGTGATTTGATACTAAAAATCAGAACCAGCCTAGAACATAAGCAGGATGGAAGGGTATGGGGAGAATGGGGTTAATTCAGTAAAAGGATTTTAGATCTAAGTGGAGAAATCCCAGGCACGCAGGAAAGCATCCACCAAAACAAACAATACACAAAGCTTCCAATCTGTTCGTTTCAGGTTGGGATTCCTTCAACAAGGGGGTAGAATTCTTCCCTCTGCCATGAAAGAGACACTTTCTGCTCACTGATGAAATGAGTAGATTAAACTACATGCCCCTTAGGTCCTTCCTGACTCCGGGGCTCACTGAGTCTAGGCCAGAGGGCAGCAAAAGGGACTGGAGAGGAGAGGGGGGGCAATGACTGAAACAGTGTGAGGGGTTGTTACCAAGGGAGACTGGAGAATCAAGCCCTAGACTGGAGATTACAGAATCCAAATGCTGGGACTTTCAGAGAAGAAGGGAAGTCAATGAGGGCTGAGGTCATCTCCAGAGGACATCCGGGGAGAGAGATGGGACATGGTCAAAGACTTGACATTTCCCGCACTTGGCTGTGTAGCACTGGGTCTGGGTTTGGATGACGGGGAAGAAGGATGATATGAAATCATTTCAGCCCTTACCCTTTGGCATAAGCTTCTACCAGACAGGTCTCTGCTGTTTTGTACTGCAACTGTTCCTCATCTGAGGAGGAAGCACCTCTCCCATCTACACGCCCAAGCCAAAGCACGTCCAAGATCTCCAGGGGCCAAAGAGGGAACCACCTCAAAGGGCTCTTGGCCCACTCTGGACCTTACGACCTGAGGGCTTCCTATAGCACAGGGTCTTCCCATTCTGGTCCTGCTATTTTCTCATCTGTAAAATGGGCTAATAGGTATGTGTTAGATTGCTGTGCAGATTAAACAAGTAATACACTCGAAGCACTTAGAGAGCACTCAGTAAATGGCAGCTGCTGTGGTGATGGAGAAATTAAGCCATCAGTGCACTTTCAGGTGTAGAGTCCCAGGTGAGAGCTGCTTACAATGTACCTTTTATTTATTTTTTTCATGGACGTGCAACTTTATTTGAAAGACTGACCAATATACAAATGGTGGTTATTTGGACTTGGATATTCAACTGATATTTTCTCCAAATTTAACGAAGTGACTCTACCATACAGTATATCTTTTAGACAGCCACCTTCTTTGCCTTCCCAGGCCAGCCCTTCCAGCGACAGCCAAACACAAGAGGCCAAGTGGATCCCACTGAAAATACTGTCCTTCAAAAGCTTCAAAGAATAAAAAAGAGTCCTGGTGTTCCAGAAGGTTCCCTCTGAGCCTCTGAAGATGTGCATCTGAGGCCACCTAGTTCTTCTCATCCTGTTCCCAGTGACAGAGGTCAATGGGAGCCGAAGAGAGACAGAACAGGGGCGAAGGCAGGAGTTTCAGCCTAAACCCGAGTTACTCAGCTGGTCACCAGCTTTCCCAACACAGGGGGACCAATTTGCCATCATCCCCAGATACACAATCTCTCCCTATAGAAATAAATGCACACTGATCCTGGGGTCCAAAGACAGCAAGAATCCCAAATCTGGGACTTCCCTCGTGGCGCAGTGGTTAAGAATCCGCCTGTCAATGCAGAAGACAGGGGTTCGAGCCCTGGTCCGGGAAGATCCCATATGCCGCGGAGCAACTAAGCCCGTGCGCCACAACTACTGAGCCTGTGATCTAGAGCCCACAAGCCACAACTACTGAGCCTGCGTGCTGCAACTACTGAAGCCCGTGCGCCTAGAGCCCATGCTCCGCAAGCCCCCGCTTGCCGCAACTAGAGAAAGCCCACGCACAGCAACAAAGACCCAACGCAGCCAAAAAATTAATAAATAAATAAATTTATTTTTTTAAAAAAAGAAGAATCCCAAATCTTTCAGAAGTAAGACAGCTTGGGACTTTCCTGGTGGTCCAGTGGTTGAGAATCCGCCTTCCAGTGCAAGGGACATGGGTTTGATCCCTGGTTGGGGTACTAAGATCCCACATGCCACGGGGCGACTAAGCCCACGCACCGCAACTACTGAGTAAATGTGCTCTGGAGTCCCACGCGCCCCAAGTAGAGAGAAGCCCGTGCACTGTAACGAAAGACCCCGCATGCCACGAT
Source organism: Orcinus orca (assembly GCF_937001465.1). NCBI lineage: Eukaryota > Metazoa > Chordata > Mammalia > Artiodactyla > Delphinidae > Orcinus > Orcinus orca. Next base: position 54,457,363 of record NC_064571.1, read on the forward strand.
GAAGATCCCGCATGCTGCAACTAAGACCCAAGGCAGTGAAATAAAGAAAGAAAGGAAGGAAGGAAGGAAGGAAGAAAGAAGGAAGACAGCTTAACAAAATGCTTTCCTCCTCCATTGATGAGAGTGCAAATCTTAATGCAGTTTTCAAGTATTTTTGATAGGAGAAAATGGCACTGACACATGGCAGCTATGTCCCTGGAGAGTGGCTGAGCAGAGAGCCAACCAGGGGAACCCGGGTGAAGGGGTGGAATGGAACCAAGAGCCAGGCTTCACCCTCCCTCAGTCCCTGATCCGCGGTACCCCTGATGGGTAGCAGGAATTTGCTGGAAGGTCCTGAATGGAACACGGGCTGTAAAAACAAGGAGACCTGGACACTGCTTTTATGATTCTTGGAACGGACTGATGGGACGCAGACAGAACTGGTTCAAGCATAAAGGATGAGAAAGGGTGTGACTCTAGGGACAGACATGGCAGCATGAGGCCCAGAAGAAGAACCTTTGAGATCAGATGGGGAAGTGCCTATCTCATACAAAAGGCCAGGGACTAGCAGGATACCCAGGACAAGCTTGAAACAGAAAACCTCTGCCAGGCGTGATATGGGAGAGGAGGAGATCCATGGCCAGGGATTGGTCAGGCAGCCAGGACTCAACCCACAAGATCCCAAAGTGAGGCCAGCTGGAATCTTCCTCAAACTGGAGGCTTAAGAGTATATCTAAATCTCCACAAGCCCCAGTCTCTCCAATAAAATGGAGATAATAACAGCACACACCTCAGGAAGCTGTTCTGAGGATGATATAAAGAGAATGTAGGTAAAGTGCTTGGGACAGAGTAAACACTCAACAAATGGCAGATAGCGATAGTAGGAATAGTTACAAAGCCAACCTACTAGCATGTAATCTCTTCTGTACTCGTGCCTATCTTGGATTCATTTTTTTAAAGTAAAACTACCCTTTCTAGACTTCAAACTGCTTGAGAAATTGTCAGAGACAAGAGCCAGTGCTTTACGGCCTCAATTAACATAGACCAAGGGATAGTGTACTAAGGGGTGCCGGTAACAGAGACAAGACCAGCTCCAGACTCTGGAATGAGACGTGTGTTTCCTTTTGTGTCCCTGGCCGCCAGGACACTCAGCACCAGATCTGATCCCCAGACAGGATAATTATATGCTGGACAGTGGGAACCCAGGGAGACAGGATCCACATCCTTTCCCTGGGTATAATCTCACCAGGACCAAGGAGGTTTCCCCTCTGAATTTCCACTAGAAAGGCTCCATCAGGATTTCTCCTCTGTCTACTCTTCCAGAGAATGATTCTCAGTTCATTTTGCATCAAGTCAGAGCCCCCAAAGCCACATAACTGGATCTTGCCAGCTAGCCACTGGCCTGATTACCTTCACCGGGTCACACCTTGGCATTCAATCCTCCACATTCATAAAGGTTTTTGCTGCTGATGGATCAATGTCTATTACGCCCCTGTGTCTTTTGTATAACCTCCTACATGAGAAAATGATTTTGGAAAAATGTGCCAGGAAGAATTTTGCTTCCCCTCAGGAGCTGGTAGATTTTCCCCTTTCTGATCAAGAGAGCTACGTAATTAACCTGGTTTTCATCCTGGCCTGGCTGCTCCAAACCAAATTCAGGGCGCCATCAGAGCAACTAGATTAGCCACTTCTTTCTTTTTTATGGCCTCAATTTTCTATTTATGTTTGTTAACTTTCTTGTATAAGATGCTTCCACCCTTAGTAGACAAAGGCAGGGCGAGGATCAAGTTAAAGCAAAACATTCTATCCTTAATATTTTTACCTTTTCACATGCTGCTTCCTCCAGGAAATATTCGCTGACCACCCAGTCCACAGGATCCCTTCCTGCCCGAATGCTAACAGCTCCTACTGCCCCTCGCATACAGTGCTTTCAGATGCAGCCTCTTACCTGTGCACAAGTGCTAGTCCTCTTAACGGGCACCTAAGCTAGGGCCCAAGGGCTGCATCCTGCGCTTTTTAGTACCTCCCATAAAATCCAACCCCAGTTACACACTGGGGACTAAAAGAATATTAAGCGCTTGACGGATCACCCAGTACAGAAACTCTGAGGGATTTAACCCAGGATTTCCCTACGATCGTCCACTTCCCCTCCCCCAACCCTAAATGCCAAATGCCTGACATTCACTCAAACTTTGAACAGTACATGATGCCATGGCAAGGATGATCCCTGTGAATGCTTTTAGAAGATTACTCACCCACGCTGACTAGCTATTTCTGTCTTACTCCTGAGAGCATAACCGAGGCGCTTCTATACTTAAATCAAACAAGTGTAATAACTGACATTTCAGATTACAGCTAAGAGGAGGTCTGCCCTGAAAGAGGGTGCGCTAATTGCTGAACTTGAGGAACAACCGGCGTCTCCCAGCCGCTGCCGCCCCTGCTTCCTCAGGGAGCTCAGGTGCCAGGGCAGAGGCCCAGCCTCCCAAGGGCCGAGCAGCGTGGAAGCCTCCAGGCAGCGCCCAGCCAGCCTGGGCTCCTTCCCGGCCCCGTCCTGACACGGATAAATCAGAGCCATCTGGCTGGCCCCTCTTCTGACACATGTGTCAGCGCCTCTCCCAGCCTCCACGCCCCCTCCGCCTAACGCGTTCCTTCCGCACAGAACCTGGAGTCGGCTCCCCTTCAAAACGGAACAGCTCATGACAGAGTAAACCGATGACCCCACGTACCTCTCCTGGGGCACCAACTGGTGCTGCCTCGTTCTGGCATATTCATTTCCTGCGTGTATCTAGAGCTGGGACTCTCCCTGTGAGGTATGAGCAGGAGAGGGCACCGTGCCCAACGGGAAAAGGAGAAAGTTTGGAAAATCACAAAGGTCCCTTATTTATTAATTTTTTTTAGTGCTTAAATATGCTTATTTGCTTTAAAAACTTCAATTTGGAAAAACTGCTCTGAAATTGTTTATAAAGTTATGATGCAATACTTGGAATAATTCTGTAAGTTTTTATGTTCAAACACTGTAATGGGGATAACACTTGAAAAATGAACACTTCACAGAAACTAGTTCAAAAATATTTAATTTAATTATATAACTTTATGTTACTGATACCAAGATTTTTGCCATTTCATAGTGCAACATCTAGAACCATACATGCTTCTTTGACTCATTTCATTGCTAGGATATTATAAAGAAAATTTAAGGTAGCAATATGTGCCTTGCTTAATTTACTCAACTCTAGTCCATCAAGAACATACCTTGAACTTTTAACAGCCAGAAAACACTATCTATACAAATTAGTTTCAGTATTATTTGTATGTGAATCTTCTCCCTTATAGTTATGCAAATATTTTAATTTTCTTAATTCCTTCATATGTTATTAGAAATTCAATTTTGTTGCATATTTCACATAAAGTTTTTTTTAATTAGAAGAATAATTTTCTCTAAATTTTGAACTAGTGTATTTTAAACTGTCTAAAATTAAAGTATCCAAATTAGGTTTGTTTACCTTTTTTACTGAAGTATAGTTGACTTACAATATCGTGTTAGTTTCAAGTGTAGCGCACAGTGACTCATATATATACACACACACACACACACACACACACACACACACACACACACACACATATTTATGTGTTCTTTTTCAGATTCTTTTCCCTTACAGTTAATTACAAAATATTGAGTACAGTTCCCTGTGCTGTACAGTAGGTCTCTGTTATCCTCAAAGTTACCTTTAAATGACTGAATTCACTTTGTCATTTCAAACATGTGGGAGGCAGAACATGCTTAAGTCTCAAAAAGTACGAGCTTTAAAGAAAAGGAGGGGAACAAAAACTTGTATGTTAATGTTCACAGCAGTTATTATTCATAATAGCCCAAAGGTGGAAACAACTCCACCAACTGTCCATCACTGATGAAATGATAAACAAAATGTGTCATATGCAATATAGTGGAATAGCATTCAACCATAAAAAGGAACAAAGCTCTCTTGATACATGCTACAGCATAAATGAACCTCAAAAACAACATACTAAGTGAAAGTCAGCTGCAAAAGGTTAGCACTCAGGGTCCTGCCCAACAGCAAATAATGATAATAATGATGATAAGGATAACAGCAGCAGCAATAACATTTATTGAGCACTTAATATATGCCAGGCATGGTTCTAAATACTTTTTGTACATTAATTGGTTTCATGTTCACTGTAATCCTATGAGATCTGGACTATCTCTCAGATGAGAAAACTGAGGCTCAGAGAAGTTAGGTAATTTGACCAAATGCTGCCCAGTTTCTAAGTGTGTACATCCAAGACACACAGCCAGGCAGTCTGCATCCACCCCCTGGGCCGTCGGCCACCAGCCCATGCAGCCCTACTTCTTGATATTAGCCCTTCTCAAACTGCACCACTGGCCTTCCTTGTATGGCCTCTTCTTTGTAATTCAACACAGCTTGTGGATTCTATCTTTTAGGCCTTCTTATTTGGCACCTCTGTGCTTTTAACATTCTCTTCATTCTGACCAATTCTCAAAGGCAGTTCCTTTTGTTTTCGCCAGTACTAGCTTCCATCGAGGCCGGCCCTTCCTTGCCATCCTAACCTCCTTGAAATTGTCCGTTCTTTCTCTTCTCATTTCCACTGAAATGAAGCAATTCTAGTTCAGGAATGGGCAAGTTTGCAATTATGACTTGTGTGATTGAACTGAAATGAAACTCTCAATCACCATTTTATTTGTAGCAGCTTTACTGAGGTATAATTAACAGACAATAAATTGAACACCTTTAAAGAGTAAACGTTGATAAGTTTTGACATATATATATATATATATATATATATATACACCTGTAAAACCACCACTATAATCACGACAATGAACTCATCCTGCAGCCCCAAAAGTTTCCTCATCCGTCTCTGTGATATCCTCCTCCTGTCCCTTCTGCTGTTTCACTTTCTGTCACTATAGATTAGTTTGCATTTTCAAGACTTTTATACGAATGGAATCACAATATGTATTTTTTTAAATCTGGCTCTTTCCATCCAGTATAATTATTTTGAGATTCAGCCAGTTCTTCCTCTTTATTTCTCAATAGTAGTCCATTGTACGGACATACCACAATCTGTTTATCCATTCATCTCTTGACGGACATTTGAGTTGTTTCCGGTTTGGGGCTATTACAAAGCTGCTATGAACGTTCCTGTACGAGACCTTGTATGGACATATGCTTTCATTTCTCTTGGGTAAACACCTAGGAGTGGAGTGGCTGGATCACATGGCAGGTTTACGTTTAACTTTTTAAGAAACACTGCCAAATTGTTTTCCAAAGCAATTGTACAATCACCACTTTTCTAAGCCTGAAACTTTGCTTCTTTCCATCGTCTCCAACCCATCTCAGTATTTCTTTTCCAGCTAAACCACCAAAGCCCTGGGGCAAGAGCCCCTTTATCCTCTTCTTCCATCCTGCTCCATTATCTGGTATTTGGGTCCACGCTTTTTCAAAATCCAAGAACTTAGATAATAGGATGGCTCTCCATCTGATAAGTGAATGTTTATCTTGGCTTCAACCTGACTCATCCCCATCAGTCTCACCAGGAGCTTGGAGTGAGCATCATGTTTTAAAAATTTTGTAGCCACCCTTCCCTGTGGTCAGTCTATATAGTTCTTGGCAGTTCACTGTGTCTAGTAAACACCCAGAACTCGGTGGTTCCAAACTAATTAGCCACACCTTTTTATGACACCCAGCCATGGAGATTCAAAGCCTCCCCTGATCTTCCCAGCACCGAACCTGCTCTCTCTCCTCCTTCCCCAATTCTCCATGTGCCAATCAGTTCCAACTCCCTATAGGAGGGTTCTCCTGATGACTCCAGCACCCAGGGAGCTCTCCCTCCCCTAATTCAAAAGAAGCCTCCGTCTGAGCCATTTCTTTAGCACTCCCCAAACACAGCCTTGCATGTCATTGGGCAACTAGATTTAGTATGTATAAACCACAGTGGCAAGGCTAAGGAGGATGAAAAGAGAAACCAAGCATAAATGCCACCCTCATGCACCATAAAGTACAGATCATGGATAAGACATAGTTACAACTGAAATATTTCTAAGCAGCCTGGTAACTGCCATAAGACATTTGAGCCAAATGTCATGCGGGTTTGCCAGGCAGGAAAAGGTGAGGAACAGCACGTGCTTAAGGGTTTCTCAGCAAGATGGCAGCCAGGAGCAGTCACGTTAGAATGAAGCCCCATGTCTTGGGCAGGTTAGATGTACTATGATATTCAGGACCATCTCTGACTTGCTTTTGTACTGTGTGCTTAACCTAACTCACCACAAAGACCCCTCCCTTCTCACCATTTCCTGGGCTGCAGTAATGTGTTTGCTGCACATTTATTGAGTGCCACTGGTGTGTCAAATGGCAAGATGGTGAACATCACTGCCCCTGAGGATCTTCCTGTCCAGAGGAGGATAAGAATAAGGCAATAGCCCTTTATAATCCAGTGTGGTTGGTGCCCTGATGAAGCACACTGGGGACCACAACAGATGCACAAAGGGGGCTGTCAGGGGGTCGGGGAGGCAGCACAGGGGCTGAAATGAGGCCATGAGCCAAGCTCTCTCCCCTCTCCTCCAGGCCCTCCTTGAGGGTCATCTAGGGCAGCTCCATGCATAGTGTTGCTGCTTGGTCCCGAACCTTGAACCAGTGGTCCAAAGCCCCCGGAAGCCACCGACAATCAGGTCCCTGTCCGGAAGGTCCCTCCCCTCCCGGCAGCCTCATGATTCCATCCTCAGCCCAGCTTGAAGTTGGCAGCCCCTCTTAGCACCAGGCTGTGGCCCATATGGTAGTACAGCGGATGCTGCGTGATGCAGAACGGCTCTGCTTTCCAATCCACGTCAGCCCCAGCCACGGGTACACTGTGGCATTTAAACTGCAGCAAGGGACCTTTGATTTTGATGCGGAAGTTAAATTAGAAGCCTGTAACACGTTTGAAACACCTACGTGAAGGATGAGCATGGAAGCAGGGATGCAAGGGGGCCAGCCACAGCACATCAATATTTATTCATCATACCTCTGGCAAGAAACCAGGCCACCCAAGGGGACTAGGTGTGTGTGCGAGCTCCCAGAGCCTGCAGCTCCAAGGAATTCTTCCCCCCGCAAAGCATGGATGGAGGGTGGATTATTAACAGAGGGAGAAAGGAAAGCCCGTGGAGAATAAAACACACATCCCAGACACTCGAGAACACCCACAGCCAAGAGGCCTCGGGGCGAAAGACTCTGTTGCCGACCCCGGGCAACTTAGCTGCTTTATAAACATCTTCTAACAGATACATATTCCCACATGAAAGCAATTCACAGAGCTGGAAGTCACACGCCCGGCCTCCTTGCCTCTGAAGATCAAAGAAAAGAGAAGAAAGTTAAAAGCGCATCTGTTTCTAAGACAGAGACGTCTCTAAGCCCCTGCAAGAGAACTGAGCTCTTCTCACAAAGCCTAACTCAAAACCCGCTTTCCCTACTTTAGAGACACCTCATCAGCCGTCGGCAACTAGGAGCAACTATCTATCCCCAACTCCCTGCAGATCCCCTGACCCTCCAAAATAGCAAGTTCGAAGGGAAAGGTACTTAACAGTCAAAGGCAATGTGGACATAGACCTTTTTTGCATCCTGATTCAACTGGAAGTTTTTGAACAACTGGGGAAAATCTGAATATGGTTTGAACGTTAGATGATACTGAGGACTTACTATTGGGTCTGTGAGTTGTGATAATGGTCTTGTGGTTGTGCAAGAAATGTCTTTATTTTTTAGAGATGCAGTTGGAAATATTTGAGAGGGGAATGTGATGATGTCTGGGATTAGCTTTAGAATACTTCCACAAAAGAAGATGAAGCAAAAATGTTAAAAATCTAGATGATGGGTATATGGGAGTTCATTGTTCTACTCTCCTGACTCCTAAAGGGCAGATGTTTTAACAAGAAAGTTTTTTTTTTTTAAAAAAAAGCTTCAGGCAGGGAAGAATCCTACAGGCACACCAGCCAGCGTGACCACCTGACCTCAAGGGAAGAGTCAAAACAATGTCAGATGCAAACCAGCAACTCAAATAGCCTGCGCCAACATCCAGAGGGTCTAGGACATTCCAAATGACAGCCGACCACAATAATGAATAATCATAATTATGACTATCGATATCAAGAAGATATTCGATTATGTTTTTCAGTATACTATGGATACAAGTGGAGGATGTTTACCTAAAAACATGGACAGAAATATTTTCGTTTCAACTTAGTACTTAAAGAAATGTAAACTTTCAATTCCCTGGTACAGTTGGTTGCCAAGGTGTGGTCCCAGGAGTAGCAGCTTCAGCAACACCTGGAAACTTGTTAGAAATGCAGATTACCAGGCTCCACCCCAGACCTCCTGAATCAAAAATTCCAGGATGGGGTCCAGGTGCTTTAACAAGTCTTTGGGTGATTCTGATGCTCTTTAACCTGGGGCGCTAGGTGGGCCAGACATTGCTCTGAGCCTGTTGTACACACAGCAGTGGTGTGAACACACACACTCCTGCTCAGACAAACCCCGCTCTGCAGCTACCGCCAGGGCCAGAAAGCTGGTAGTGGAAGAGAAACAAAAAGACACAGCCGCCATTAAATGCCTGTGCCCTGGGAAGCCCCATACACCCTGGGGACCCTCCCCCTAAGTCCACGCTCCAGGAAGCCCCAGAAACAGCAGGCGCCCCGTCTGCAGTTCAAAGGGCGCACACTCTATTAAAATGGATCGTAAATGGCTTACATAACCCACTAAATCCCAACCGCTGGGCAAACCCCACTGACAGCGTAGGGGCCAGCTGGAGGCTTCTGCAGGCACACAGAAGTGGGGAGAGGTACCTGGGTCAGGGTGACCCGACTGGATGGAAGATAACACGCCTGCAGGTGTGGAGATGAGGAAGCAAGCGGGGAAGGACACACACCAAAGCAAGTCCCCGCTTCAGTGTTTAATTCATAAAATCACAGAATGTTCTAGCTGAATAACAGAGATCGCTGAGGCCAGCTTCCCGATTTATAGGTGAGGAAACTGAGGTTCAGAGAGGCAAAAAGTGATCGTCCTAATGTCTTACAACCAGTGAGTGCACAGAGGAAAGAGAATCCAGCTTCCCTGAGTCCCAGTGCTGATTTGTTCTATTAAACATGGGGGAGGGGGCATCTCAAAGGGTATGGGGAGGGGGAAGGTGAGGAGAGACCCTAAAGTCAAACTGCTTGTGTGTCAAACTTAGCTCCTCTACTTATAAGCCTTGTGACCTTAAATAAGTTAACTTCTTTGTGCCTCAGGAGGTTCCTAGTCTATAAAATGGGGATAATAATAACACCTGCCTCACAGGGGGAACACATGAGTTAAATCAGATGGATAGTCAGCAAAGGGCTTAGCACATAGCAAGCCGTCATTAATTATGTTATTTATTACATACAATATTAACTTGTTTTAAGGTTAGTAGTGGTAGCACTAGAAGTGAGATTACAGGTAATTTTTTTCTTTTTTGTATTTTCAAAAACTTGTAAGGTACACACATGTTGCTTCGTTAATTTTTGTTTAAGTTAATTAAATTCATCAGGTATGTATTAATCCTATTCTGTCTGTGCAACCTGGTGCTGAATGCCATGGAAGATCAGAGAATAGAAGAAGCCAAAGGCCCTCCTGACTCACATCTGATCAGAGAAACAAGAGGAACTGTTTGGGAACTAAATCAGTACATGCTGTCAAGTGAAGATTTCACATATATATATATATATATATATATATATATATACACATATACACATACGCATATATATACATATATATACACACACACACACATATATATACATATGCATACAGTTGTCCCTCCGTGTCTGCAGGGGACTGTTTCCAGGACCCCAGCGGGTATCAAAGCCACAGATGCTCAAGTCCCTTATATAAAATGGCCTAGTATAGTCAGCCCTCCGTATTGGCAGATTTCGCATGGGTAGATGCAACCAATTGCTGATTGTAAACATAGTAGCTGAATACGCAGATGTGGAACGCGCGGATACAAAGAGCTGAATGTATTCATGTATGAGTGTGGATACACACACATACACACACACACACACACACACACACGGAGTCATGAAGAAGGGAGAATGAAGGGCAGTGATAAGAAGCCAGGAGTCTCCATGAAGGAAGTATTCCACACAGGGAAGAGAGTAAACAAAAGCACAGAGGGGCAGGCCTCCTTCCTGGAGGAATCTCCAGAAACAGCACCTGAAAGTAGTTTGGGGTCAGAATGATGAAGGGGTTTGCTAAAGGTCACACCGCGTTCATTTGTGGCACTGTTGGCCCCTCTTCAGCAAGGTGGCGTTGATCAGCGTCAGACTAATTAGCCGTTTGCCTACCACAAACCTGGAGAAATGCTGGAACACAAAATGGGTACATTCTGAAGCGTGGAAGGAAGGAGGGAAAGGCCTCAATCAGGAAAAGGGGGCCTGGCTATGGCGGCCCTGTGAGAGGGTCGCTGGGAACCCAGCGTCCACATGGGAACACTGGGGGCCAGGGTATAGTTTGGGAGCCTGAAAGGTCAAAATGGACAAACTCAGCCTGTCTCCACAACTGGCTATGACTTCATTGACAACTGATTTCTTCCCCTAAAGAAAACAGGGGTTGGGAAGAACCACGGAGATCTCTCATTTTAATTCAATTTAATACATGATTATGGAAACTCTAGATGCAAGCTTCCATCTAGGCACCCACGGGGATATAAACATAAGATATGGCCTTATTCTCAAGGAATGTGCAGTCTAGCTGGGAAAGCAGGTGTGTACAAACAGTCCTCATAGAATGATGTAATGATATGAGATGAAGATAATTAACACATCCTGAACAATTACCAGATGTCTCCCACACACGTGTGCTTTTTATCTCAATTAACATTATTATGTACCACATGTCATCTTGGTCATGTACTGAGATTATGTCAAACGATTTCAGAACAACCCTATGATGTCCATACAATTATGATGGATGAAAGAACTGAGGGGAAGAAAGGAGCATAGCCAGGTGATGATGAGTGGAAGGGCATTCCCAGCAGAGCGAAGAGTAGGAACAAAGGCACAGAGGCTGGAAAGCCCAGGGGGCCCTTGTGAACCAAGGGTGGTCCAGCATGGTGGCAGGGAAAGGGTTCATGGGGAAGAGGATGGGAAGAAGAACCAGAAAGGAAAGAAGCGAGATGCAGAGGGTCTTAAACACAAAGCTAAGGAATCTGAACTCTCCAGGTAGTAGAGAGTCTTGGAAGTTTCCTGAAATGAAGAGTAAGTGACCAGCATGGCTCTGGTGACAACGTTCAGGATGGGTCTGCAGGCAGACAGGCCACTGAGGGGCCTCCATTATTATTCCAGTGTATGATGTCAGGCCTGGTCTAACTCATGCCACCAACCAAGCACGTGATCCTAACACGTATGAAGCCATTCCCATATGCAAGCGTCCTTCTGCATACTTTCATGTATTTCCTCATTCAATCCTCAGAAGAGCCCCATGATGCAGATATTATTATATCTTCATCTTATAGGGAAAGAAAACTGGGGCAAAGAAGTGTTAACTAGCTTGCCTAAGGTCAAGAACAAGGAGCTTTACATCATTTCACTTAATCCTCCAACGACCTTGATCAGCTCAAAGTCATATAACTTGCCCAGCTCGATCACTCTGATCCTGAAGCTGTACCCACCTTGGAACACAGCTCCCCACTAGAGCAGTGGGGCTGCAACTGTTGGTATGGAAAGGAGGAACCATGAGTGATAAAGTTGACGAGACACACACAAGGCCGCATACTATAGGTTTCCATTGATATGAATATCTAGAATCAGCAAATCTATAGAGATACAAAGCAGATTAATGTTTGCCAGGAGCTGGAAGAGGGAGGAATAGGGAGTGACTGCCTAATAGGTACAGGGCTTCCTTTTCGGGGTGATGAAAATACTTTGGAACTAGATAGTGGTGATGGTTGCACAAAACTGTGAATTTACCAAATGTCATTAATGATATATTGTATATAGTATGTATTTTACCACAGTTTAAAAAAAAAAACAACCCTAACAGGAAAGAAAAACCCTTGGGGTATAAGGACAAGGGAATTGTTGAAGGTGCTATATTATTCACTACGTAAGAGCCAAGAGAAATCAGCCATGCTGAAAGAACTCAGGCTGCAGACAAGTAAGTTTTCCTTTAATACAGAGTAGATGTTCTCCCCCCAGAATTCCTCATTCTTGTACATGGTTTTTGACCCCTACAAATATCTCTGGAAGAATACTAAGTGTGGACAAAGGAATGAGGTATTTCTATTGTCTTCCTTTTTTCAACTGATGTCCTATCTTCTGGTAGCACATGTGATGGAGAGGTGGTTTCGTGCAGCATTGGAAAGCAAAGACTTGAGAAATGAAGCAGAATCACGTTCAAGCCTGGGTTCCATCATCTACCACTTGTGAGACTCGGGAGAATTCACTCTGCCTCACTAATAATAGTACCTGTACTTCATAGGATTTTTATAAAAAATAAGTGAGATTGCATTCATAAAGTAGCTAAGCACTCATAATGTGGGTTATAATTTTATAAGTGCTAAAATATGCAATTCACATCTTATGAATGCCGTTCCATATCTGGAACTGTGGAATCCCTCTTGGAGGCTGGTGAAACCCTCTCTATAATGACTTCCCTTAGTTTTTGTCTGATGTTCATCTAAGTGGTTGGTCTATGTCCTGTAGCAGAACTGCATCCCATAGGCTTTGAGCCACACGCCAGCGACACTCCGGGGTAGACATTCAATCCCAATGAAACACGAAGCCCAGGGAGCTAGAAAAATGCATAATCCAAAGATGACATCTCTTAGCTTTGGACTACACTGTGTCATTTGTTTGTAGCATATTTCCTTCCTGAATATATTTTGTTCAGCCTGACATTGAACAGGTTGGCTTTTCTGAGCACACACCCACCGTGGGTCAGGGAAGATGATTCAGGAACACATTAAAATCCTGTTCCCTCCCTGTTTTGGCGCCCTGACAGTCTGCACTACACCGTTTACTCCGCTTTCAAAGGCACATCTCTACTCTAGAGTTGCATTTGCCGCCCAGTCCAGCCCCTGGGGTGTCTAATCCTTCCGGGTGGGGCTGTCTTCCCATCCCCCTATCCCAGCACAAAGCCTCCTCTGCCCAGCGCTAACTTCCTGTTGAATCCAATTGATTAATGCCTGTGAGCAGCTCTGAGAAGTCCTAAGCTAGAGGCAGGACAGTGGAGATAACAGATTGGAAAAGCCAGAGTATCTGCCCTCCCAGTGAAGCCTGGGTAAAGGAACCCCAGGTATTTGAGTCAGGCGGAGATCCCAATGCAGGGAGGGATCACATTTTGCAGAGTCAGGGGTGCTGGCGGTGGCTCGCTTGCCAGGCACAGGGGTTTCTTTAATGAAATCCAGAGAACGAGAGTGATGAGCAACACATGTGTGAAGCTGGCTTGCACGCTCTCACACGCAGCCCGAAGGCCCAGGAGGTGAGGGGAGGCAGGCAGGCATGGCTTCACCTCCCGGTTATGCCATTGACTAGGCTGGAGGACCTTGAGTAAATTATTTGACCTCTCTGAGCCTCAGTCTCTTCATCTGTAAAATGAACGTGATCTTGCATACCTTACAGGATGGTTGTGAGTTTTCTCTGAGAGCGGGTATGGAAAATGCCTGGCGTGTGTCCACAGGTCAGAAAAGTTCTTTCAAATTACCTGCCAGCTGGCATTTCAGGACCTTCAAATGCAGACTCCTATAATACTGTGTGAAGGGTTAGCAATGAGTTCCCAGTCAAAATTACCCAGTTGTTGCAAACCATATATCGGATAAGGGGTTAATGTCCAGAATATATAAAGAACTCTTCTTACAACTCAACAACCAAAAAAAGAAACCACCTGATTAAAAAATGGGTAAAGTACGTGAACAGATATTTCTCCAAAGAAGATAGGCAAATGGTCAATAAACACATGAAAAGGTACTCGATATCTCTAATCCTTAGGAAAATGTAAATGGTGGCTACTGTCAAAACAAAGTATTAGCAAGGAGGTGGAGAAATTGGAACCCTTGTGCACTGCTGATAGGAATGTGAAATGGTGCAGCCACTATGGAAAACAGTGCGGTGGCTCCTCAAAAAGTTAAACATATGATCCAGCGATTCGGCTTCTGGGTATATACACAGAAGAACTGAAAGCAGGGTCTCTAAGAGATATTTGTACACCCATGTTCACAGCAGCATTATTCACAAGAGCCAAAAGGTGGAAGCAACCCAAGTATCCTTTGATAAATGAATGGATAAACTCAATGGTGTGTATATATATATATATATATACAATGAAATATTATTCAGCCTTAAAAAGGGAAGGAAATTCTGATACATGCTACAACACGGATGAACCTTAAGGACATTATGCTAAGTGAAGTAAGCCAGCCACAAAAAGACAATTATTGTATGATTCCACTTATATGAGATACTTAAAGTAGTCAGAAATCATGAAGGTGGAAAGTATAGTGGTGGTTGTCGGGGTCTGGGGACAGGGGAGAATGGGGAGTTGTTGTTTAACAGGTACAGAGTTTCAGTTTTACAATGAAAAGAATAATAAAGATGGAGGTTGGTGGCGGTTGCACAACAATGTGAATGTACTTGATACCACTGAACATTACACTTAAAAATGATTACGATGGTAAATTTTATGTGTATTTTACCACATTTTAAAAAAATTTGTCAAAAATAAAAGTGCATAGTTGTTTCATGCTATGTACTATAGGGATGAAAGAGAATGAGAAACAAATTGTCCTGGCCTCAAGGGTTACAATCTCTGAGGAAAGAAGATAAACACATGCAGAATGAGGCAGGGTACCATCCAATGTGGGTCCGTACTGGAGAAATCAGAGAAGCAAGTAATCAGTGCAGCTGCAGAGTCAGGGGGACTCAGGTGGTGGGAACTAAAGCCTTGAAAGGTAGGAAGAGTCTAGAAGGGCTTGGGAGATAGAGGAGGGCATTCCAGGCCTGGGATTGGGAGAGGAACAATGTGAAAATCTGTCACCTTGGAGAGAAGAAGCCTGTTGAGAAATCATTTGGGTAGACAGGTTTTGATAGAGATGTATAAAGCAGTCTTGAAGAAAAGCTGGGTTAAATGTCCACGTGATGCTGCAGGAAAATGGGGGGCACCGAATGCTCTGGCGAAGGTGTATAGTATAATGTCTTGCATTTACCCAGCACCACTCTCTCATTATGTCCTTGTACTTCCACTACAGATAGTAATATTATCCACATTTTAGTGGGATAGAAACTGGGGTAGGGAGGTGAGCGACTCCTCTGGTGACACACATTTCATTAGCTGCAGAGTTCGGAATGGAGCCATCCATTCCTGACTCCAAGCACAAAGGTATAAACTCTTCATTTTCTTGTTCTTTGTTCTATAAATATTTATTGAGCACTGACTACGTGCCAGGCACTCCCTCTTCTTGGACAGCTGAAGTGTGAGAAGACTATTAGATACCCAGGCAGGTGGATACATGAGTCTTAGAGGGGAGGTTTGGACAGACGTAAAAATTTAAGAACCATCAGTATATAAGATGTATTTGAAGCCATGGAACTGGATATAGATGATAGTCTTTCCTACAAATACAAATAAATGCTTGAAAGAAAGAAAGAGTGGAAAAAGAGAAATTCTCAGAAATGAGAGACAGGCATACTTAGGATTGCTGCCTAATTTCCTTCAGTTCCACTGCCTGGTTTCTCTTAACTATCACACGTGGGCCCACAATAACTGACATTAATTTACAAAAGAGAAAAAACATCACAGTACGGTAAAAGTCCACAGGTTTGTGGCTTGATGTATAATGACCTCTTAGACCATCCATTTAAATTAGCCCAGTGACTCAGGGCTAGAGAGAGTTGAAACAAGGTGGAAAAAAAATTAGATGCTGACCCAAACAAAACAAAATACAGAAACTGAAACTCTGACTCTCAGAAAGAACGCCGATATTGTTCTGGTTCCCCCATCTCACCACTGTTCAGATACTGGGGATGCTCTGGTCCACATCCATGATCTCCCTGGGAGACAAACTAATCAGGCTGGTCAGAGCCAACTCTCCAGCCCCCAGGCATCCCATTAACCACCAGAAACAAACTGACTGGGATTAGAAGTGAGATTAAAATTTTCTTAATGCCATACCCACTTCTGTTTGGGGGAGGTTATCTATACAGACCCTAAGCACAGAAAAGGAAAACCAAGTCTTTCAGTTTAAATGAGAAAACTTCCTCAAATTACAGCAAGATCCGGAGGTCAGATACCCTCAGGGCAGAGTGAGTGATGTGGATAGGGCATGAGAAAGAAAAGCTGTTTAAAACAGGGATGAGAGGGCTTCCCTGGTGGCGCAGTGATTGAGAGTCCGCCTGCCGATGCAGGGGACACAGGTTCGTGCCCCAGTCCGAGAAGGTCCCACATGCCGCGGAGCGGCTGCGCCCGTGAGCCACATGGCCGCTGGGCCTGCGCGTCGGAGCCTGTGCTCTGCAATGGGAGAGGCCACAACAGTGAGAGGCCCGCGTACCGCAAAAAAAAAAAAAAAAAAAAAACCAGGGATGAGAAAGGTAAACACACCAGAGCAGATGGAGAAAGGAAGCCTCAAAGGCTGTGATTCTAGGCACAAGTTCTGAGGCCACTGCAGGGAGAGGGGCAGCAGGCCTGTCAGAGCACAGTGAGACACAGGGCATCTGGGTATCAGGGTTCCCCCGTCCCAGACTCACCACTTCCACCACCATCTGTCTCCATCGCCTCGGGAAGGGGCAGATTACGCAGAATGGAGTGGTCTCTAGAACCCCCAAGAACAGACAAGGACAATTATAAGAAGTGGTTGATCTCAGAGTCCCCAGAAAGTAGCCATCCTTCCCTGCAAACCTCCCCTCTTTGCACCAACTACACTACACCCCACAGCAATATCTAAAATTCCACTGGGGCAATTCATTCCTTTTGGTTCAACCAGAAAGCACATCAGAATCACCTGGAGAACTTTGAAAAATACAGTTTCTAGGGCACCACATGAGACTCACAAATCATATTGTCTCTATTTTCTCATATCAAACAACACAGTCGGCATCTCTATTCCCATTTTACAGATGAGGAAACTAAGCTCAGAAACATTAAGCAAGTAACTCAAGGTTACCCAGCTTGTGATGGTTGGGATTTGAACCCAGGGCTATCTGCCTCTTTCCCATACATTATTTATTAGATGCACTATCTGAAAAAACAACCGCCGAATCCACAATCAACTTAGCTCTCAGGAGTCAAGCTCCTTCCTGTACATTCAGGTCTCCGCACCCTTCACCAGGGCCCAGCGATGAGGTCATTCTGGCACTCAGGCTGTCTCTGGCCAGGCCAGCTTCCTATTTTGATGGCCCAGAAGCTGAGCGAACATCTGTAGGGACCAGGGCCGGAATCAAGCTCTCTGCAGAGTCTGCTAATGTGGGTGTGTTGGCTCAAACTATTTGGACTAAACAGAATCTAAGACCTCATGCTTGGGGCAAGGTTTTGAAAAGAAGCAGTGGGGGAGTGGGAGGGGGGTTACCCACGCCCACAATACGGATGTGAAGAATAAGTAAATGTACACAGATGTAGCCAGGCAGGGCAGGATCTGAAAGATAAACCAGAATTGGCTCAGTAGGAAGGGATGAGCTAACTTCCGACGTCAGCTTCTCCTGGTTGCTTTCTCCGAAGCAACTTCAAAGGCAGAAAAGCATCAGTCTAGTCTGGAAGGCTCCTGGACCCATCTGTGAGGGGTAGGAAATAGCAGGAGAGGAGAAAGACTTCCATCAAGATGCCCTTGGCCGACTCTTTATCTCCGATTCTTAGAATTTTTAGTGTTAATAAAGAGAAAAGAAACCAAGGATATTCAGGCTGTTGAACTACG
The DNA here is from genome assembly GCF_937001465.1 of Orcinus orca. Taxonomy (NCBI): domain Eukaryota; kingdom Metazoa; phylum Chordata; class Mammalia; order Artiodactyla; family Delphinidae; genus Orcinus; species Orcinus orca. Next base: position 54,475,273 of record NC_064571.1, read on the forward strand.
CCCCCTCTCCTGGATATGTTCTAAGCCTGCCTCTCTGAGACCAGGACAGCCTTGGCTATGTCCCCAGGCATGAGCTGTCAGCCTCCTCCCTCCAGACCTCAGCCGGCTCCTGAGTCTATACCTCCTTCAAGGAGGTAGATCCAGAGGCTCACCCAAGTCTATCGCTGCTAATAGGTCCAATATGTGTCTTAAGGCACCTGTTTCCATCCCTGAGAGGAAGCAGGGAGCACCCAGAAGCAGGAACACATGAGTCCTCTGCACTCTAACCACAGGTTGTCTTCCCAACATCACTACAGCACAGCGCACCCGCCGGTGCTGTCCGAGGCGGAGCAGGTAACTAGCATTTCAGGGGATTAACTGGGAGACCCTTGCATCTCATGACGTCGAGGATGGTGCCAGAGGCGCAGAGCCCTGCTGCACTCTCTGGCCGCAGTGGCAGTGGTGCTGACAGCCTTCCCGGCTAATCCAGCACAGGCTGTATTAGCTTCGAGCTCCCTCCTGAACTTGCCTTTCGAGACCACAGCCCACAGCCTGTCAGCAACGCGGTCCAGCCCAGGCACGAGCCCAAAACATGCACACGCCCATCTGCTGGGCTGGGCTGGCAAGATCTCCGACGTGATTGGTGGACCCTGGCTGGGGATCCACCATGTCAGAGCAGGAGAGCAGGCCTCATTCTACCAGGGCAGTGCTGGCTTCCCCCAGAGGAGCCCCTGGTCTCTCTCTGCCAAAGCCAGGCCGCATTCTTCTGGCACTACCCGCCCCAGGAAGACCCTGATGTTCGTTCCCAGTGGGCTCAAGCCCCTTGTCTCACTCCCTATAACTGATTATTTTTGTGTAACTTAACTGGAAAGTGTCAGACCCATTTAGCTAAAGGCAAGCTATAAACAACCGCCAGGAAATGTTTCTTAGGAGCTTTCTTACAACTAGAGTCTAGGCTTCAACCTTGTTTCCAGGGTATGTATTTCAATCTGATTTCCAACTCATCAAAAAAAATCCTTTAGGCACGGTACTGGAATTCCCAAGGCAGGAGTGTTGGCATGTATCATTCAGAGTGGCTGGCATGTAGCTATACACAAAGAAGAGTTAGGAAACAAGGGTGAAAAGGCAGACCTTTCCATTAGTATGTTTACCTGGGTCATGACCATACTAGTTAATTAACTACTGCTTTACGTAGCAGGGTATAGATCTGGGTGTGTGGTAGGGTGAGTTCACCCATATTGTTCTTTGAAATTATTTGGTTCTTCTTGCCCTTTATGCTTCTATGTCAATTTTAAAATCAGGTTGTCCAATGTTGTAAAAAATGCTAGTTTAGATTTTGATTATAAAATTGAATTATTGACCTTATCAGATTCATTTGGGGAGAATTTCTATTATGTTTTCCCATTCAAAAGCACGGTACGTCTCTCCATTTATATAGCTCTTACATCGTTCAATAAAGTTGTATAATTTTTTCCATAAGAGTCTTTCACACCTAAAAAAAATATAAATATATATATATGTATATATATATGTGTGTGTGTGTATATATATATATATATATATCCCTTAGACGCTGAACACATAAAGGTCTACTCTGATCACTGCTCTTACCTGCAGCTTAGTACAAACCTGCCTCCATAATCAGTGACTCCTTGACAGGCAGAGATAGAACGGATCCCACCTGGGATTGCTGAGACAAGCTTCCTAACGCCTCAATTCCACCACTAGAGCTTTCTCTATTTTAGTTTGTAATCGGCAGGCAACATTTTTTTTTTTTTTTGGCAAGAGCATTATTTCAGAAAAAATTAAAATGTTTGCAGCTTATATATATTTTTAATGAGATGCTTTAAATCAGAAAATGTGATAGATTTCTACAGCTGAAAGTATTTCTAATTTCCCTGTCAGTAGAGACTTCCACGGAACAGAAGGCGACTAAACCTTCAGAAACCATCTGTCATTTGTATATTCTATAGTATCACCTGGTAACGCCTCACCTTTGAACAACTGTGGTCTAAGATGAGACCGAGTTGCGATGAGGCAGGAGAAATCAGAACATTTGGGGGTGCAGAAGGGAATAATCAGATGGGAATGTTAAAGTGAAATGCCCCCACTGTAATGAGATGAGCTAAGAGAGAGAGAGCGGGGAGGAGTTTGGGAGAAGAGGGAAGACACAGACTGGCATGAGACAGTTCCCTGGGGACACTCCTGGAGCCAAGGACAGGGAAGCTGTGTGGGGAGGACTCGCAATGGGGAAGGGGAGGAGGCATCTAAGTGGATCATAGAGAACAACAGAGTGGCCAGGGTGGCAGAGCAACGGGGAGGGGGATGAGGGGGGTAGATGCTAAACACTGTGAATGGTCTTACTTTCCCCCTCTCCTGCCAACTGATCAGCCTCTGTCACCCATGCTGTGCCCTAAGCCCTCTACACCAATCCCAGATCCCCCTCATTCCCTAGAAAGCCTCCACCCCTGACTCAGCCCAAGGGAGGGGAGCTGGGACACAGTCTCCCTGTTCCAGTCTGATGGCGGCGGCAGCAGAAGAGCCACTGATTCACTCAGCTGGGGGAGGGCTCGTTCCCTTCCCAGGGAATGCGAGTTATTCTTCTTTTTTTTTTTTAATGTATTTATTTTTGGCTGCGTTGGGTCTTCATTGCTGCGTGCGGACTTTCTCTAGTGGCGGCGAGCGGGGGCTACTCTTCCTTGTGGTGCGCAGACTTCTCATTGCAGTGGCTTCTCTGGTTGCAGAGCACAGGCTCTAGGCACGCGGGCTTCAGTAGTTGTGGCTTGCGGCCTCTAGGCACGTGGGCTTCAGTAGTTGTGGCACGCGGGCTTCAGTAGTTGTGGCTCACAGGCTCTAGAGCGCAGGCTCAGTAGTTGCGGCACACGGGCTTAGTTGCTCCGGCATGTGGGATCTTCCCGGACCAGGGCTCAACCCGTGTCCCCGGCATTGGGAGGCAGATTCTTAACCACGGCACCACCAGGGAAGTCCATGAGTAATTATTCTTGAATGACTCAAATACTTTGTGGTTTTTCATTCTTGCTATTAGATTGTGGTGGTATCTCAAAGCTACTTAGTCCATCACAATCTAAAGTTTTGATGCTCATTAAGACGCAAATCTCATGGTCACTCAGGCTTGAACAGGACCTAAGATCAGGGGTTTTTGTTGTTGTTGTTGTTTTTATTAAGGTATCATTTACATGCTGTAAAATTCACCTGTTTTTGTGTATGGTTCTGTGAATTTCGACAAATATATACAGCCTTGCAAACACCACCACAATCAAGATATAAAACAGTCTATTACCTCAAAAATCTTCCCCTGTGTCCCTTTGTAGTCAATCCCCTACCCCACTCCTGGCATCTGTTTTCCAAACCTGAAGTTGCGCCCTTTTCCAGAATGTCATATACACGGGATCATATAATATGTAGCATTCTGAGTCTGGTTTCTTTCATTTAGCATAATACTTTAGAGCGCAATATCAGGTTTTTAAAGAGGATAGGAAGAAAAAGAACTAGAAGGAACTGGGCATTAGCTGAGTCTTCAAATAGGCCCCGAAAGGTCCAGGCAAAGGAAAGTAGGAACCCCCAAAATACAATCTGCCGCCTTTGCAGCTAAGGGCTGCCCCTAAATAAAAAGGGCTCACACACAGACGTAGAAAGACACTGGCTGCCTTGGAACAACTTAGGCTAACATGAACTGTGGTCAGAAGACACATACTTCAATTCGCTTTGTGATCTTGGGTAAGTCACTTAGCCTTTCTGAGAGTCACAATTTCCTTCTGTGTCCAATGAGGCCCAGACCCAGCCAATCAGAGCACCACATCTCCTTGGCCACAGTGATGAACTCAGGGACAGACCCTCCCAGTGACTTCTGCTGAAGCTATGAAGAAAGATACCTCCTCTGGTCATTCTGTGGGTTCCTAAAATATCAACAGTTGAACTTAGGCCAGGAGCTGCAGGTGGCCATTTCCGCCACCCCATGGGAAGAACTTGCCTGTGAATAGAGCCAGCCGGAAGATAGCAGCCTACAAGGACAAGACAGCAATGTGATGACACCAATGTGTGAGTACCCTGATCCAACTTTGTTTCCATCTATCCCTGGACTGGGCTTGAACCAATACAGTCCCTTTCTTTGCTTAATAAAAGTAATACACAAGCAACCTCACTGCTCAGAGATGTTGGAAGGATCATAAAATAACACCTATGATAGGGCCATGTAAACTACACAGATACATGGTGTTAAAATTCTTCTGTTTCAGACTCTAGAAACATGATTCCCAATCCTGCACCTTTAAGAGCTATCACACCTTAATTCCCAATAACCCTAAGGCCAAAGGCAAAGCATTTGTTAGGCCACACATTACAGCCAAACATCCAAGACTTCTCAGCATGGCTCTTTGCAAGGTGACCAAATCCAGTCCAGTCCAGCCAATACTTCCTGAGAACAAGGTACAAAGCTAGGATCTGTGGTTATATAAGGCTTAATAAGATAGAGTCTTTATCATGAATGCAATTCAAAGGAGAGAGAAAACACATCTGGTTGGGAAAAATCAGAATAAGATCCTTGAAGACATGTTATTCGAAAAGGGATGGGATTTCAAACAGTGGAGGAGAGTAGGAAGGCACAGAGGAAGGAAATACTCGGCTAATGCAGAAAACAGCAAATAAGCCCTTTGCTTCAGGTGTAGTTTATCTACAGGTATAAAGGAATTAAGTCAGAAAGACTGAGAATACTGAAGAAGACTGTAATTGCTAGGCAAGAAGTCATTATTTAATTCTAAAGGGAAGAGAAAACCCTGAAAGATTTGAGCAGGAAAATAACATAATTAAAACTGTGCTAATTAATGATTTCAATTAACGTAATTAAAACTATAAACCTGGTAATAGTGTGTAGGCTGAGCTGGAGATGAGAGAGATTGGCAGCAGGGAGGCCAGTGAGAGGAAACCACAGGAGACCAGGCAACAAGTGACACGTGCCCGCACCAGGACTGCGCACAGGAAGATTTGGGTGCCAGAGACTGTCAGCACCAACAGACAGGACCTTCCAGGAAGTACTGAGGGAGAACAAGGAGGGAAAGGAATGCTATAAAGGGTGCAAGCCAGGGAGACCAGAAGAATGGAGGTGCGGTTACCATCACGAAGGGAAGCTAAGGTTAGGGAAGGGATTTTAAGTGCATTGCTGGATTAGTTGAATTTGGGATGCTGGAGTCATGTCCAATTGAGATGTCCAAGAAGCATTTAGAAATGCAAACAAGTTAGCAGATGGGGAAAGTCTCGGGACCCAGAGGGAGGAGAGAGGAAGAGCTGTGGGGTGGACGAGGTCCCCGAGCAGAACATGGAGAGCCTTCAGGAGAGGATGGGAGGGAGAATCAGCAGAGGGCACCTGGTTGGACTTGACTCTTCCAACCCTGACTGTCTACAGCTTGTGGCTCCAGGGTAGAAGGGGACCAGTGACAGCAGATGCTGGGGAGTATCTACATGTCAGGGATGAAAGGAAAGGCACCCATGAAAGAGGCAGAAAAGGAGCCGAGAAATCAGAGGAGAACCAGTATCATTCTGCCAGGCAGCTGAGAGGAGCCATGAGCCTTGGACAAATGGGCCTCCACTTTGGGCCTCAGTTTCCAGCTGTGTGGATGGACACACTGCTTCCTGCCCTGCCTCTCGGCCCGCCCCTGTGAAAGGTAGACAGGTAACGTGTGTATGAGTGTCCCAAAGAAGAGCACAGAGTGCCCCACGACTGGCAGGCCTTGATTCTGCCAGGGCAAGGAGGGGGAGGGGGAATGACTCCATGAGGAGTGTTTGGGGGTTCCTGATTCATCTAAAAGATGAGCGGACGCTCAGGCAGGCAGGCAGCCTGTAAGCGCGCCAGGACGTGGGCCAGGGGTAATTCATGCTCGCTCGCTCACCCACCTGCCGTCAGGATTTCATTCTGAAGACAGCTGTGTAGGAGGAGCATTGGTCTCAAGTTGGCAAGGCTGGCATATCCACACTCCCCCAGGGGAACCGTCCAGCCCCCTGTGTGGCGGGAGAGACACTGGTCACCAGGTTCGGCCCTGACAGCACACAGCAGGAGAGGCACCCACAACTGACAGCTGCCCCTCCCACAAAGGTGACAGCTCCCCCTCAGAATGATGGTGCTCCTCTTCCCTCTCTGCCCAACCCATGCCCGAATTGTTCCCATTCTCCAAGATCCGGGTTTGGGCCTCACCTCCTCAGAGAAGCCTCCCCTGACTCCCCGCCTCCAAAATGATGCTTATATCCATCGGATTTCTAAGACACCTGAGGCTGCAGGACCCAGTCACTTATTACTGTCGAGTGTTCCTACTTGTTCATTCTTTCCATGAGACTTCCCGCACACTTTGGAGGATGCTAGGGGACAGGCAATGTGCAGGTCAATGGAAGGAAAGAGGTTCAGCCTCTCATGTTCTCTAGAAACTGGACTGTGTTAACAGGACTGAGAACGGCTCCTCAGGTAAAAACAACACCTGGCAGGAAGTGAGAGGAGCTTTAAAGCTGATGGAGATGCCATCAGCATCAGAGAAATCAGAGCAAGGGGCAGACTCCAGGACAAGGGAACTCAGGAAAGGCTTCCTGGAGGAGGTGGCTTCTCCATCTGATTTGCCTAACAGGTTGATTTAACCTTAAGCAACTGATTTCTTCTCATGCCCTTCTGGCCCTGGCACATGACAGCACTGAAGCAAAATGCTTTAGGCAGTGTGACCTAGCCACAGGAACACGGGCCCTATTGTCACACAGACCTGCCTTCCAACCCTGCCTATCACATAATAGCTCTCTAATTTGGGGCAAGCAACTTAATCTCTCACAACCTCAGTTTCCCACCCACCTACGAAATAGGAATGAAAGTACGTATGTCAAATGGAAATGGTAAGGAATAAATGGGAAAATACATGGAAGGGCTTAGCACAGCACCTAGCACACAGTAGGTGCCCCATTAGTGTTAGTTCCCTTCCCCACTCCCCCCCGCCCCCAATGCTAGAGTCTGAGCCCTGGCTTTCATGAGAAGTGTCTCCTGTCCTTGCTCCCATCCTCCCCAGGATAAGGGTCTGGCCTGCCTTCCTCATTCATTTGCATGTGCATCTTCAGACAAAATGTACAAAACAGTCACGTTCTAAGAGCTATTTCCTCTTTGGCGAACATTTGACTTTTCTGCCTCCTCCCATCTCCCCTGAGCTCCTTTTCCTTCCTATTACTCTTCCAAGAGCCAACACTCACGCAGGTGTGTGTCATGAACCCCCATAACGGCTTTGTAGGCACTACTTCACTTAATCTGCAAAACAACCCTATGAGGTGAGCACCGTCTTTAACCCCGTTTCCCAGATGATGAAGCTGGGCACAGAGAGGTTAAAGGACTTGCCTGTGGTCACCGAAGCTAACAGGTAAGGGGCTGCAATGCAAACCCAAGCAGTCCCCATTCGAAGTCTACGTCCTTAGCCCCAGACTGCACTGCCCCCGTGTCTTAAAGTTTCGTTAGGTTACTCTTTGCAGGGACTAAATCATTCTGAGATATTTGTTCATACCGAGGTGATGATCTCTGAGGAATGCATAGAGCCATAGGAGAGCCTGAAGCAAGGAGCACATTTAACTCAAAGACATAAACTTCCAGTGGGGATAGCGATGGTGGACAGCCTTACCGTAGTCCCCAAAACACCCCCCAGGGTGATGGATCACAGACAGCGTGGCAGTCATGTCTGTCCCTATGGCTCCAGGGATCTGCCCACATCACCGGCAACTGTTTCCACCAGAGGCTGGCCTGGCCTAGTGTCACAGGTTGGGTCCCCAGAGAGCCAACTCTGAGACGGAGATTTGCGTGCAGGAGGTTTATTGGAGACTGCTCTCAGCATCAACTCCTGTGGGAGGAGTGACGGAAGCGGGATGGGGCCCAACGGACTGTGATGCAGCCTTAAAGGTCTTAGCCAAGTCTCAGGGGTGCTCTGCAGCGAGGATGGCTTTACAGAGTTGTCTCCCATTGAGGTAAGGGGGCAGGGCCTTTTGACTCCCCAGAAGCAGGTCATTCCATAGGGGCTGCCCCCAGGGAGGGGTGGACCTTGGGCCAGAAGGCTCTCTTCCTCTGAAGGCAACAGCCTGGAAGAGAGGGGCCTGTGGTGATTGCGAGCCATCAGTCATCCCTCCCGGCAGCTGGAGGAATGAATGCTTCAAGCCTGTACGGGGTCCGTGCACCACGGCATCCGCCACTACGCTGAGGCTCACAGGTTATCTTGACACTAAAGGCTCAGGCCAAAGTCCTGCTGCTCCCAGGAAGGTGGGAGCACAGACCTGGGCGCCTCCTTCCTCTCCCACGTGTCAGACTCCAAAGATGCACCACAGTGCGGGCTGTTCCCCAGACACTCGCTCACTTCCAATGCCCAAGCCACGCAACACAGGCAACCGTGCACTTGCCCGGACGAACATGCTGCCTTTCAGGATTGCACTCCCTGCCTAAGATGAGGGCCGACTGTAGACCAGACTGAATTTCAGTTTAATGTTGTCCATCGGGCTGCAATTCCAACCCGAACAACCTAAACTGGGCACTTTTTAACCAATTCACGATCACCCAGCCTCGACGGCACGTTCCGTGCTATGCCATCTGTTGTATGGTATATGTCCATAAAAAGTAGGGGATGGCCCTGCCTTCAAGGAGATTTTCTTGAGACCACCCCAAGAACTGTTACACAGTAACAGTTCCACACTGGATCGCTCGAGACACTGGCTTGCTGTGAAATCAGAGTTCTGAGAAGGCGGGGTTCAGCAGGCCTAGGGCAGATCATGACTCAGCAGACAGAAAGAGACCACAGGGTGCATCTGGAATCCACAACTCCCTAAGCCCTGAGCTCTACCTACCAACTGCCTGGGGTAAGAGAGAAGGATGGCATGTGGGGATGTGGAAGGGAGGAGAAATGGCATTTCAGGCAGCTACCTGGCCGACTCCATGACCTGCTTCAACCCTTGGCTCAAACCCCATCCTCTCAATGAGGCCAATGCTGACCGTATGTACTACTGACTAATCATACCCCAGCCTGCCCACTCCCTCAGCACCCAGGGGCTTCCAGTGCCCCTTACCCTGCTTGGTATTTTTTTTACCATAGTTTTTATGATCTCGTCACATACTATATCATTTACTATTTACTCCGTTTAGTGTTTATTATTTGTCTTCCATTTAAGCTCCATGAACACAGGCATCTCAGTTTTCTGTACTGAGGTATCCAAAGCTCCTTGAATGGAGTTGGAATATAGTAAACACTCAATAAATACTTGTTCAATGAGTGAATAAGAGCTAGTATCTGCTGAGTACTTGCTATGTACCGAGACAGGCCAGCCACCAGGGAGATGGTGGTGAGTGGCCAGAATCCCTGCCCTCACCAAGCTCACCATCAATCTAGTACTTTCTCAAACAAGCTCTGAGAGAGGAACAAACCCTAATGCCCTAAGCCATGGGGGTCAGCAAACTACGGCCCCTGGGCCAAATCCCAGCCACTGCCTGTTCATGGACATAAAATTTTATTGAAACATTAATTAATTTATTAACTCATTTATTTGCATTGTCTGTGGTTGCTTTTGCGCTACAATTGCAGAGTTAATTGTTTTGGCTGGGATCATATAGCCCACAAAGCTAAAAACATTTCCTATCTGGCCCTTTGTGGCAAAAAGTTGCCAGCCTCTGATCTCGGGCGTCTATTAATCATAGTGAATTAGCATCTCTCCTGTGCATCCACAGTTGTCCTAGTTATGTACCGTCCTTGGGAGGATCGAGAAAATAGTCATTCATGTCATTTTTTTGTTCTGTGGTCCAGATGTGGAATTCTACTTGAGAAAGAAAAGAAACAAACGAACAGGAAAATATCAAATAGTGTGTTAGGTACTGACTGGGGGAAGTGAGGCAAGATACCACAGAAGCACATAGAAATCTGCACATAGCCTGACATGGAGGATCCATGAAGGCTTCCTGGAGGAAGTGACATCTAAAATAGTATTATTGGACATCCCTGGTGGGGCAGTGATTAAGAATCTGCCTGCCAGTGCAGTGGACATGGGTCCGAGCCCTGGTCCAGTAAGATCCCACATGCCACGGAGAAACTAAGCCCGTGTGCCACAACTACTGAGCCTGTGCTCTAGAGCCCATGAGCCACAACTACTGAGCCCGCGTGCCACAACTACTGAAGCCTACACGCCTAGAGCCCGTGCTCCACAACAAGAGAAGCCACTGCAATGAGAAGCCCGCGCACCACAACAAAGAGTAGCCCCCGCTCACCGCAACTAGAGAAAGCCCGCATGCAGCAACAAAGACCCAACACAGCTAAAAATAAACAAATTAATTAATTAATTAAAAAAATAGTATTATTATTGTTACCAGCACTACTACCAGCCACCAGGGGAGTCCCTGCACTTAAAGTTTTTGTTAAAAGGGTAGACCTCATGTTAAGTGTTCTTACCATGATTTAAAAACAAAACAAGGGCTTCCCTGGTGGCGCAGTGGTTGAGAGTCCGCCTGCCGATGCAGGGGACACGGGTTCGTGCCCCAGCCCGGGAAGATCCCACATGCCGCGGAGCGGCTGGGCCCGTGAGCCATGGCCGCTGAGCCTGCGTGTCCGGAGCCTGTGCTCCGCAACGGGAGAGGCCACAACAGTGAGAGACCCACGTACCACAAAAACAAAACAAAACAAAACAAAACAAAACACCTTAAGACAAACTCAGTCAATGAGACATCTCCAGACAGACACATTTTACTCTAATAATACTCATCTCCCCACCTCTTTGGGCATCTCTCCCAAAGGGGTACATTTACATATCAGACCCACATAAGTCATAGAACTGATGGTCCTGAAATATTAACCAGAAAACCACAGGGGCTGCTCTTTCAAAGCGAACACTCTGGGTCCAAGAGGCTGAGCTGTGAAAAGTAGGCCATCTCTTCAGCAAGTGACCTCCATCTTTAAACCACGGGAAAACACCATGTGTCAATCAGAGGCAAAGACTGTGTGTCTCTCAGTGAAGTCATGCCGCCTTGCTACCCTGACGGTCGTTGTAACACCCCTCTTCTCTAAAAGCAAAGCAGAGCGCTCACTAACCATGGTAATCAACTGGCCCTAAAATACCTTCTTACCAGTCCCTAGACCACCGCCTGATACTTCTTCCTGGTTCAAAAGCACCCAATCTTCCATCATTTTCCACATTCCTATTTCCTTCACCTCAAAATTTTCATTAACAGTCTCCATGTGTCGTTTCACACCAGTGGGATTTGGTTTCCTTTCAGGAATATCTGGGGAATATCATTCTCATGGCCCACGAATGTAAAAGTTTATTTAAAAAATTTTTAAAACATTTTACAAATAATAACTCTCTGTCTCCTATGATCTGTTGGGCATATACACAAAGTTGATTTCTTTTTCTTGGGAGAAGTGTCTCTTAAGAGACAGAAAAGAAACTGGTGGTGATGAAAGCTCTTGACAGTTAAAAATGTTGTGCTCTGGGGCTTCCCTGGTGGCGCAGTGGTTAAGAGTCCGCCTGCCGATGCAGGGGACGCGGGTTCGTGCCCCGGTCCGGGAGGATCCCACGTGCCACGGAGCAGCTGGGCCCGTGAGCCATGGCCGCTGAGCCTGCGCGTCCGGAGCCTGTGCTCCGCAACGGGAGAGGCCACAACAGTGAGAGGCCCGTGTACCACAAAAAAAAAAAAGTTGTGCTCTGTTAAGCCCCAAATGGCAATTCAGGCTTGGTGTCCTCGGCAACACTACTGTACCCCCAGTGCTGTTCTTCTGATGTGTGGTTCCCATTTTCTTCCTCTTTTCTAATCCAAGGTTAATGAAGGGACTCAAAAGCATCCATGCTTGTCAGTGTCGTTGCACTACAAAATTATGACCCTATATCCTTTAAAAAAAGGCAAAATATGCCCGTGACCCAAAGATCTTCTCCATAGTGATCTGTTTCCCTCATAAGAACCCAGAAGGGTCTAGAACCCTGCCTCCAGTTTGGTAGACTTCTAAGCCATTGCCAAGTCTATCTTCCTTGGGGTGAGGTGAACATACCAGTTTTATCCCTGTGAAGGATAACCAGAGCATCCCTCAGCCCCCACTCTGCATCAGAGTCACCATGCAGGCTGATCAATTACATTCCCAATGTCCCTTGGACTATTTTCTGCTCAAACTTGAAAAATAAGCCCCGTAGAGGATGAAGCCTCTGGCACAGCCTAGAATCTCTGGTACAGATTCAAAAATGGCTACATTCTTGAGTATACATGTCCCTCCAATACTGTGTTAAAATTCACGTAAGCCAGAGGTCATAGCCTTATGGGGTCTGAGTAATATCCTTCAGGCTACTGCTATAAGAAGGGGAGAAGAGAGACAGAAAAGAGAATGAAAGGGAGAAACACAGATGCAATGGTGGGAGATGCAGGCAGGAGCCCCTCAGCTAGCTTAGCACCGCATCTGCACTGGTATACCCTAGGCCATCCAAATTGGGAACATACTCTTTGACAATAAAGATGATGCAACTGACTCCAGCTAAGAGGGCATGTGTTTGAGCTGGAGGTGGGTCTCATGGAGCCTTCCATCCACTTTCTCTCTACTATATCTTGCTCAGTCTCTCACAAACCAATGCAATAAGGGACTGCATTATGCCGTCCACTGCCCTAACTGCCTCACTTAACGAGCCCAGGACTCCTGGTATCAGTGATGTGATATCAGCCCCTTTACATGCCCAGGATGAGGATTCTGAACCACTGAAAAGGCTCTAAAGGAAGGGGCCCAGGCTCCTGAGTCATCATGGCGGCCATGTACCTTTGTACCATAGTAGAGAAGGAGGTCCCCAGTGGGACAGGGGAAAGGAGAGAGGGTTGGAAATGGGGGAAGAAGTGAGAGCAGAGAGAAAACCTAACGGGAAACCTTCCCGCATCAAAGGAAGCTACGTGCACAACAGGGGCATGTGAAGAGTGAGTGAGTGTGTCTGGCGTGGGAGTGTTGGGGGAGGGGTGAGGAGGGGGTGGGGTGCCGCTGGTTAACCACAACTGGCATTGCTTGCATTGTTATGCTTGGGTTTTCTAGACCAGCAACTAGAGAAGTTTCTGGCCGTCTAGGTACCAAGAAGGCAATTCAGGTCTTGTTAAAAACAGTTTCCCCTGAAATCAGGAGAGCGAGATGTCTCTTCACCCTAACCTCGATTCTTTGTCCTTTGAAGCCAAAAGCCAAAGTGCCTTTAATTTATATAGAATGGCTTCTCACCCATCACCTTACTCCCTTGATGGACTACAAAAGGCTTTCAGAAAGGATGTGAAGTCACACTTTAAAAAACATACTTAAACAGAGAGCGAGGCACGGTGTTTACACAATACTCCCCCTCCCTTAGCCTAGTTTAAACCGGTCAGGGCTTCAGCATCAATGGTGTCCTTCCTGGCTTCCCAGAGTTCTGATACAGTGTGAAAATACATGCCCCCAGCGTGGCGCCAAGGAGCAGAGACCACTGCAATGGCAAGAAACCAGTGTCATCAGGGCTTAAGTGACAGCCAGCACATCTGGGCGGAATGACAGATGTTGCACAAAAGCTTGGCCAAATCCTCTAAGCTACTGGGAATGCCCTCCCTCCCAGTCCAAATCCTCTTATCCTTGAAGGCAGAGTTCAACACGCCTGCCCCCTCGTCCTGGAAGCCTCCACTGGTAATACTGCGCCCAGTGTCTCTCCCATTAGGGACACCCTCTCACATTGACTGCTGAGCACTCACTGGACATGCAAAGCGTTCTGCCATTGCTTGTTTTCTGTCCTCCAAATACACCTCGTGCTCGTGAAAGGACTTCCAAAGGGTTTTATTTTATCTCCCATTTCACCTTGCACTTGGCTCGCACGGAATAAATAACTGTGGCTTAAATGTGTAAGTAAACCATTCTTAATGTGCACCTAATTCTCTTCTCAGGAGAAGACAGCACCATTGGCCTAATAAAGATCAACTATACCCAGTCATAGAAAATTAATTTCACCTTGGGCAGATAAGTAAGTGTACTATGACACACATCCGGGAACATATCCTCACCTAGAAAATTTTCTCAGCGAATGGCAGGTCTATTAATAAGAACTCTAAGGCCAAATTTTAAACTGAATGGAGCCTGACCATACTAAGCCTTCACATGCACTCTTATACCTGTTTCCCATCAGGAAAGTGAGGCTCAGAAAGGTTAAGTGGCTTAACCACGGTCACCCAGCCAACACACAGCAAAGTCAGCAATCCAGTTCCAATTCCTTTTCCACTGCCCTACAGCCACCCTACAAGGCCTTTCATGTCACCTGGGAAAACAGGAGGGCTGAAAGCACAGGCACTATAAGAAGCCAAAGGCTCCCAGGACACATCTGATTCGTTAAATCAGTCATATTTTGTTTAACAAAAATAGATCCTGAGAAGCAAAACTAGGCAGTGGAGACCCCAGCACACTGTCCAGGATCTGAAGCCAGGCAGTGGTAACTAGAGATTCTAGACTGTTTAAACTGCTCACAAAACAAGAACCAAAATCAGGATCTCCTAAAAGAATGTAAAAACAGGCCATGTCATCACAGCATGAAGAAATTAAAAGAACATGTGTTGGAATGTTCAACTCAAAACCAGTAAGCTATCCTGAGCAGCAGAAACTCCACAGTGGGCAGAAGTGAATGGTGAATCATGACCGTCCACGGGCCAAACTGGCTATAGGAAAGAGGACGGTCCCTTCCCAAAGGACAGCAACAAGCAGCACACGCTTAACTTAGAGCACAGAAGCCCACAAGCACATCTGTGTTGAAAACTGACACTTAAACCTCGGGCCCTGAAAGATTCCTGGGGCTCAGGCAGGCACCCTCTAAGTACTTTCAGGAAAACACATGGGAACTGGGTTCTGGGCTCACCGGGGCCTCTCTTCCCCTATTGCATATTTTAGCAGGGAGGATTCACGGCATTTTCTCCCAAGAATCTCCAGGGGTGGAAAACCACATGTGTAAACCATGTGGACTGAAAGCTCCGAGAGGGTAGAAGTCGCCTCTCATACTCTGCTTGTTTCCCACTGTCAGGAAATGGAGAAGAAATGCTGTGAATTTAGCTTCTAACTGACAACAGTGTATTCCTGGGTTTCTATGAAGAGAGCCATGAGGTGCCTTTGTTACACACAAAAGGCGAGATTAGAACTCCAAATGGAAACAGGCCAAATCTGTCACCAGCACTGAATCACACCTGGTTAGTACACTCAGATTCAAGAGTCAGATCACGCGATCATTCCAGGAAGTGAAAGGATGGTGTCCCGTCTGCTTTCTTTCTTCTTCTTGTTTCCCAAGGGAGACTCACCAAGACCATCATCCCACGTGCAGCACCCTCTTCTGCCTACATGAAAGTTCTATTGATTCCTAGCAGTGGTTCCCAACGTGTGATCCGGGGATACCTGGGGGTCCCTGAGACTTTTTCAGTTGGTTTGCAAGGTCAAAATTATTTTCAGAATAATACACACACATTCTTTTTGGTCTCTTTCACGCTCATACTCTCAGGAGTGTCCAGGGGGGTTTCCAGGGGCTACATGATCTGTGACATGGCAACAGTGCAGAAGCAGATAGAAGAATCCAGCTGACTTCTATTAAGCCAGACATTAAAGAGATTGGCAAAACTGTAAAACAATGCCATGCTTCTAAGATTTTTGTTGTGGAAAATGTAGTTAATATTGCACAAAAATATGCTCTTACATTAACATGAAATGGGTTTATTTTTAATTAATTAGTTCTAAAATGTATTGGTTTTAATCTTAATGTGGTAAATATTGATAGATATAACCCACATAAACAAAAAATTCTCTGGAGTCCTCAGTAATTTTAAAATATTTAAATAGAAATCATTTCAGTTTTGCTCTTGAGACCCAAACGTTTGAGAACCACTGGTTCGTAAGAAAGATGCTCACATCCCATCTGTTTCTTAAGAAACTAAATCTGAATAACCCTGCTGCTTTCTGCCCATCAGACCCTACCCATCCTTCGGGGTCTAGTTCAAGCTCCATGTTCTCCTTCAAATCTTCCAGATGACCCAGCCCTCTAAGAATTCCACCCTCTGATCTCCCTGACAACTGGTTTTTCCATACCACCTAGCATTTCATCACACTCTGCCCTGTGACCTCCCCTGCATTATTGTCCTGGGTTATGTAACTCCTGTTATTTAACTTTCCCCAAGGGTGTGTCTTGCTTCCCAAGGCAATGTGGAACTGTGCAAATGGGTCCCAATCCCAGCTCTGCCTCTTAACTAGCAGGCTGACCTTGGTCGAGTTACAAAGCCTGTTTCCTCATTTCTAAAACTCAGAGCAGGCAGACTTTCGGTGAACCACAGGCAATTACCTGCTCTACCAACACCACATAACTTAGGATTTTTCTGAGAACGAACAACCAACAACCTTGAGCTCCAAGCAAGGTGCTGGCGTGCAGGAGGCTCATCAGTCTTCTTCCCAACTGTGTTGCCATGATAGGCAGAAATGGCCTTAACTATCACCCACGCTTATTAGGTGAATGAATGAATGAGGCATGAATCAATGCACAAAGTTGGGGTCTCACCGGGATACAGTATGCCCTTCCTAGAGGGACACTAGGAAACAAGGGAGGGAAAAGAGGGCTACTGGCTTTTAGTGAGCATGAATTATTGGCATTTAGTGGGCAGGGACCTACCTAAAACTCCATCCACCCAAATGCCACAGATTTCTATCTCAGACGTGAACATCTTCTCAGCATCCTGGTGCCTCATACTGTACCTCTCAGGACATAAGCTTCTCCCTCACTCATAGACGAGGGGCCCCAGTGTTCCTGCCCAAGCCATTCCCGGGGGGGCTCTCCAGGGTATCCTCAAATCCCTAGGAGGAATGCCAGTTCCTCCAACATTCCAGGTGGTTAGTTCTCTCACCAACCAATAGGCTGACATGATGATGCATCACTTCACTTACTCTCAACTCCCAGAGGGGTGGGGAGGTGTCTACTCCCAGCTTTGGGGGTGTGTCCCCTTCACCTAGTGCACCTCATCACAGTTCTCCGCCCTCCGGCCCCACTCCCTCACTCACTCTCTGGCAGGCAGCCCACAGCTCCGTCAGAGAGAGACAGGAAGCAGACAAGGAATGCTGTTACTGTGTGAATTCGGATTCCACTGCTTCGGACTGTGATCCCTGGGAAGGGACTTCAGCAAACAAGCCCTGTGTGAACTCAGGACAGGTAATCTGAGTATTTTAATTGTTTTACGGGGAGCCATGATTTGTTCGATCCAGATTGCAAAGGAGTGAGAGGAAATTTCTTCCAAGCCATAACTACATGCTACGTGTGTTTAATGACTATATATTATGTATTGTGCACATGTATTTCAGATATATCACACCTTGAAATATTTGTTAGATAAAACCCTGACCCTGTCTTTCAAATGCAACTCACCATCAATTCATCCATCCATCCATTCAGTATACATTTCCCAAGTGCCCAGTGCCAACCACTGCATTCCTGAGAGTGGGAAAGAGCTGGAGGAAACAAAGATGGGCAGATGCCCAAACAGTTCTTCCCGTGGTCTACAGGACACCCTGGGGATATGGCCTAAAGGGGGGTCAGCCCTCCTGACTCCACTGATATCCTTCTTAAGAAAAAACTTTAAAATAAGAAACACAGTTTGCCCTCCAACAATAAAACTGTAAGATCAACACAATCATGAATCAGCATAAAAATTAAAAAGTCAATCACTTAGAATAGATCTCAACCAAATTCAACACTTTAACATAATCTCAAAAAAGTAAGAGGCTGGGATGGGGCTGGGGCAGGGGGGACCGACAAAGAGAGCGAGGGAAGAGGGAAATCTCAAAGCATACAATGACAGTGCCCAGCACTGCCTGCAGGGGAGGGGATTTTGTGGTGGGAATTGATGCCTCAGGCCTCCCCCACCTGTTGCTGATAAACCTTTTTTTCAAACTTTAGACTAACATCCAATTCTCCTTGTAACGGGATGAACTGACACCCCAACTTTATACATCCGTTGCAAACACTCGGTTACCATTAGCTTCCCCAAATACCTGGAGCCTCTCTCATGTTCGAACCTAGTGGGTCCCAGCTAGGAATGTTTTGCCCTGGATGGGGGGCATTTGGTAATAGCTGGAGACATATTTAGTTGTCATAACTGGCAACAAGATGTTATTAGCATCTAGTGGGTAGAGGCCAGGGACGCTACTAAATAAACATCCTATAATGCAACAGTCTGCAACTTTTTTGGCACCAGGGACCAGTTTCGTGGAAGACAATTTTTCTATGGATGGGGGGCGGAGGGGTGGATGGTTCAGATGGGAATGCGAGCGATGGGGAGCGGCAGATGAAGCTTTGCTCACTTGCCCGCCTGCCTCTCCCCTCCTGCTGTACGGCCCGGTTCCTAACAGGCCAGTACCGGTCTGCAGCCAGGGGCTTGGGGACCCCTGCTACAATGCATGGAACAGCCTCCACAATAAAGAGTTGTCTGGTCTAAAATGCCAATAGTACTGAGGTTGGGAAACCTATAAACCCATGGTCTTGGTCTGCAAGGTTGAGAATCTTGATAAATTGACCAAAACAATGAATGCTACCCCAAAAGGACTGTTGACAACCAGCCATCAGCCTCTGCAGGGGGTCAATCTCTGCTCACCCATACAGAAGGAGCCTTTTCTTTAATGTCCACAAGATATACAACCTGGGGCTAGACACAAAGGCCAGTCACACACAGAGTGACCCTGTGACAACAGGCCTCAGCCCTGTCCTCCACCTACTTAGTTAACGGACACATGAAGCCATTTACACAGCTGGAATGTCATTTGCTCAAAAAGTAATGACCAGCTAGCGGAAGCAGCCAGGCTAGTGGGTACTCCAGCTGCCTCCTTTCCCATCACAGGGGAAGAAGCAAAAGATGTGAATGTTAGTCGCAGACAACTTCAGTGCACCGAACGTTGTCATCACCACTAAAAACACAAGACATTAGGAAAGAAGCCTCACTATGCTCTTCCTGAAGTCGAGAGATTAAAGACCTCAGACAGAAGGGACACATTGTGCTCTGTGGGACCAGCAAATATGCACAAAGACCAGTTATGCTTTGGGGGGGAACCCAATGCTGGTTTCCTTATGCAAGCAAAATGCTCCAAACTATGGATGTATCTGTGTTGACACACATGTGCCCTTGTGTAGACAGACAGAAAAAGACAGATGGTGAATAGGTAGATAGATGGTTGATGGATGGATTGAGAGAGATTCTCAGGTGGCTGGTATCCAAGTGCTCTCCTTAACTCACAGGTCCAGCTCTCCTCCCTGTCCAACGACACAGACACACCAACAACCTGGAAGCCAGAGAGGCTGCACTCTGGGTGACAAATGAAAAGACTAAGCTCCTCCTCCCAAAAGCAGTTATGTCATCCTCACCTGGGCCCAGCCTGAGCTGGGAGGTGGAGGACACAGTGGGAGCCCCATCCGTTCCCTCAAGGACCTTGAACAGGTTGGGGCAGCTGGACTATCACCATGGCCTTGGCCTTGACCTTTGAAAGCTGGAGAAACAACCCTTCCGGAGGATTCTAATTCTGCCTGGGCCTCCACGTAACAGCTGAAGGTGAGTAAGAGACGAGTGCAGAGAGGGAGGGAGGGGACGGGAGGGTTTGCAGGCTTCAAAAGGCACTTTCCAGGTTAAAAACTGAAAACCGGATTTGGGCAGGTAGGACTCAACCGAGAATGTGGGGCACGGCCCTGGGAGGAGGGGCCTGGGTGCCTCTCCCCAGGAGGGAGGGCTTCAGGGGTGCTTTGAGGTGAGAGGCTCCAGGGACAAAGTGCAGAAAGGGAGGACAGGCAATAAAGACGGGCTTTATGGACTCCGTTTGCCTTCAGCTAACACTGTTCAACCTGTCCCAAACCATCAGACCCCATCCTGTCCCAAAAATAGGAGCGAGAGGAAATAACTGAGTCACCAGAGACAAGCAGTTTATGTGGTGAGGAAAGATGGCAAGAAGGAAGAAAAGTTGAACTAGCAGACAAGAGTTCAAAGTAGGAAAAACAAGACAACTTAAGCCACGTTGATAAAAAGTGAGCACTCCCAACACACACACACACACACACACACACACACACATACAGTGCCATTATTCGCCAGGAACCAGTGAGAGCTCTCAGCTGAGGAAAGGAGTCACCATGGTAGAGTGGTACATGCATGGGCTCCAGAGCCCCATAGACCGGGCTCAAAGCCTGGTTCCATCACAGAGAAGCTGAGTGATCTCGGGAGAGGTGGCTTACCTTCTGAGACACAGTTTCCTGCTCTGCAAGATGGTGACAAGGCCTCCTTCCTAGAGCTGTGAGGCCCGAGATGGTGCAGTGGTGCACTTCCCTGTTGGCGCAGTGGTTAAGAATCCGCCTGCCAATGCAGGGGACATGGGTTTGATCCCTGGTCCGGGAAGATCCCACATGCTGCAGAGCAGCTAAGCCCACGCGCCACAACTCCTGAAGCCCTCATGCCTAGAGCCGGTGCTCCGCAACAAGAGAAGCCACCGCAATGAGAAGCCCGTGCACCGCAACGAAGGGCAGTCCCCACTCGCTGCAACTAGAGAAAGCCCGCGCACGGCAGCAAAGACCCAACGCAGCCAAAAAATTAAATAAATAAATAAAGTAAAAAGAAGTGACATTTGAAAAAAAAATCCATATTCACTCATCCCTATATAGATGGATTCTGAGGGGGCACTCAGAATCCATCCATATATGGTCCTCCCTTTCCCCACTCACCCCATCTTCACCCCATCTTCAGCCCCTCATGGTGGGATCCGTACCCCACCATGCAGACTTTATTTTTGAAAGAGATCCAACTCCTTAGAATATACTAGTCTGTTTCTATGGAGACAGTAGACAGACACTCCTAGAAAATTCCAGAAGAAGCCGAGTCTTTGTGAGAGACAGCAGGAGTCCCTCGCTCCTAAGCAAGGGACATTGCTCCATGACAATGAGGGACAGTGGATGGATGAAAGCAGGATGTGAGGGTCTTCCTCCAAGAGGAAGAGCTGGAACTGGTCAGAGAGAAAACCAACCATGTCCTTAAGGACACTGATTTCCCTGAGGATCTGAAGGCGGGTGACATAATTTAAGATTCAGTAGCTCCACCTGGGGGTGTCAAGGGGCACCAGGTGCTGAGGGGGTCAGAACAGAAAATCAAGAGAAGCTCCCTCCTGGTAGAGCTTTCATCTGGCAGCCCATACACTGGGGAGAGTCCATGGGAAAAGACGACAAAGTGCAGATCAAGGGAGTCCAGGGAAGCCACATACACAGCTGCATACAGTCGGCACTCAAAAAATATTTGTTAACTGAATGAATGATTTATTCACTCAATTCACAGCTTTGCGTCGCTCGCCTTCGGAAAAGCTCTGTGAAATCCCATCTCATTTTCTGCTAGGGAACAATTCCAGCCTGTTTCAGGGAAAACAACAAAGTCTGGGGAGGAACCTGTAAAGGCTGGAGACTGTGAAGCCGAGAGGCGAAGTGCCTTGCGGTTGTCAGTGCCACCCAAACACGCAGACCACGAGGCTGTAACCAGCTTACTCACAGATGTGGCAGATATTAATACTCTCAGGCCAGTGGCAATGCCTCCGGTCTGCCTTGGTTTTAGGGACACAGAAATTACACTCCAAGAACGCCAAGAGATTCCAGGACAGGCTCAACAGCCTCAAGGTCCGTCCACTGAGTCAGGGAGGTCATCTGTGAAGCCTAACCTTGATCCCCCAGGCTCCTCCCCCACATGATCCACACTCCCCACATGGACAGGACATCGCCTGTTTAACAGGCTTAACAGTGGTGAGACAAGAAAACCTTTTACTAGGCCACAGCACAATGAGGCAGGAAGGGAGGGAGGAAGACAGAAAGGCAGACATTGTTTTGAGTTTTTCATAACACTGAATATATTTCATTGAAAGAGCCATCCTTTATTCTGAGATATGTTTGTCTTACTTTTTGGATTTTCTATCTTGAACACACCAAGTCCTTTCCCACCTCAGAGCCTTTGCATATGCAGTTTCCTCTGCCTGGAACACTTATCGCCCTTTCCACCTCCAGCTCCTTCGCTCCCTCTGCGCCTCAGTTTCATTGTCCCTTCCACGGGGAGGCCTTCCCTGGACATGCCACTGGAAGGCAGCCTCCTCTCCTCACCTCAATCTTAGACCCTTGTTTTTCTTCAAATCCCTTCTTAGAACCTGTGCTTATTTATCAGCTTGTTTTGTGCCAATCCCCCACCCAACTCCAAGTCCCATTAGAGCAAGGGCCATTCCTGTTTTGTTTGCCATTAAACAGCCACTACTTAGCACAGCATTTGGAGCACACACACTCTCAATAAATGCTTATCCAATCATTGAATGAAAATGCTCTGTTTGTGAAATAATTATGAAGGTAAATTTATTTTTAAATTCTTACTTAGTAAAATTAAAAGAGCGTAACTCTAGGTTGGTACCTTCCCCTTTTTCAGGGGAGAAAGGTGGAGGGAGAGGAGGCATTTTGTTGCTTCAAGGAATGAAAAGTTTGCAAACCAATGCTTTATAGAGTAAGTCCTTTCGCGTAAGCAAACATATTATGGGGTCCCTCTGTTAAAACCACAGACCTACTTCTGAAACAGATACCTATAAACAAAATGTGTGCAAATCCACATCTACTTCCAAAGAGACTCCCTTTCTTGGACGTGTTTTATCTTCACTTCTCATTCCCCAACAGTGGACACTAATATCACAGCTTTAGCATCTTCTGCCTTTCCCTTTCCTTATCAAGCTCTTTATTACGTAGGTTTTAATTTTTCAACCCATAAACATTCAGGGGTTCCTGCTTAAGGAAATACCGATGGATCCTTTCTTTCAATGGAGAACCATTTCTGATCGCATTAATGATCTCTCAGTGTGCGGATTTGGATGTTCAGATACTGAGTTTTCTTACAGCAGGGTTTACCTGTGCACTGGCTGGCTCCCCGGGGCGGGGGGGGGGGGGGGGGCGCGGGGCAGCCTCCCGATCAGTAACGCAAGAAAAGAACACTTATCCCTGCAGCTACATGGGACATAATGAGTCTTTACAGCTCTCCATTTCCACCAGGCACTGCACAACTAGGTAGGGCACAGAAAAACATGCATTAGCAGCCATGCCCAGGCTTGTGCTCTCCCGTAGCTGTTCCCATCTGGCCAGGCGATCGGCCATGAAGTCCAAGGGCAAGATGTGCAAAACAGTGACGCCCTCCGTATGTCTAGAGCTCCATCCTAAACAAATTCTTCAGTAAGCATCCACTCACTGCTACAAGATCCTTGATGTGAGGGCGACTGCAGGTCATTTACAGGTAGAAAAACTGAGGCCCAGGGGATGAGCTAGCTTACTGAAGGCAGTGCTGCAAGTCAACCCCAGAGCAGAACTAGGATGAAAATGTAAAGGTGTCAGAGCCTTGAAATCATGATGTGCATTGGAGATGCAAGGCAACAGTGCTGTAGTTCTCATCATTATGTTTCCACTCAAGATCTCTGGGCATTGACCATGTGCCACAGGCTCTCCCAACCTCAAGGAGGTAGGCATGTGGCAGGGGCTGGGCGGTACAAAGGTAAAGGATGCATGGTCCCTGCCCATCAAGGAAAGGGAAGTGTACTAGAGGAGCTGACCATCTCTTTTAAACAAACCTGTACTGCACAATGGAATTCTAGAGCCTCGCAGCTAGGAGCCCAGACGAGGACAGCCTGACTGTCTGTAGGAGCAAGGAGGAGGGGGCATCTGAGCTACAACCTGAAGGAGGGCTTCGCTGGGTGGAGAAGAAGCAAAGGGCCATTCCAGCCTGAGGGAACAGTGTGCCAAGGCCCTGGCGGTGTGACACATCATGAAGGGACTGCAGATGTCTGGTGGCGTCAGCCAGGGTCAACTAGCCAAAAGGCTCACGGGTCTCACTAAGGAGGGGAGATTTTCCGGAGGCCAACAGGACCTGCCTGCATCAGAGGTGTTAAACAGCAGGACAGCATGAACAGATCTGGCTAGAAGTTAACAGGAGCACCTGGGGACACAGATCAGTGAGAAAATATAATTGTTCAGGCAAGGGGGGGAGCTTGCAGAAGATCTGACCTTGTCACTTAGCTCAGTGGGGGAGCTAAGCAGAAGATCTGACCTTGTCACTTAACCTTTCACCTGAAAAGTGAAATAATAATATTTGTCCTGCCTCCCTTATGGGGCTATGATAAAGTTGTTAATCATAACAAAAATATAATAAAAATAATGACCAACATATATTGAGAACATATGTATTTTAGTTAACAAATAGATAGCATTTGATAGGTATCAGGCATTGTTCTAAGTGCTTTACAAACACTAGTCCATTTAATCCTCATAACAATCCTATAAAATAAGGATTTTAATTATCCCCATTTTACAGATGAGAAAATTGAGGCACAGAGACGTTAAATGACTTACACCAGGTCACACAGGCAGTAAGTAGCGGAGCTGGGATTTATATCCAGGCAATCTGACCCCAGTCCCTTCCTTGGCTCTTGGTCACATTCATGGCCTCTTGCTCGTCATGTCCCAGCACTGTGGTGAGTGCCTTATAGTCACTGTTTATTACTTTGGTCCTCACAATGATTCCATGAGGTAGGCACTCATTTTTTTTTTTTTTTTTTGCGGTACGCGGGCCTCTCACTGCTGTGGCCTCTCCCGTTGCGGAGTGCAGGCTCCGGACGCGCAGGCTCAGCGGCCATGGCTCACGGGCCCAGCCGCTCCGCGGCACGTGGGATCTTCCCAGACCGGGGCACGAACCCGTGTCCCCTGCATCGTCAGGCGGACTCTCAACCACTGCGCCACAAGGGAAGCCCTGGGTAAGCACTCTTTCTGTGCCTGTTTTGCAGGTAAAGAAACCGAGACACAGAGAGAACCAGCACTTCGCCCAAAGTTACGCATTCTAGTAAGTGGTAGAGTTACAAACTGCACCCTGCAGTCTGCTTTTAACACACTGTGTGACTGCTTTTAACCGCCCTCCCCTCTCCCTTCATTCTAAAAGTACGAAAAACAGAAGGAGCAGCAACTCAGTGGAAGGCTGAACGCTGAGAGGAGTGGGCAAGCAGCCGGAATAAGTTTTTCTACCCAGTGTTAAGCAGAGAAGAGAGAAGGCAAGTTCCCCTCTCTCCCAGCACCCCTGCTCAGCCTGGCATACAAGTCAGACCCTGTCAGCTGGGCAATAAAACACCCCGATCCCTTGGGCGTGAGGATCTGCAGGCCGTGGCACTGGGAACGGGGCAGGGGGGTGGCAAACAATGATATCTCAGTCAGGTCCGGGCTTCACTGATTGGTCTTGGCAAAAACAAGATGTCAGTTAGCAACAGCTGTAAATCCTGGTGACAGCAGCGCCCCAGGCCCCAGGCACACTCTGGGCCATGCTGGAGCCGCAATGTCCAGAGCCTTCTCCTGCCACTTCTCGGGACTGGGAGTCCTGGCCTGGGGCCTGGCCATGGAATCATTAATCTATGGACTGGCTTCCTACGGAGGAAAACATGCAGGAAATTTTACCGAAGGAAACAGAGCTAAAAAATTCACCAGGGTTTAGCTAAGACCAGACCATTTAAGGCAGTGATTCTGAAGCAGGAGGGCAAAACCGCCAGGAGGACATTTTAAAGGTTCTGTGGGACTTTGAAGGAGCACTTATGAGAGGCTGAGTATCACAGCGGTCAAGGGTGTGGACTTTGAAGCCAGACTCCCTGGGTTCGTATCCCAGCTTGACCACTTACTGGTTTAGAGACTTGGGCATGTTCCTTCATCTCTCCAGGCCTCAGTTTTCTCCCCAGTTATAGGAGGATAATAACCTGCCTCATCAGGTTATGGGGATTCAATGAGTTAATATATAGAAAGCTCTGAGAACAGTACATCACACCTAGGCAGTGCTATATATATGTTGATTAAATAAGATAAATGGGCTAGGGGAAACATGAGACATCGCACGTCTCATGGTGGAGGATACCATCACGCACAAGTTCATGGAGGCCAGGGATGGGGACGAGATGTTTCTATGTCTTTTAAGAGTTTATAGATTTTTTAAAAGTTGAAAGTTACTGATTTCGGGTCCCAGGGAAAGTTGCAGTGCTATTCAACAACGTGCCACAGCAGCTATCCCAAGGCAGAGTCAGGGCCTTGGAATCCAGGATGGGGTGGCATGGCCCAAGGATGCTAGAAATTCCTGGGGTGTAGTTTATACTAAAGCTTTCAAAATTCACACTCAGAAATATCCAAAAGCATCCAGTGCACACCCAGCCCACTGGGCAGGAAAAGAATCACGCTGAGAGCCAGAGAAGGGTCTTGTCCAAGGTCACGGTAGCTGGCTGGTGTGGGAAAGGAGGAGGAGCCAGGGGCTGCTGGATCTGGAGCAGCTGCGACCACCTCGGCCTGTTGGCCGTGCCCCAGGGAGGCTGGGAGCCCAGCATCTAGGTCTCGGCATGGCTGAAGCAGCTGCCACCCGGGGCTGGCAGGGCCTGCCGTGCACCGGCCCCAGTGCAGGCTGTTCCAGACCAGCACCTGCCACCAAGCTCTGGCAGTCCCTAGAGACCTCAGGCTCAATCTCCTCTTTCGGAAGTGGGGATTGCGAGTCCTCACCTCCTACGTGTTCACACTGGAGGTGGCTCCGGGCCTGAGCACGAGTCTAGAAGAAGCAGCCCAAAAAGTTCCACAACCTCACTTGTCTCATCCAGACTGATTCCATGTTCCTGACTCAAGCCAGCATCTCTGTTGCTAAAACTGGCCTATTAGGGAAGCAGGGAAATCCCCAGATCTTCAGGGGCTCAAGGCAATTGAAGTCCCACCGTGCGCCGCCATCCACATGGGATGTGAAGACCATGGCTCCTTCCTCCTTGTGACTCTGCCACCTTCAACTCATGGCCCCCACGATGACCACAACTGGCTGATACAAGCCAACGGAGGTGGAAGGCACATGGGGCGTGGCCCTGGAGGGTTTGCGGGCTAGCCCAGAAGAGCCACTTATCCCTTTCATCCATCTTCCACTGGCCAGGATTTAGCCACCTGGCCACGCCTGGCCATACCTGTCCATAAGGGAAGCTGGGAGGCGCAGTCTAGCTCTTTGCCCAGGGAGCAGAAGAAAGAGGCTTTGGTGGACACAAAGGCCACCTGCTGCCATCGACCTCACGCCTTTGCTCTGCGGCACTTGATGGTCCTAGACTGGAGCCCCAGCTTAAGCTGGAGGCTTGCTCTGCCCAGGTGACTTTAAAGGGAATCTGATGGCCCTCAATGTCCGGGCTATGACATGCAGGGAGGAGCGAGAGGGACAGATTGTAGCAGACGGGGAACTCTTCGAGGGCAAGAACCGTGTGGCAGCTCGTGCGGCAGCCCCGCGTTCCTCGCCCATGACCTGTCACAGAGCAAGGCCCCCCCGTGCGTGTCTGTCGAACAGGAGGAGGGGAGGACTGGGGCCTGTAGGGGTGCCAGGCACCAGCCGTCTTGCAGGAACACCACGGTCTGACTCACCGGAGCTTCATGCCTGGGATTCCCTGATCTACTTTGCAGGGGGGGAAGCAAGGAGAAGGGGACAGCCAGAGCCTCCTCTGCCCCCATACCCGCCCCCATGCCCAGCTCTCACGTCAGAGGCAGACTCTCGCCTCATCTGTGTGGGAAGGAAGAAGGAGCTGTTTCCATTTTATTTCATATTCATCACGAACTGTGTCCCACAGACATGAGAAGCCACAGAAGCAGCATTCTCCCTCCCCCACTGCAGCATCTCCAAAGCAGGGAGCCAGGAAAAACGTTGGTGAGGACACCCTTGCCTTCAGGGGACAGACAAAGTCCCTCCACCACCAAAGGGGCCAACAGAGGGGAGAGATCAAAAAGCAAGCACAGCTATTAGCTGGCTTTGTGACCTTGGGCAAGTGACAGATTCTCTGTCTCCATTTTTTCCCCATCTGTCAAATGGAGATAATAAAAGCTGTTCGGAAGTTAGAATGAGATAATCAATGTGTAAATGGCTCTGGAAAGTATAATGCTTTCTACGAGAATATAAGGTGTTATTATCCACTCACCCTTCATGCCTCTCCAGCAAATTCAGATGTTTGATAACAATTACAATCTGGCAAAGGCTCCGCCTCAATGAGTCGGAGCAACGTGGCAGCCTCCACATTTAAGAAATAGGTCCTGAGGCAGAAGCCCGTGCCAGACATAGGCCCGGTATGTTCTGGGATGCACGCTCTAATCAAGAAACATCTGCATGTAAAACAGCGAACTGTGATCCACGAGGATCACTTCCACCGCACAGAAGCCAACTCTCACAGACTCAGGTGTGGTATCTTTGAACTGCGAGGAACACACAGTCAGAAAAAATCCGAGACTTCTACACTCGGTGCGGACCCCAGTCCTTGAGGGAAACGAGCTAGCTCCCAAGTAAAAGTGGAAAACTGACTCATGAAAGGCAAAACAGGTTTCTGTCTATCATCACTTATTTGGATCGGGATCTTCAGCAAGTTATTTAACCACCGCAATATGCCAGTTTCTTACTCAGAAGAGTACAGGATGGGGAAGCACTTTGGCAACTAAAAGACACTGATCAGATGAAAGGTATTTCTTCCCTATGAATCCCCTACAGTGTTCTCAGATTCCCTCACACACAGAAGACAGGGGTTCCCATTTTCCTTCTTCTGGAATTTAATTCACAGTGGTGGGTCTCATCTCTCCTGCAGCCAACACACAATGCTACCTCGGGATGAACAGGAGAGAAGACACTGCTGGGATGAGACAGTAGAGGTTGTGACACCTGTAAACTGTTCATTCGGAACAGAAGCAAGAGCAAAGATCGTTCTGGATTCTAGTCTGACTCTTGCCAGGGCTGAGCCCAGGTTTCCAGATACCTTTCCAGACTGGTTGACAGATTGGGTAAGGCCTGAAACAAGGGCAGAGAGGATTCAGGGAAAAGAAGGGAAAGATGAGAATGAAGAAAAACAGGACACTTTCAGAGACTTATTTTCTCATTACCATTACTGTGTACTTATTTCCTCTGTTGGAAGGGGAAAAAAGTTTTCCATTGAGAGTCTAGAGCAATTCTGTGTAATATTTCACTTCATAGCCTACTTTTCTTGCCAACTATGACAGCAGCTGTTAAGCCCTAGCCTCCCCGCCAGCCCTGTGGCAGTTCTACCCCAGCATCAACTCAGAATCGTCCCCCACCCCACCCCCCAAATCCCTGGGCTTCCATTTCTTCTCCTTCTACCCCACCGCCCTAGCTTTCATCTGGACACGTTGCTGTTCAGGTGAAATCCCTGGTAGAAATAGTTTCCAGTCCTCAAACAATGGAAAATTCAAGCAGGACCAGAGATCCCTTTATCTGCAAAATGACCTGTGGGACAGAGTGAACAGAGCATAGAAAGCCAGGCGCAGAGCTGCAAAGCATACATCTAACTTGACACGTCTGATAGTTATACAAGCCGGCTCAGCACGCAGCCTCAGAACCATCTTAAAAAAGCCCCTCACGTCCCACCAGCCAGTGCGCTGGACAAACTGATTATCCTCTGCTCCAAGGCAAGACAGGAGGCTTAATCAGGTCAGCAGCATTTGATCTGAAAATAAGCACCTTCTTTTAACACTCCGTGGATTATAGGAATTATGTCTGGTAAAGCCACCTATACCACCATCATGTCAAACAATATTCAGGGATATTCAGCTGAGAGGAATAATTATAGAGTCAAATGCTATCAAAGCCACAAAATGAAAGCGAGCCCACCCATCACTCCAGAAGCTAAAGCCTTGAGGTTGATCTGACGGTGGAAAAAACAGACAGTTCTTAAGATTTTTCCTGCCTCCCCCCTCCTGTGGAGCCTGTAACCTATACTCGGGGGAGGGCAGGGGATGGTATGGTTGCAATTACACCCAGCCTTGTCTGATGGGGACCTATGCCCCCCTTTGCAGTCATTCCTATGTTTTCTGACAAGCCATCGTTTCCAGCTAAAATTTTCCACTCCTGGATTCAATTCAAAGGTGAATTTATTTTGGAAAGTCTGAGCCAAGTTTTTCTGCAACTTAGAGTTTTAAGCAGGTGAAAGAAAGGCTGCTACTTCCCCCCACATAAAATTATGTCCTGTGAGTACAGCAATAGTTCAGGCCCCTAGGGTTACATGGGGCCAATCTCCACAGATCCAGGGACAAAGTATGCATTAAATGTGGTGTGAAAAGATATGCCTCCAAACGTGATAGTGAATGAGGTGCTCAAATTTAATTTTGACCTATGCAAATAGTGATGATAGTGAATTGCAAGCATTTGTAAGCTTTAGACTTCTCAAAATACTTGATCCCATTATCTCATACATACCACACGGCTGCCCTGGGGCTAAGAGGGGACCCACCCCGCCACCCCAGCTCCCAAATGACAGATGGTAAAATGGGAGCAAAAGAGGGGCTGAGAATGACTTAAGGTCACATTACACCACGGTTGGTAAGTTCAAGACCACCCTCTTGACCCCTGGTCCTCCCGGGCCAAGTTTTATAGCCTTTAATGGTAAGTACAGGAGTTCCAACAGAATCTTAAAATATGGCGCTGAACTACGTTATCAAAGGTTCTTAAAACTTTGTTATCTTGTTTGGTATCTTCACAAATTAGGAGGAGGAAGAGACTGACATTTACTGAGTATCCACACTTTCCAGACACAATACCAGGCACCTCATTCTCACCAAACTTCTACAACACTGGTACAACGATGCCCATTCTTCAGAGGAGGTGGATGAGATACCCAGATAGTACAGGCGGACCTCAGAGATATTGCAGGTTTGGTGCCAGACCACTGCAATAAAGCGAATATTGCAATCAAACAAGTCACGCAAATTTTTTGGTTTCCCACCACAAACGAAAGTTATGTTTCCATGATACCGTAGTCTAGGTAGTGTGCATAGCATTCTGTCTAAACAATAATGGACATACCTTAATTTTAAAGTACTTTATTGTTAAAAAAAGTGCTGAATATCATCTGAGTCTTCAGCGAGTCATAATCGTTTTGCTGGTGCAGGATCTCACCTCGATGTTGATGGCTGAGTGATCAGAGTCTGGTTCCTGAAGGCTGGAATGGCTGTGTCAATTTCTTAATAGAAGACGATAATGAAGGCTGCCATACTGACTAACTCTCCTTTCACTTGAACACTTAGAGGCCACTGTAGGGTTATTAACTAGTCTAATGTCAATACTGTTGTGTCTCAGGGACTAGGGAGGCCTGAGGAGAGGGAGCAAGACAGGGGGAGAGCCAGTCGGTGGAGCAGTCAGAGCACACACGTCTATTGATAAAGTTCACCATCTTATACGGGCATGGTGCATGGCTCCCCAAAACAATGACAACGGTAACATCAAAGATCACTGATCACAGATCACTATAACAAACTAATAATAATGAAAAAGTTTGGAATATTGTAAGAATTACCAAAACGTGCCACAAAGACAGGAAGTGAGCAAACACTGTTGGAAAAATGTCACCCACAGACTTGCTTGATGCAGGGTTGCCACAAACCTTCAATTAAAAAAAAAGAAATCTGGGAACTGTAATAAAGCAAAGTTCAATAAAACAAGGTGTGCCTGTAATTGGCAGAACTAGTACTTCCCAGTGGGTACTTCAAGTGGATCTGCTGGCAAAGGCCATGTCTTCACACTAGAATGCCAGGCTCAGGAAAACTGCAAGACCCCAAGTCACATTTTATACAGAAAAATCACTTTAGGATTTGCTAACAAAATCTAAACTAAAGACTTGTCCCTCCTTTCCTGTCCCTCTCCAACCGCCCAGTCTCTGAAAAGAGACAGTCATAAGATCTAAACAGACAATTCTCCAAAGAAGATATACAGATTGCCAACAAACACATGAAAGGATGCTCAACGTCA
Organism: Orcinus orca; assembly: GCF_937001465.1. Lineage (NCBI taxonomy): Eukaryota > Metazoa > Chordata > Mammalia > Artiodactyla > Delphinidae > Orcinus > Orcinus orca. The sequence goes on from NC_064571.1 coordinate 54,507,089, forward strand.
CTAATCATTAGAGAAATGCAAATCAAAACTACAATGAGGGATCACCTCACACTGGTCAGAATGGCCATCATCAAAACATCTACAAACAATAAATGCTGGAGAGGGTGTGGAGAAAAGAGAACACTCTTGCACTGTTGGTGGGAATGTAAATTGATAAGGCCACTATGGAGAACAGTATGGAGTTTCCTTAAAAAACTAAAAATAGAACTACCATATGACCCAGCAATCCCACTACTGGGCATATACCCTGAGAAAACCATAATTCAAAAAGAGTCATGTACCACAATGTTCATTGCAGCACTATTTACAACAGCCAGGACATGGAAGCAACCTAGGTGCCCGTCAACAGATGAAAGGATAAAGAAGATGTGGCACATATATACAATGGAATATTACTCAGCCATAAAAAGAAACGAAATTGAGTTATTTGTAGTGAGGTGGATGGACCTAGAGTCTGTCATATGGAGTGAAGTAAGTCAGAAAGAGAAAAACAAATACCGTATGCTAACACATATATATGGAATCTTAAAAAAAAACAAAAGGTTCTGCTGAATCTAGGGGAAGGACAGGAATAAAGATGCAGATGTAGAGAATGGACTTGAGGAATGGGGAGGGGGAAGGGTAAGCTGAGACGAAGTGAGAGAGTGGCATGGACATATATACACTACCAAATGTAAAATAGATAGCTAGTGGGAAGCAGCTGCATTGCATGGGGAGATCGGCTCAGTGCTTTGGGACCACCTAGAGGGGTGGGATAGGGAGGGTGGGAGGGAGGCGCAAGAGGAAGGGGATATGGGGATATATGTACATGTAGAGCCGATTCACTTTGTTATAGAGCAGAAACTAACACACCATTGTAAAGCAATTATACTCCAATAAAGATGTTAAAAAATAAATAAAATAAATAAATAAATAAAATAGTTTCTCTGTAATCATTTCTCTGGGCACCTCTTTTTCAAGTTTTGGACACTTTCTTCCTTGTGCTACCACTGAACCTTGCATACTTCCTATGCATTTGTTTTTGTACTTCTTACACTGTTCGGTAATTAAATGTTTGAAGTTCCATCTAAAAAAACAAAAACAAAAAAAACAGACGGTCATAGTCCAAAAGTACTATGGAATGTTCAGGGGATGGGGAAAGAATGAAATGGAACAATGTACAAGCCAGAAAACCATCCCCTACATAGTAATCCAGTAGTGTCCTTCAGATATACTACACTGAAGAGGCACATAGAGTTGTTTTTCCTATATTTAATTCTAAAGACAATGAAAGAAATTAAATGGAGGTAAAATGTTAATAATCTCAAATATTATACACTGCTCCCTGCCATGATTTCCTTGGCCTTTTTCTATGCAGGTATATATCACCCATGTGTCTCTGGGCCTGCCCCAAGTAAATGCTCAATGAATGTTGGATGGATGGATGGATAGATAGATGAATGGATGGAATAATACTGTTGTCAGTAATAATGCCTCCCAATCTAGGTGGAATTTAAATCTGTACTATTCCAGTCATTTGATATTTGGAGACATGTTTGTCATTTTAATACTTGTAACACAAGCTATTTTAGCTTTATCTTCTGTGAGCATATGGAGGAAAGAATATGAATGTTTTGTTGCAAGTGAACAGGCTGCATAGTTAAAGATAGTTTTCCAAAGATTGTGACAGAAGCCCAATTATTGTCTTTTTAAAGACAAAACAAATGTTCTAGGAAAGAATCTTTACAAGCATAAGTGGAGCTTTCTATTTAGGACAATAAAAAAAATCCAAAGAAGAATCATTCCATGAACATGAACAGAGGGCCTCTGTGTGTCCTTCAAGCAGGAGGTGCTCAGGAAATTCCAAATGAGCCCTGCCCTCCAGGAGTGTCAAATCGAGGTGTTCATTTACGGGCTAGAGAATAAAACTTAGGAGGAAAGGAGATGGTGTTGTGGTCTTTAACTCAGGTAGGGAGAACATAACAACAGTCACCAGGAATGCAAAAAATAATTACACAGAAGCTGAGGCCCAACACATTCCACCCTTACTAAGAACAGCTAAATTTTAAGATTTTTAGTTAGGAGTAAGGACTGACTTCCTGAAAAAGCAAAAAGCAAAAATCCTTTCTGGTTCCAGTAGAGTTTTCAGTCCTATGGTCAGTATAAGGTTTTCAAATTGCTCGTTCTAGGGAGTTGTCTTCAGTAGGATGAAGGAAAGGGAATGGGGACAAAGAGAGGTAGCCCTTGCCCTGTGTTCAACAAGAGAAGCTCCTCTTGGATCTACTGTATGTGCTGGGATTCCCCTAGAGCTTTTGGGGAAAAAGGGGAGGAGGATTCCTACTACTAAAATATAATAATAATTTGGATACCACTGTTGTAGAACATTGGCTAAATCTCATTCATTAGTCATTCAATAAATATCTATGGAATCAGGTACAAAACTAGGTGCTTTAAGTAGCCAAGCTATGGAAACTACCTAAGTACCCATCAACAGATATGGATTAAAAAATGACATGGAAATGATATGACCGATAAGGGGTTAATATCTAAAATACATAAACAGCTCATACAACTCAACCTCAAAAAAACAAACAATCCGATTCAAAAATGGGCAGAAGACCTCGACAGATGTTTTTCCAAAGAGTTCGTGCAGATGGCCAACAGGCACATGAAAAGATGCTCATCACTAATCATCAGAGAAATGCAAATAAAAACCACAAAGAGGGCTTCCCTGGTGGCGCAGTGGTTGAGAGTCCACCTGCCGATGCAGGGGACACGGGTTCATGCCCCAGTCCGGGAGGATCCCACATGCTGCGGAGTGGCTGGGCCCATGAGCCATGGCCACTGAGCCTGCGCGTCCGGAGCCTGTGCTCCACAACGGGAGAGGCCATAACAGTGAGAGGCCCGCGTACCACACACACACACAAAAACACAAAGAGATATCGAACAGTTACCATAAAAAAGAACACAAATAACAAATGTTGACAAGGATGTGGAGAAAAGGGAACTCTCATACACCGTTGGTGGGAATGTAAATTGGTGGAGCCACTGTGGAAAACAGTATTGAGGTTTCTCAAAAAACTAAAAACAGAACTACCAAGCGACCCAGCAATTCCATTCTTGGGTATATATCCGAAAAAAACTAAAACACTAATTTGAAAAGATATATACATACAATGGAGTACGACTCAGCCATAAAAAAGAATGACATTTTGCCATTTTCAACAACATGAATGGACTTGGAGAGTATTATGCTTACTGAAATAAGTCAAACAGAGAAAGACAAATACTGTATGATATCACTGATATGTGGAATCTAAAAATTACAACAAACTAGTGAATATAACAAAAAAGAAGCAGATTCACAGATACAGAGAACAAACTGGTGGTGACGGGTGGGGAGAGAGAAGGGGGGAGGGGCAATATAGGGGTAGGTGATTAAGAGGTACAAACTATTATGTATAAAATAAGCTGCACGGATATATTGTACAATGTGGGGAATATAGTTAATATTTTATAATCACTATAAATGGAGAGTAACTTTTAAAAATTGTGAATCATTATATTGTATACCTGTAACATAATATTGTACATCAGCTAGATTTCAATTTAAAAAAAGAAAAAATGTGGTATCTATATAGTAGTCCCCTGTTAGCCTCGGTTTCACTTTCTGCAGTTTCAGTTACCTGTGGTCAACTGTGGTCCCAAAACATTAAATGGAAAATATCAGAAATAAACAATTCATAAGTTTTCAATCACACGCCATTCTGAGCAGGGTGATGAAATGTCACGCTATCCCGCTCCATCCTGCCCACTTGGCCAGCATATCTCGCCCCTTAGTCACTTAGTAGCTGTCTTGGTTATCAGATTAACTGTTGTGGTATCTCAGTGCTTATGTTCAAGTGACCCTTATTTTACTTCATAGTGGCCCCAAAGCCAGCAAGAGTAGTGATGCTGGCAATTCAGATATGCCAAAGAGAAGTCGTAAAGCGCTTCCTTTAAGTGAAAAGGTGAAAGTTCTCAACTTGATAAGGAAAAAAAAATCATATGCTGACGTTGCTAAGACCTATGATAAGAATGAATCTTCTGTGCGAAATTGTGAAGAAGAAAAAAAAATGTGTGCTAGTTTTGCTGTCGCACCTCAAACTGCAAAAATTACAGCCATAGCGCATGTTGTTTAGTTAAGAGGGAAAAGCATTACATTTGTGCAATAAAATATTTTGAGAAAGAGACCACATTCATATAATTTTATTATAGTATATTGACATAATTGTTCTATTTTATTATTAGTTACTGTTGTTAATCTCTTACTGTGCCTAGTTTATAAATTAAACTTTATCATAGGTATGTATGTATAGAAAAAACATAGTATATATAGGGTTTGGTACTCTCCAAAGTTTCAGGCATCCACTGGAGGTCTTAGAACATATCCCCCGTGGATTAAGGGAGACATACATATAATGGAATATTACTCAGACACAAAAAAGAAGGAAATCCTGACATTTGTGACAACACGGATGAACCTGGAAGACATTATGCTAAATGAAATAAGCCAGACACAGAAAGACAAATAGTGTATCATCTCACTCATTTGTGGAATCTAGAAAAGTCAAACTCATAGAACCAGAGAGTTGAACTGTGGTTGCCAGGGGCTGGGGGTGGGCTGGGGGAAATGGGGAGATATTGGTCAAAGGGTACAGTTATAAGATGAATAAATTCTGGGGATCTAATGTACAACATGGTGATTATAGTTAATAACACTGTATTGTATACTTGATATTTGCTAAGAGAGTAAATCTTAAGTGTTCTCACCATAAAAAAAATCGGTAACTATGTGAGGCGACGGATATGTTAATTTGATTGTAGTAAGCATTTCACAATCACTTCACAATGATCCCAATGTATACGTATGTTAAATCATCACATTGTACACCTTTAAAAAAAGTCATGTTGCATAACCTAAATACAGATGGCCCTGACTTATGATGGTTCGACTTAGGATTTTTCAACCTTACGATGGTATGAGATTGACACGCTTTCAGTAGAAGTTGTACTTTGATTTTTGAATTTTAATCTTTTCCCAATATATCAATATGCAATATATACTCTCTCGTGATGCTGGGCAGGGTAGTGAGCCATAGCTCCCAGTCAGCCACGTGATCACAAGGGGAAACATAAAGTAGGCTTTGTGTTAGATGATTTTGCCCAACTGAAAGCTAATGTAAGTGTCCTGAGCACATTTAAGGTAGGTGAGGCTAAGCTACAATGGTCAATAGGTTAGGTGTATTAAAAGTATTTTCGACTTGGTATCTTCAACTAACGATGAGTTTATCCGATGTAACCACATTACACATCAAAGAATATGTGCATATATAATTTTTGCCAACTATACCTCAACAAAACTGGAAAAAAAATAGAAAAAAGAAAAACTAGATCCCAGAGATCAGCCTTCAGGAGGCGTAAATCCCACAGCTCAGAGTAAACACAGCAACATCTGACTTGGCAAATTACTGATGCTCTCATTTGATCACCGGCACAGGACTGCATGCAGTGGCAGGTACTATCATCTTTATCTTACAGATGAGGACGCTGACACTGACAAAAGGCAAATAACTTGTCCAAGGGCTGGGACTAGAACCCCAGGCCACCGACACCAAGGCCTCCTTGCCAGCTACCAAAACCACATTGATTCAGGCTTCATTGGTAACTCCTCATTTCAGGTTTACTCACCTTTGTATCTGCTTTGTGGTTTTGTATTGCTAGGTGAGTCTAATTTTCAGATACCAGGGAAGGAAGGAAATGATCCAGACCCATTGATGTCTAAGAATTCAGATGTTTTCTAAAACACCGATATAAAAGATGAGCCTGTATCAGCCTGGAATGTAAGTGGGAATGGGAAGCTGCCTGGACCAACAGGAAGAGTTCCGCCTTCACCTGGGGCCATGCCTGGGTTAACCTACAACGAGTTGGGCAAAACTTTCTTTCTTCACTGTGTTATCCCTTCTGGAATGGCCTCTTCTGTAGTTCAGGCCTTTATTGCCCTAGTAGGCTCTGTGCTCTCCCCTCTCTAGATCAAAATTGTCCCCAGAGGATGTGGGGAATCAATCATTTATCCGCTAGTGCCTCTGCAAGTCACTGTGACCTACCTCCCAGGGCACCTGCATTTTAAAGCTCTGTCCTCTGATAAAGGGCCAGAGATCTTACCATAGGTGGACTGACCAGGGCATTTTTTTGAGCATAAGGAAGTAAAAATTCTCTACCGTAGCTATCAATAGTCTATCTATATAAGGCAGCCCGATTTAACTTTTGAGTTTTTCCAGTTTTTACAAAAAGAAACACAAAGTATGTGTGCATGCATACACACACACACACACACACACACACACACAAACCTGAAAAACAAAATGGAATCTACCCAATAAGATAACAATAGTTACTGGACTATATTATTTTTCAGGTCTTGTTCTAGGTGTAAATATCTTATGTTTAATCTTCAACAAAAGCCCTCATTTTCCTTTCTTCCTCACTGTATTAGTTTCCTAGGGCTGCCACAACAAAGAACCACAAACTGGGTGACTTAAAACAACAGAAATGCATTCTCTTACAGTTCTAGAGACTGGAAGTCTGAAATTAAGGTGTTGGCAGGGCTGTGCTCTCTCCAAAGCCTCTAAAAGAGAACCCTTCCTTGCCTCTTGTAGCTTCTGGTAGCCCCAGGTGTTCCTTGGCTGTGGCCGCATCATCCCAACCCCTGCGTCCATCCTCACATAGCCATCTTCTCCCTGCATCTGTCTTTGTGTCCAAATTCCCCTTTTATATAAGTATACCAATCATACTGGATTGGAGGCCACCCTAATGACCTCACCGTAAGTTGATTACATCTGCAAAGACCCTACTTCCAAAGAAGGTCATATTCTGAGATACTAGGTCAATACTAAGGTATCCTGGGTTAGGAATTTAACATACCTTAAATTGGGGGAGGGGGACACATTCAACTCATAACACCCACCTATGAGAGAGTGATGACCTCAAGGTCCTACAAGGTCCTGGTCATAGCAACGTTCAGTTTCATTTCCTAGATTATCCTCAGCCAGGTGGAAGCACAGACTCAAATACCGTGAAGGAGTCTATGACATCAAAGATCAACAGTGCTGTGCTTCTCTTGCGGCTCCCTCTGCTTCAGACCTCCTCTCCCCAACTCTTTGCTCAACTCCTCCAAGGAGCTCAAGCACCTGACCCGAGGGAGCCTTCCCTGACCTCCCAGACCAGGTCAAAACCTCCTACTTCAGGATCTCTGCACACCATCTCTCTCTCCCTCATCGCCCTCATCACTGTTGCAATTTTCCATTTGTTTTGGGATTATCTGATAGGTGTCTCTCTCCGCTGTCCGACCGCGAGCACCTCCCTGCTTTGCTCACGGCTGTCTTCCTGACTCTTAGCACAGCTCCCGGCTCTCAGGGGGGGCTCAGACCTTAGTCCTCTGTCCTTGGAAAGAAAACTCAGCTAACCAGTTTATCCTCAGCCCCAAGCAGCCTGGTTAGTTGAGGGCAGTCATTAGCCTTGTGACCTAAGCCTTCCACCTTCACAGGTTGGGCCCAGACTGCCTCCCCTCTCCAGCCCAGCCCATGGCTGGCAATCGCTGAGAACGAAAGGGCTCTCACCCAGCGCTACCCCCTCAACTCCACAGCTCCCCGCACCCTGCATCCAGCCCTCATCAGTGTGGGAAACAAATGTCTTCACTCCCCAGTAGACACAAGAGGCGACATTGGCACTAGGGTTTCCCAGGGCCCTAAGGGGTGTTTCCACTTCACACCTTCCTCGGCGGCTGCCAGCCACACACAGTCTCCTCAAAGCCACTACTTTCTGAGGATTTAATTTCGTGCTTTTAACACCCTGCTCAACCCTGAACACCACACACACCTATATGCTTCTGAAATTCTCCAGGACCATCAAAAACACGGCAGGTTTCCTTGAGATCCGCTTTAAACAGTCACCATGGCTAAAGCAAGCTTGGCCTGTGTATTGATGAGGACAGCAGAGCTATGCCTATAGTGACCCAGCACCAGGACTGGTCCTTCAGCCCCCATCAGCAGCCCCTCAACCTGAGGAGCTCTGTGTGGTGCCACGCAGGAAGGCCACGTGGCCATTCCTTCACTCTCACTTTGTAACTCGTATCGCATTCACTCCCTCAGACAACCTTTACTGAGTTCTTACAGTGTCAACGGAACAATTTAAGACAACGGGATTGATAGAGGGAAAGAAAAAAAACAGAGGTCCATTTTGTTCCTACCTTAGAGACGCTGGAGAGAGAGACAAGGAATCAGATAATGAGAAGACAGTGAGGTAAATGCCCCAACAGAGTTAAGTGCAAAAGGGCTACAGGGGGTGAGTTCTGGGGCTTTGGGGAAGCCCCTCCTCTGCTTGCAAAGGCCAGTAAGACAGGGAGGAGGGTGGGAGGGGGTGGGGGGCGTAGGGCAGAGCTTCCAAGCAGAGGCAAAGAATAAGACGTTATGGCAACAGCAAACCACACCACTTGCCTGTGGTGTAGGGTATCCAGTAAAAATAGAAATAGATGAAGCTAAAAAGATAAAACTGGGGGCAGTTCATAAAGGGTCTTATGATTAGCTGACAAGGCATAATTTGTTACCACTCCCTGGACAATACGTAAATCTTAACCTAAGACTGATGGTGAATTTTGAAGGTCACGGATGGTCATTCTCTCAAAAGGGGTGTCAGCACCTATTGCCTCTCTATATGGTGCCTGTTCGGTTCACCTCTACATGCACAACCAGATCCGAAGAAACCCAGAGGACTCCAGGCCGCACGGCTGCCCTTGGTCGCCCTCGGGGGCTTCCTCAGATTGGTGGGTTTTCCAGATGGATTCCTAAGCTCCGTGCATTTGCAATCATGCCCAGATACAAGAATTTGGATTTGAAAGATGGAATCTCATCCTTGTTGTTTCCTGCTCACATTGCCGACCTCTCTCCCCTCCTCTTCCGCTCTTTCCTCTTCCCTTCTCTCTTCCTCTATAATATTTTTTTTTTCCTGTGCTCACTGCTGTTTGCAACAGCTGCTGAATTTCACATATCTGGGAAGTCCATTAACGTGCTGTTTACTCGAGCACCGCATCCTTAGCAGAGATGTCGGGCAAAATCAAGGCTGTCACCTCCCCCACCCTCCCCCCAGGGAGCCATAGCCCCACGCTGACTGGGGGGGAGGGGGGGACACTCCCCCCAAACAGCCCCTTCCCTTCACTCCCAGCCCCCAACTGGAGATTTCTGTTTTATATCAAGCCAGATTACATTAACTTCACTAAAATAAGATTCGAAATACAATTTGGGATTCTGGTAGAAAAAAGATTCCATCAAATTCACCTACCCGTAATCTGGGCACTTTAACGTACATCTATGAAGTAGATAATCACACACAAAATCCTATTTTAACCTCTTGTCCAGAAGCTCGTCCACAAAATGAGCGGGGACTGTTCACATTTGTACGTGGCAGCCAATGGAGCATGTGTGGAAGATAAAGCTAGCACAGGCTTGACGTCCACACCAATCGCAGATGCCTGGAAACTGAAAATAAGTCTACAGGGAGATGACACACGCTCACAGCTCTTTGGAAACTGGTCTCTTTCTTCTGTCAAAAGGCTGCACTCCATTCACACTGGCTGAGAATGAAGTCCTCAAGAGTTTTAATGTTCTGAGTTTCTTTCAAGGTAGAAAGCGAATCCACACACAATTGAAGAAACTGGGGACAAAGTTTACCTGCCTGCAGGAATATCTGGGTGCTGGTTCCTCCACAAAAACCTCGCTGGGAATTGGGGTGGTGAGCTGGGCTGGTCTGGAAATTCATTCAGCTTTAAAATGGGAGCCTCAAGGAAAGGGCAGGGCTTAGAAACAGGAAGCTCCTTCCGGCCAGCTCCTGGGAATGGAGGTAGGTGAGGCCCTTGGGCCTCCAGGTGAAGCTGGCACCTGCAGGAAGCCACCTAAGGCATGAGGTAACCAGGGCCAGAGTGAAAACAGGGGGCTGGAGATGTCCCGTACATGGGCCAACCAGTCCACACGGAGTAAAGAGCAGAAGCCTGTTCTATGCTGGACCCCAATTTCTTCACTTTTGGGGGGAGGTTCTGGTTGCCATTCCCACTCTGGTTTGGTTTGGTTTTGTCTGTTTGCTTTGGTTATTTCACTTTGTTTTTGACAGTAGAAGTCCTTATCTGTCCTGGTCAAACGAAGAAGAAAACGGATTTACAGCCATATTTTGGCCCAAACCAGTAGAGAAGCAGAACACCATTAGGAGGCAGAGAGGGCAACAGTGTGAGCCAGACCAGAGTTTCCCGAACCTCAAAAAAAAAAGAAAAAAGTCCTCAGGACCAGAGCCAAGCAGAATGTGGGCAGCCAGGAGGACGGGGCAAGGCCAGGGGTGACGTTCCCCTCCCCACCTCCCAGGCCTTCCCAGGCAGAGCACTGGCTTTGCAAGGAGGAAGTGATCACTTGTCATCTTCACCAGAGCATTTCATTTTATATGGAGGTATCTTCCTGAGTATTAGAGTGAAGTCCACCTTTGATCTCAGGGGATAATCCCCGGTATCACCATGGGCATGAATGGAAGAGCGGTCATAAAAGGACTTGCCTTCAGCTCTGTACCAAACATGGCCTTTTTTGGCTGGTACAGAAGCCAAGGGGGAAAGGACGTTCAGAATAAAAAAGGAAGTGGGGTTCAGAGCTCCAGGGGGAGAACAGGAGATCTGTGTCTAGGGAGCTGTGGTCACATGACCAAGCCGTGTCCTGAGCAATCGCTGCCTGGTCGTCCTTCCTGCACAGGTAAGGGCATTAGAGCTCTTCAAGTTCTGTGATGAGTCTAGAAATGTAATGAGAGGTCTGATGCTGGAACATCACACACAGACCATGTGGAACAATCTGACAGTCAGCATTCTCTGCTTCCTGCGAGAAGATTCTAGCTGGGTGGGAAAACTGAGATCCAAGTTCTCAGGTCTGCGCTCATCCCACCATCTTGCCAGCTCCCTGTCACACCTTTTGCTTATTCCAGACAAGGCTTAAATTTTTCAGAGAAAACGAAAAGAGGATGCCAAGTGGCACCTTCCTCTGCCCTGTGGCCCTGTGACTTCTCTCCTGAGAGCAGTGGGAAGATGGAGAAGCAGAAGCAAACCCAAGACGGGAGATGGAGAAATCGAAGAAGGCCTCAGGAGAGCAAAGACACACAGAGCACTGCAACCAAAAGCCGAAACGTGAGGGCAGGAGGAGAGTGGGTGTGCTTCGCTGCCTCCTGCCAAAATTCCCACAGGGATCTGGAAAAGCAAGGTGTCTCTTTTGTGGCCCCAGCAAATCTATTGCAAGGAACTGCAGCTGATATGTAACAGGGCCCCCCCAAAAGCCTTTTTCATAATTTAAAAAGTAATTATTTTAACCACTGATGTGTATAATAAACTCTTGTCAGCCCGACATTAAAATCTGTTTCTTTTCTCTGCTGCCTACCCCCTTCCCCACAAAGCCCTTGCTGCCCACGAGCGTGGCACATGTTCTATTATTGTTATTTTAGGATTTCTTCACGGAGCTCTGTGATGGGTAGTTATTTCATTAAGTGGTGGTGCATTTATCTAACACACACGCCATCTCCCCGCAGGAAAGGTGAGAAAGACTGCTACGCAATCGGCCTCTCCACCTCCGGTCTGGGATTGGGTTCTCTTCTGGGAGCGGTGATGGTTTCAGAAAACTCATTGTGGGAATAGGAAACATCCGAAGAAGAATGTTGTCGAGATCCTCAAAGGCTAAGGGCAAAAGACCAATGTTGGGGGGGGGGGGGGGGAAAGAAGAGAAAAATTGAAAAACAGGTTTTTCCCCTCAAGCTTTACAGTAACCTACATTCTGCAGTTTGGAGGAATGAACCCAAGCTCCTGGGGGATGTTTCCTAACAGAGAGAGGAGAAACAGGAAGGAGGAAGTGCCCTTCCTGTAGGTGAGTTCCACAAGGGCAGGGAACACAGCCAACACATCTTTCATGAGCCGGTTAGCTCTACACAGCCAAAGTGAAGTAGACAGGAGAGGCAATTCTTTCTCCAAAACACTGACTTGCCCATGTGACCCCTACTCTATAATGTTCAGCAGCTCCCACTCACTCTCAGGAAAAAGTCCACACTCTTCAGCCTTATACTCAAAGCCCTCCAAACTCCAGCCTCCTTCCTATCCGATCACATTCACTCCCAGATACAGTCCCCTCTAGTCTGGCCAGTCTTTTCCTTGTCTCATGGACACGCCACGTTGTTTCCAGCACGTTGACCATCAACCTGGGATGCTACTGCATTTCTTACCGATCTATGCAATCGATCCATCATTCATAGTCCCACTCTTGTCTTCCACGAAGCCCTTCTCAACCACTCCAGCCAACACCGACCTTGCTTCTCCTTTCTGAACCACAACACTAGCACACATGCAATTCTCAGGGAACTCTTGTCTCCTCTACCAGCGTAGCACAGGCTCTAAGTCCCATGGAAGTCCATGAAGGCAGGGAACCCATCCCTCTTTTATCTGGAAGCACTTAGCACAGGGCTGGACTGACTGATGCCTTTGGTAAGTATAAGCACGGCAAGGGTTGAGGTCACTCACTTCAGGCTTCCTAACCCCACCCCCACACTCCTGCCCATTTCCTGGATCCAGATCCAGATCCAGAAATTCAGATCTAGAGAGAGGTAGGGTGAGGAGAAAAGCATAGCAGTTCCTCTGGATGGTGACAGAGGGAAAATGGCTATTTCTAGGTCAGGTTCCTATAGCAATTTTGTTTACCCAGAGGACACATTAGTTCTTGGGTCAGAGAAAGACTATCTAGGATGGCGGAGCTGTCCCTTAGTTTGGGAAACAGCCATAAAATGACAAAGTTAGACACTCTCTGAGGAAGTTACTGGAGCTGGGTGTGACCCTGCAGTCCCCGTGGCGGTGGGGTGCAGCAGAGGCCAATAATCACAAAATTCTGTGTCCACAGGTCAACTAGTCCATTCTCTAGTCTTCAGGGAGCCCCCCACAAGAATGATCCTCATGGATTAAAAATCCCCACAAGGTTCACACTGCAGTCACACCATGACTCCTTACACTGTTCGCAAAATTCCCTTGAGAGTCTCAATTAAACTTCTCCTTCTCTCCCGGCTACACATCCCACAGCCTGCCGGCTCTTCCAGAACTCAGTTCACCAACTAATGATCCGCTTTTCTATCTTCCTGACTGACTATTCCTTCTTTTTACTCTGCTTCTTCAGGTGACCTGCCTTCTCTCTTCATCCTGCCAAGAAGTGACAGTCTACCCTTCTCTCCTTTTCAAGAGTGACAGTCCACCCTCGCTGCCACATCTCCCGCTCATCTCCTCAACCTCTTGCAATTTGGATTCTGCCCCCATCACTTCACTGAGAGGGTTTTCTCCCAATCAGCCTTCAGACAGAACACCAGCTGTCAGCTCTGACAGTCTCCTTAGTTTCCAGTCTTCTCGGCTAACGCAAGGCCGCTGCAGCCCTGCTGGGTGTACTCTCTCCTCTAAACTCTCCACTCCCTCCCTGCCTTTCCACCTGCACTGTCTCTTACCCCTGTCCATCCCCCGGGCATTCCCCAAGGCTTGGGCTTTGCCCCTCTGCTCTTCTGCCTCTGTCCCCTCTCTCTCCAGGTCACTTCATCCACTCCCATGATTCCAGCTAGCATGCTGGCATTCTCGCCTCCAACCTGGACCACTTCCTCCGGAGTGCTAATCTCAAGTTTCAGAATTTGTGCTGAGCCTCTACACCTAGAGCTACAATGACCTCAAACTCAGCGTATTTACAAACAAACTTATTATCTTCCCTTTCAAATGTGCTTTCTTCCTGAGCTCTCCCTCCTGTCGAAAGGCATCACCCTCCTCCCAGTCAATCCCACCATTAGTCTGAGGGTCAGCTCTCCCCTGACCATCTCCCCCTGCCCGTCCATTGCCACCTTCCACCAACTCCCCAGCCCCCAGCCCACTCCTCATAATCTGTCCCTGACCTCTCACCCCACCACCATTTCCAAGTTCAGGTCCTCCAGAGCTGCCTGGGGCTCCTATAGAATCTCCCAACTGGCCTCCAGTCTCCAGATCTCCAATCCCGCCCTCACATTTCTGCCGGAAGCATCTTTCTTCCCAGGTCTAACCAAGTGTGCTTTCATAACTTTGCTCACACTTGGTTTATTTATTTATTTATTTGGTTGCGTCAGGTCTTAGTTGCGGCTCACCAGCTCCTTAGTTGTGGCATGCGAAATCTTAGTTGCAGCATGCAAACTCTTAGTTGCAGCATGCATGTGGGATCTAGTTCCCAGACCAGGGATCGAACCCAGGCCCCCTTCATTGGGAGCGCAGAGTCTTAACCACTGTGCCACCAGGGAAGTCCCTGCTTACTCTCAGTTTGAAATGCCCTTCACTGCCTACTTCTCTAGAACTAAATCCCATCCTTCAAGGCCACATGCCCGGGAAAACTCCTCCACAGAGCCTTTATAACTTAACCATTCCACATCATGCCATAGGTGCATGTTTGGTATTGGGAGTGTGTGTATCCTTCCTTGGACTCTTACAACACAGTGCTTGGGGCTCTTATAGCACTGATTTCACCATCCTTTTCCATCAGTTTCCCTCATGAATTGGAAGGTACCTAAGGACAGGTGGGGTTGTGGGTTGAATTGTGTCCCCCAAAAAGGTATTTTGAAGTTCTAAGTCCTCACACCTGTGAATGTGACCTTATTTGGAAATAGAGCCTTTGCAGATGTAATCAGGTGAAGATGAGGTCATTAGGGTGGGCCCTTTATCCAATGACTGTTGTCCTTATAAGAAGAGAAGACAGAGGGAGGGAGACAGCCATGTTAAAGACAGAGCCAGAGCCTGGAGTTCTGCTGACACAAGCCGAGTAAAGCCTGGGGCTACCAGAAGCTGGACGAGGAAGGATTCCCCTCCAGGCTTCAGAGGAAGCATGGGCCAGCCAACACCTTGACTTCAGACTTGTAGCTTGCAGAACCTTGAGAGAATACATTTCTGTTGTTGTAAGCCACCCAGTTTGTGGTACTTTGTTGCCGGCAGCCCTGGGAAACTAACACAGGTTGGAACTGCATCTTAATTTCTCTTTGTGAACTCTCAGTATCCATAGAGTCCTTGAAACTCATTAACATCCCGGTGAATTCATGAACAAAAATGAACCACGCACACCAAGGAACTCTGGCCACGAATGCAGAGTTTTCTAAAAATTAATCCCTTAAACGTGAATGTGTATTCATACTTAAACTATAATTTCCTAAGACAGAATTACTGACCCATAATCACTAGAACCTCAGCTCTGTGTTTTGTGTCCAGAAAGAAAAAGAGATGGGCTGAGTTTAAGCTACCTGTACCCTCTTCACCTGGCCTCCCCATACCTCATGGAAACGTGGGCAAAGCAGCTGGCGGGGCCTGCAGGTGTCCTCCAAGGGAGAGCAAGGCCACCCTCTGTGCAAAGCTGTGACCTTGGACTCATTAGCACAGGGCCCTGTTCCACTAAGCTGATGACCTCAAATACCAGCCAGCAGAAATGAGACTCACTAAAAGGGGCATGGGGAGTGGAGGCTGATAAGGACAGCGTCTCTCTTCACACGCAAAGTGAAGCAGAGTGTAATTATCAAGATGTCCATGCTGACACCAAAATGCTTGCAATTCAGCCAAGTGGACCCTTGAACCAAAGGCCTTTGGGAATGAACAGGGTGGGGAGAAGGTGGCTGAATTCGCCCGAGAATGAGTTTTTTCTCTTTTCTCTTTCTTGAACACTGAAAGCCAACATGCTGGGGGCGTTCCAGAAAAACCTCTGAATGGAAAGAGGGGAAACACTCTCTTAGCTTGTGTCACTCCGTCTGTGTGTCTCCACTGGTGTGGTGGCCATAAATAAGGCTCATGAGTCACAGTGAAAACCCACAACCTCTCTGGAGACACAGCAGAGCAGCGGCAGGTGTGCCCAGCCCTGTTCCTGTGAGGAAACCAAGCCTGGGGTGGGTGGCAAGACGACCACCGCCTGCCCCACAAATGCAAATGGTTCATTCTTCCCTGCCCGGCTTAGAAAGGGGAACTGCCCAGGCTGGCCACGGACGGACACAGCTCGCTGGTTTCCAGAAGCCCCCTCTCGGGCCTGGTTACAGCCTGTAGATCCTCAGTCCTAAAAACTCAGTGTTCCCCACGTGTGTGATTTTAAATAAAACAAATACTAAGCCATAAGAGGAGGATGTCCAACAAAGTTCAGGCTTTTCCCATGATGACTACTTTGAAGCTTTTTGGTAAACACTAAACATAAAATTCTTTCCAAGATAAATGTGCTGTGTCCCCACTCTGCCAGCACTTCATCTGCCTGGGGCTAGTTGAGCAGGGCCCACACTGCCACTGTCACTTGTTCTGCAGCTCGGGAGCACCTGGGCAGTCCACGATCGCCTTTCCACTGTCCCCTCTGCAACCCTGAGAGTGCAGGAGTCTCTTCCCTCAGTCATTAGATACAGAGGGAAAATCACGCCACCCTCTACCTCCCTAACTGTGAACTCCCTTACTTCGGTCTCCCACACCACGTGCTCAGCCCTCTCTTTGAGAGGTTCTTCGGCAACCCCAAATTCTTCTTTTAATTTTCTGAAATGCAAAATCTCTAACATGTATTTATCATTTTAAAAGGCAGTGAAGTTTTGGTCTCAAATCTGATTTACCCATTTACTAATGAATGACCCAGGCGTCAACAGGGGTTCTCACTTGGGTAAAAATGACAGTGCAGGAGGCCCACCCTGTGGGAATCAACATGCTTCCTCTATCTCCCGCCTCCGCTGATGTAAGGACTAGAGTTTCATCTGTCGCCTCACTATATACGCACCCGTGGTCAAGGGCTGATAACAGGTGGGCTTCTATCTCCCAAGAGGAGCGGTACATGTGATTTGTAACAGCTATCTTTTTTTTTTCTTACTCAGATATCTTTTCACCAAGATGTTAAAGCCATAGGAATTTAGAGCTATAGGGAGTCGAAGGAAAGACCTATGAATATAAACTGACTCTTCATCAACAAGACATTAGTTAAACTAATGACTGAACTACGGATTATCATACTGTGGAGTCTTTAAAAGGAAGAAAGCAGATGGAGCCTATAGTTACAATTCCCAAAATTGTAAAAAGTTTGCAAAATGGTTAAGTAAAAAAGACAAGAAGCAGGACAGTGTGTATGACAATTATCCCATTCATTTTCAAGAGATATATACATAATACGCCTATAGAATATTTTCGGAAGGATATACAAGGAGCTACTATAATGGTTGCCTCTGCAGAGGGAGCTGGTAGTCTGGGATAAGGGGAAAGGTCATTTTTCGCCATCTGCCTTTTTACTGTTTGAACTCTTTACAAAGTATATTTATTAAATCTTTTGAAATATTATAAATATATAAATGTATACACACAAATAAAGCATAGATTACACACTTTTTATTTTTAACAGGGAGAGAGACCTTGAAACTGTCTAATACCTTCATTTCAACAATGAGGAAACCGAGGTCCAGAAAATGGCCTGAGGGTGGCTGGAGGCTGGACCTCTGGCCCTTCAGTTCTCGCTGCTCTTCCACAGCACTTCCGTATTCATGGCCCTGTTCCGGTTGCCCAGGGTTACCTGAAATCTACTCCCCAGGTAAATGAGGCGTCACTGCTGTTTGTTTTATTTATATGACATGCTTAAAACAGGGAATCTGTGATCCAGATTTTCTTTTAAATCAAATTCTATTCCCAAGATGCTACAAGTTGTGCTTAAATCTCTCCCTTCATGAAAAGCAAAGAAATGATCCCTAACTCATTCACGTTTCTTTCACCCTGTTTTTCTCGTATGAGGTTTGCTCTAAACAGAGCAGGCAGATGGCTCATCTGTGCCTGCAACATTTGGTTCATTTTCCTTGTGTTCTTAAGGTTCTGGCCACATCAGTGAGATCTGCTTTGAAACATGAGCTCCCAAAAGGTCATCACCAATTCGCTTATGTTGTTGATGCTCAACTGTTGAATTTTGCTTCATGCAGGCATTTCAGAAGCCTTCTGATACGACAGTCTCTTCAGCTAATGCCCTTGACCCCAGGCCCAAGGTGCATTTGCTATCAGTGCAATTTATAAAACGAGCATAACACATCACTACAGTGTATTCTTCCAATCAGATAGGAAGCTCTATTTGAAATCCTGTTCCCCGTGCCTTATTTTTCTTGACTTAACCAATGCTCTAGCTGAAGTGTTACATAAGTCAGAGAGTTTCTAAATACTTGGTCTCTTTCAAGAAACCCACAAAATCAACACAATCATTTGGTGGTTTAGGCGTTTGCCATTAACAAAGCCCAGACCGATGCTCTATTTTTTATGCATAATGTATTCATCCAAGTTAAATTCTCTTTGTTTTGGTAAATTCTAGCCTCTGCTGTTTATGAACTCCCAGAATGGTTATTTTTTTAGGCCTTATTTGGGGGTTAAGGGGAAAAAAACAAGGAAATATAACAAGGTATTTTAAAATGATATTTTAAAGAAGAAAAGAGATTAAAATCAAAGTTTGAGCAACCATGAATTTCAGCTTAACTTCTTCTAGTATATATCCTTTTCTGGACAGATATAAGCTATAACATCTTATTCTAGGACTTTCTTTTTTTTTTCTTTTTTTTTTTTTTGCAATACGTGGGCCTCTCACTGCTGTGGCCTCTCCCGTTGCGGAGCACAGGCTCCGGACGCGCAGGCTCAGCGGCCACGGCTCACGGGCCCAGCCGCTCCGCAGCATGTGGGATCCTCCCGGACCGGGGCACGAACCCGTGTCCCTTGCATCGGCAGGCGGACTCTCAACCACTGCGCCACCAGAGAAGCCCTCTTATTTTTTTTTAATAATAAAATCTTTCACCTGTCCACCCATTAATTACTTGAAAATATTTCCTTCTGGCCTCTAACTGCTCAGGGACCTCCCTTAGCAATTTCCTTACCTATAATTATGCTGATGGGCTGTGTAACAGGTTGCATCATTATCTGTGTCAAATTAATGTTGGTGTGAAAGTAATGTCAAATCTGAGGGCTCTCCACATGCTGGACCCAGGAAGACAGCCCTAGGAGAGCTTCCATCTTGAGGCATTCGGGAAGGTCGGGCCACATGTCCCCAAGTGGTGAGGTGTGCTTTGACCCATTGCTCCATTTCTTGAGGCCCTGTGCCAAAAAGGCTACCAGCCATTCCATCACGCTGGCCTCCAAAGGCCTTCCAAGTGTTTCCAAACACAACTCTTGATGCCAGAGTAGCGAAGCAGGTGTAAACCTAGCATGGCTGTGCTGGCTTTGCCCTGGTATTTCAAAGCACAGCCAATCGCTTTATAATTGAGACCGTTTTTCTGAAACACCAGAATAATGTCCTAAATTTAAAGACTACCTTTCTTCTTCTTTCAGGCAGCCTAGCTTGTTTCTGAGATGTTCTTATACCAGCCATTTCAAGTCTCAGGAAACTAGAATCATTATTCCCACCTCACAGATGAGCAGAATGAAACACAGAGTAATGAAGACATTGAGATGAGGCAATGAATCTTCTCATACATATCTTTACACATAAATATTTCTGAAGGATAGCATTTCTGGAAGTGGAATTATTGAGTTAATGTGCACTTTTTATTTTCATAAAAGAGTATCAAAACACCCACCATGGAAGTTGTTCCAATTTATGCTCCCATTATGCTTGAATGTCTGGTTCCCTTCACTCTCAATGATAAATTTTTTTATCATTCTGATAGTTAAAAAAATTTTAACTACCATTCTGATAATCAAAAAAAACCCAAACAAACCCTGTTGTAGGTTGAATATCTTCTTATATATGTGAGTAACTTTTATTTCTTTTTTCTGTCAATAATCTGTTCTTGTCTTTCCCCATTTTTCCATTATGTTGTTGATCTTTTATTAATTGATTAGAGCTCTTTATAGAGGATATCAGTCCTTTGGTTTGTTTTTGTTTTTTGGGGGTTTTTTGCGGTATGCGGGCCTCTCACTGTTGTGGCCTCTCCCGTTGCGGAGCACAGGCTCCAGACACGCAGGCTCAGCGGCCATGGCTCACCGGCCCAGCCGCTCTGCAGCATGTGGGATCCTCCCCGACCGGGGCACAAACCCGTGTCCCCCGCATCGGCAGGCGGACTCTCAACCACTGCGCCACCAGGGAAGCCCAGTCCTTTGGTTTTTATACATAATTCTCTGTTCATTGTTTGTTTCTTGACTTTCTGATTGTCCATGAAGCTGTCAGGGACCTAGCCTCAATGAGGCCTGGGTTTTTTCAGTTTTTTGAAATTTAATATATAAATGTTTTTATTTATGATTTCTAGGGTTTGTGTTATACCTAGGAAGACTGTATTACCACAGGACTTTTAAAACTTGTCTTCTACTACTTTTAATATTTAAATTTTTATCCATCTGGCATTTATGTTGGCATAAGAAGTGAGGTATTGTTCCAATTTTTGTTCTTCCAGATGGCTAGCCAGTTGTCCCAAACTATTTATTGAATAATCTATCATTTTCCTTACTGATATAAAATGCCACCTTTATCTAAAGACAAAGTTTCCATATATATATCGGTGTCTTAGTTCTGGATTCTGTTCTATACTACTGATCTTCCTGTCTATTCAAGGGTCAGTATTATACTACTTAAATATGTATAATATCACTTAAAATATATAATATCCTGTAAAACTAGCTCATCTTAATTATTCTCACTTATCCTTGCTATGAATGGAGTCTTTGCTTCCACTCTATTTCCTATTTCTACCTGGTTGTTTTTCTCTAAAGCTATTTTTGTACATTAATTTCGTGTCGAACTACCTTACTGTACTCTCTGGTTTTTTATAATAAACAGTATATCATTCAGTATATAAGCATAGCACGTGCATATAATGATAATTCCACCTCTTGCTTTCCACAGGTATACTTTCTCTTGTCCAGGTGCCTCAGCGAGTACCTACAGAACAATGTTTAATACAGGCAGTGGTATTAGACATCCTTATTTTGTTGGCAGCATGACCCTTAACAATCCATGGAATCCTGCTTGGCTCTGTATTCTGCAGAAGCTTAGAGGAGAAAAAAAAAGAAGGGAGAATATCAAACTGCCGATATCCACTCTGGGATGTGGGGGAAACAGAAGCAAGGAAATTATGAAGAAGGAAAAGCTTTTCTCTAGGACCATCCCACTGCACTCCCCCTGCTGGGTCTCTCTGGATTTCGGCTTGCCTTCCCCTCCCCTTTATTTGCCATGCTTGATAGGGTCAGGAGTATGTTTTGTGGATGACCAAAAACAAGGAACTAAGATTCCATTCTAAGAACTTGCAGGTGTGATTTCCTCGGTTATACCTACAAAATCTCCTGTACTTAAATTTTTAAATAACAATAATAATCAAAACATGCTAAGCTACAACTTGACTCTTGGGACTACTGGGTGGTCAGGGCTCTATCAATGGACAAGTTGCAACCAAGCTGCCAGAGGAGGACCTTCGCAAGCTCTATTACAACTGCCACAGCAGAGGACGGGTCTAGTGTACAGTGAACAGGGTGTCAGCCAATCTCATCCAAATACTACCCAGTCCATGAAAGCTTGTGTCACATCCCACCTCCTTTACAAAGCTTTCCCACATCCCTTTACCCCGTGCTTGGGGAGAGGCTGCTAGTTGCTTACCTTAATATCGAGTCTCCCCTCTTCTCCTTAGTAATAAACCTCCTGAATTTTAGCTGTGCATATGACTGCCTAGAATAAAGACTATATTTCCCAACCTTTCTTAAAAGGGAGAAAGTATGCCCTCCTTCTTCTGTTTCTCTTAGAATGACTATGGCAGCCACACTGGAGCTGGAGCTCTGGCAGCCACATTGGACCATGTGAGAGAGGACCACACACTAAGGATGGTGAAGTGGAAAGTTGGATGGACCCTGGGTCCCTGAAAGCATCTTGGAATACCATATCAGCCCTGATCAAAACTTCTTACCCTTGAAAAAATAAAACTTTGTCTCTTTAAGCCACTGTTAATTTAGGTTTTCTATCACATGCAGGCACACTTAATCCTAACTGGTACACACTGAGTAGGACCCTTAGTGATCCCCATATAAGGGGGTCTCAGGGCCCTTTCTTGCTCATGAGTAAGCCTTACCTTCCCCTCAACCCTGCTCCCTGAGGTCAAGGATTTCTTAGTCCTGCTTCATGCCAGGTTCCTACTCAGGGTCTGCAACACAGTGGATATTCAGTAAGTATTTGCTGAATGATAAACTCTGAGTGACACAAAAGAAATGCCTGTTAGTCTTCTATGCTTTCCATAGTGTAATCAAGAACACAGGGGAGGGCTTCCCTGGTGGCGCAGTGGTTGGGAGTCCGTCTGCCGATGCAGGGGACGTGGGTTCATGCCCCAGTCCGGGAAGATCCCACATGCCGCGCAGCGGCTGGGTCCGTGAGCCATGGCCGCTGAGCCTGCGCATCCGGAGCCTGTGCTCCGCAACGGGAGAGGCCACAACAGTGAGAGGCCCGCGTACCGCAAAAAAAAAAAAAAAGAACAGGGGGGAAAAGAAAACTTTTCCTTACCCTAGGAAACCTGGCAATGGTTTTGTTAGCTTTAATTAACTCCCTGACATTCCCTCCTGGCAAAATGGTCGTTATTTGAATAACAGTAGTTGAGTCTCTTCTGTTTTCAGGAAATTTATGCCTAGTGACTAGGTAGAAATAAAGAAAAATCACAGAATTCAAATGAGAGCGCTCATGCAGATGGGTAAATCTCATCTTTTTTCAAAAGAATTTATTGTAATCCATGGTGACTATAAGAAGCTATTTAAACAATGTAGTATCTGATTCAGTCTCTGGTACAGAGAAAGTTTTCAACAGACATTTGCTGCCTTTATTGTTTATTTTCATTTTTTATTACATGTATTTTTTCCTTATTGCTCTTTCCCAATTTTTCCATCACAGACAGAAATTTAGCTCCTCCCTTCAGAGAAATCTAAGAAGCAGTGGCCAGTGTCACATGGGCCCTTTTCTCCTTGTCGTGGTTCAGCACCTTCCTGATCTTTTGACCACAAAGCGAATGGGACGCAAGGAAGAAGCCGGGAACAGATACAGTTGGAGCCTCCATATCCGCGAATTCAACATCTAAGGTTTCAACCAACCATGGAGAGAAAATATTTGAGAAAAAAATTCCAGAAAGTTCCAAAAAGCAAAACGTGAACTTGCTGCATGCTGGCAACTATTTCCATAGCATTTACATTGTATTAGGTATTACAAGTAATCTAGAGACATTTGAATATGCAGGAGGAGGTGCACAGATTATATACTTCAAATACGTCACCATTTTAGATAAGGGACTTGAGCATCCGCCAGTTTTGGTATCTGTGGGGCGCTGGAACCAATCCCCGTCAACTGCACTCTCACCAGTGCCAGAGCCATAGCAGGCATCCTTTCTCACTCTGGATCTAGTCTCTCCTGACCTGTACCTTTCTACCCTCTCTTTCTTCTGCACAGTGCCTACTGTCAGGACACTACCAGCCACAGAGATCTTATTTGTAAATTCCAAAGGGTGTTGGGTGGGGCACACAAGTCCCATGCATACAAGTCTTGGGCACAAGGATCACTCCATGTACACATTCTAAAAGGCACCCCTTCTTCTGGAAGACCCAGCCCCAAGTCTGGGCACCCGCTTGGCAAGAGAAATGAGAGTCAAGGTTCTGCCCACACCAGCCCCCTGACTAGGCGCCCTGGTACAGGAAACCCAAAACTGCAGCTTGGCCTGGCCCTGTAACTCACATGCTACTTGTGGGTAGTGGAATCGGTTTAGCAGATCCAGTCAACATTATTTAAATTAAGCCATAGGTTATTAAAATGGATCAGGTGCCTCTCACGTAGGAAGGTAAATATTCTTCCATTCCTCCTCATGTGTACGCCCTGTGCCACAGGCAGAAGGTATTTCCTACTGTGGGCCTAGCTCGTATCTCTGAAAACCCAGGGTGAAGCTTGCCCGCGGTGCTCTCCTGAGTGCACAGGAGGCAGGCCTTCTCCTCCCGAGTGTCATCTCAGAATCGGGCCTGCCCATTCCTCAACTCCTTATGATTCCTTCACCAGAAGCCCAGGCCTTTCGGTTCACCAAGAAGACCCAAATTCAAAAGGCAAATTTCCTAAAAATGGGAACCCAGAGGCTTACAGTCATACTGGGGTCTACATGGCTGACAGCACATGTGTCGGAGAGCAAGTTTTGATGAAGTGACCATCAAAACCATAGCATTACTGAACGGAGGGGAGGGGAATGAAGATATCCCCACCTCACTTCACAATTTTGTCCAGCTCTGGCATAACTTCTCACTTCCTCAAGGGAGTCCCCCAAGACCAAGCCCCAAGTCCCCCAAGACCAAGCCAGTTGTACTCTGAAGCTGTTTGTGGTGTTAGATGGCAAGGAAGATTGAAATTTCTGGCTAGTAAGGCCTTGGGTTGACTTGGGGCTCTAGCTTCCCACATTATTTCTGTCCCCCTAACACCACAAATGATTGAGAATTGGCTGCAAATTTAGCTGCCCATTAATGGAAACTGTCTGCCTTGCCAAGGGATGGGAAAACGGGAGCCTCTACTACTACAGGCAGGCACTGGGTCCCCGCTGAGTGTGGATGAAACGGGAGGGAGCATTCAGGACTGTCTGCAGACAGTTTTCTTAGACTTTATTCTCTTGGCAGCAGCGTCCAGTTCCAGCTCTAATGACTCGTCCAAGGTAAGAAAACGCCTTCTGAAATGTCCATAAATACTGCTCCCAAGAAACATTTCCCCAGCTCCCATGAAATATTAAGGCTTGATTACATCCCATCTCTCATTCTTTCCAACTCGACTGGCAGGTACTTGAGTGCAAAGACCTTAAGCATCTTCTTCCTGTTGTACTAAGCCCACAGCTAGGTTTAGAGTGAATATTTCCTGGCACCTGTCTCCTCAGGTATTTCTTTTCCTTATCTCACTTCCTCCCTATTCCTGAGAAAGGCAGGACTTGCAGAGACAGAGCCTGAAAATAGTTTTTCCTCTTCCATGATTCCAAAGAAAGATGTCTCACCTTTCCTAGTGCCACTTGGCTGACTGCTTGGAGGGAAAAAAAAAAAAAAAATTGTTACAGTCTATGGGGGTGTTAATTAGAATCAATTAACACTCAGCTGGCCTGCCCTGGCACTCAATTCGCTTGCAGGACTCACTCAGCCCTTATGAAAATCAAAGAAGGATCCAGAGAGTAAGAGATTCTGCAGCAATAAGAATATCCACCTACTTTCCTGACTGAATCTTCCAACCAAGCCTTGGCCAGCCAGCATCCCTTCACTCAGAAAGTAAAATCATCTGGATTTGTCAAGAGGATAAAATGTCCTAAGTTGCGGAGGGCATTATAAACGATCCTCCATTAAAAAAAAAAAAAGTACGTGAAGTGACAGATATGTTAATTAACTTAACTGTGGTAATCATTTCATGATATATAAGTATATCAAATCAGCATGTTGTATGCTTTAAATATGTCCGTTTTTATTTGTTAATGATACCTCAGTATAGCTGGGAAAAAATATATTTTTAAAAACTGTCCTTCATTAAAAAATAAACAAATAAAAGATATAAAATACTGCTTTTTTAAAGGGCACAGAGATGAAGACTTTACAACTACACACACATGACCTTCAGTGAACAGGATTTATCACATGTCCACTGCATCCCAGAAGCACCCCAACTCACCAAGGCAGAAAACTACAATTGGAAAGTCATCTGGGAGCCAAATCACCCCCTCACCACCACACAAGCATCATTTTGAAACTTCCTACCTCACACTCTTAGATTGGCAACTTACACAAAGTCGGTGCTTACTGAATTTTTTTTGAAAAAGAAAAAGTTATCGAGTCCAAACTTATCAAATTGTACACTTATCACCTGTACACATGTAGTTTATTCTATGTCAACGATGCCTCAATAAATCTGTTTTTTAAAAGTAGGCTCGATTAGGCAATTTATAATTGTTTGAAAAAAAATACTTATATTTTAATAAATCAAACACCCCTATTTCATAATAAAAACAATCATCAAGTTTGCTCCCCATAAAGAGCGCTGGTAAAGAATTTGAATGGGGAGGAAAGCCTGTAACTACACCAACGGGGCAGTGTAGCTGGGGAGGAAAAAACAGATGCATGCAACGGTTGCTAATAACCCAAGACAGGATGTAATAAGTGCCAAATGAGTGACCCAGACAATACACGTTATAGGAGTAGTGACTGCTGACTGTATTCACTTAGGGGGAACCCAGCCCCTTTGCTGTTTTAAATACAGGGTGTGCATTCCTCTCACAGTCTCATTGTTTGGATTCCCATAGGCATTACCCATTCCTGTCCACTCATGTGGGCCTGGTAGTTGTGTCACCAAGAAATGACCCTAGCTTCTGGCATCCCTGGTCTCACCCCCAGGCCGAGGAAGGGATTACCAACACAACTAGACAAATTTTGGAATATAATAACACAGATGAAATTGCCTAAGGAGTCAAACGGGGCATTAAACACAGGTAAAAACACTAAAACCAAAACAGATCTGATTGGCCTCTAGTTATGTGCATAAATTCCTACCCGGTCACTCTGAAAACTTTATGACTTGGTTTACAGATAAATATAACAGGACCAATTTCTAAATGGAAATTTAAAAAAACACCTGGCTAAAGTCTAGAATAACTATGTGGCCCTCGATACTCAATCACAATCACTTCCTATCATGAGAAAAATGAAGAGTGGTTATAGTAAGTATAGGAAGAAAATACGATATCTTTAAATGACATTTTATAGGTTGTAATGCCTAAGTTTCTCAAGGTTTAAAATATCTAACCTCTAGCACAGTACCTGGAGCATAGTAGTCAATAAATGTCTGTTGAGTGAAGAACAAATATGATGTATAAGAACTGTAGAGTGTTTAGGACAAAGCTCTGCTTTATATGTATCAGTCAGATTTTTGTTATAAGCACCTTGAGACAACCATACCTCCTCATTTACTTTCACAAGCTGAAATGTAGAAGGCTATTGGCAAGTCTCTATAATATGGACATTTGTTCAAACGTTTTTCTGCTCTCCTGAAGATCATTCAACAGCAAGATGCCTTGGTTATGGATGTATGCATATATCCAAGAGTGTGTGAGTTCTGGTCTAATGGCAGAAGTGGGCTGTGCTTTATCTTACTTTCCCAGTTTGGCTCTCCATGTCCTGAGCATATAAACAGCTTGACTTTAATGTTTAACCCTGGGCACCAAAAAACTATCAGTCAAAGGAACAGGTTTGAGCCTAAAGGGCTGGGGTGAGCATCCCTACCATGTATTAGCTCATATTTGGGATATCAGGAGGATGATCCTCTTTTTCCATTCTCCCTCCCAGTGAGGGGAGAGAGGGGTATGCAGAGTCCACTCTATTAGCCTGAACACACCAGAATCTCCTAACTTGGAAAGAACAGATCTTGCAGCGAGGCCTCCTGTGATGGCTAGTGCTCACCATTTAAACTCAACAAAGTTGACAGCCTCTAGAAATTTACAGTCCCAATACGAATCCACCCCTTCATGATTTGTCTGGTGACTTTTATTGTTTCTAGGACAGCCAGCACCACATCTGTGAATGATAGCTTCAAACCCGTACCCTCACCCTTCATCCCAACACACACCTGTTCATCTCTGATTCTCTTTGCCTCTCTCTCTCTCAGTATACCCTCTCTCTCAAAATCCTCTATTAACATTGAGAGACGCTAAACCCCTTCCCAGATCTAATAACATGGAATAAAAGTGCAGGAAATAGGCAGAGCCTGGATTTGGAAAATAGATTTCCCATGACCTTTGCCCTATTGGGCAAAGACTTCACCTTCACTTTGCATAGTCCTCGGGCAAAACCCAGAAGGGCTGAGCTGAGCCAGTCTCTCTGTTCCAGCTGGCAGAAACCCAGATGACGGAAGAGCAGAGTGTCTACACAGGTCAATCAACAAACCCATAGCAGAGGCCCACATACACCCGCAGGCGCCGGGCTACCTGCTCTTTGCGATCACACGCTCCCCACACCCGCTTCGTTGTGTAAGTATCGCACATGTGCTTCAATCCACCCCATCTCTCAGCCTATCACTCAAGTTCCACTTCTCCTAGGAGGACTTCCCCAACTATTAGAGCCCGTATACCCATGAGCTTGACCTTCTTAGATATATAGTGCTTCCTGTCTCTATCACATCCTTGGCACTTATTACAAATGGACTTAGATTTTAATATATGTGCACTTTATTTTCCAAACTGGATTGCAGAGGGCAGAGTTTTCCCTAGCAAAACCACCTTTTGCATAGT
Source organism: Orcinus orca (assembly GCF_937001465.1). Taxonomy (NCBI): domain Eukaryota; kingdom Metazoa; phylum Chordata; class Mammalia; order Artiodactyla; family Delphinidae; genus Orcinus; species Orcinus orca. The sequence goes on from NC_064571.1 coordinate 54,535,403, forward strand.
AGACATGCTATAAAAATGAATGAATGAATGAATGTGGAATAAAAACGAAGCTGGGGCCTGTGCCTACCCCACTACAGGTCTCAGAATAAGATGTCTCAGTTCCAGTGGAAATGCATAATTAGGCTTCCGATACTGTGTTTTTCTTTTGGACCTAATATGTGAGCCTGAAGTTGAGTATTTACAGCGAGAGATTTTCTATGGAAGTTCAGGGGCAGAGTTTATTGTAGTCACGTTGCCATTTGCTGCTTACATGTTTATGAAAAATTATCCTTTTGGGATGAAATTTTCCATGATTGGCTTCTGACCCAAAATAAGGGTGTTTCTTTCTTTTTTTTTTTTTTCTTTTGGAAAATTTGAACAATATCCAGTCAGCCATGTAGGAGTTGGGCATGAGTGAAAAAAACAATGACATGTTTTGTCTTCCAAAATCAATGTAAGCCTTTCTTTGGCGTGACCAATTAAAAAACAACTAAACTTCAAAATGAGAAACTTTCCACTTGTCTAGGCTTCATCAAGGATGAACCTTGCTGATAATGAGATAATGGAAGGAGAATAAAGAAGAAACAATTGAAATATTTATCTCTTCATTTTATTTGCACTAAGTTTCCCAAATGCCCACAGATGCATGACTTCTAGAATTTAAAAATACATTGTATTTGTGAAATCTGAGTCCACTGAGCCTGAGCTTACACTCAGAGAAATGAAAAAGGTTTCCAGAAAATTCCAGGATAAATTTCTGAATGGTAAATAATTTAATTGTCTTGGAAGAAGAGTTCCCTCCAAATTTTCCTTAATATAAACGTTTTTGCCTTCTAACTTCTCATCTATAAAATGTCCTTACCTGATACTTGTTTTAACACTCTGATTTACCCAAGTTTACTCTGTGCCCTTAAAATCAGAAAGAAGTTTAGAAACAATTGGTGCCCTTAACTAGCACATGCATTTTTTATTTGGCAAGAGCTGTTGCAAAACATTTGCAATCTGCAGAATGTAACAACATTGGAGAGATTTTTAAAACCTGATCCTTCACTAGAATTATACATCACACTAGTAACAAATACCAAAATAAAATTTTAAATCTTAACTTTGGTTTCTTTTTTTTTTTAATTAAAAAAAGGACATTTTAAGAATATTTTGCACTATGTAATTCAAAAGAATTATACTGTATATTCCGAATGCATGTGAACATGGGTAGAATATTAAAAGTTTAAGCAGAAAAGCCCAAAATTTCAATAATGAAGTATTTACATACACATATAATCCAAGAAAACCAAAAAGAAAGACTTGAGGAAGGCAGAAAAGCCAGGTAAGTCAAAATTCCCTTGTTACAACAAAGAAACAAAGCTTTTCTCCTGGATCAGTGGATGAACCACCAACTTGGTTGATTTGGTCCTAAAGGATATTTCAGACTCACATAAAATAAGGTTGATATTTACACTGTGCGGGCAGAGAAGAGGGCAGGAAAAGCTAGTGATATGCTCATCTCACTTCCCACTATCTCTGCAGACTTTCTATCACTTAATTCACGTTTCAACTGTCCTCATGTTCGCTACCTTAAACAGCTCTATCTATTCCAAGATGAAATTCCCCAAAGCAGATCTAAAGCAGCCATCAAAGACCCCAGCACCCACAAAGACACCCAGAGCCATCCCATGGCTCAAGCCAGAAACGTGAGGTTCATCCTAGATGCTAGCCACCCTCGTCCCCGTGTTCAATCCACCGCCAGCTCTGCCTTCTCCGATCACTATCAGCCCTGCCAATTCCCACTCCAGGTCACCGGCATCTCTAATGGGTTAACCACCACAGTTCCCTAAGTTTTCAATCTATCTCTGGTCCATCCTCCAGGGTGATAAATTGCAAATCTGGTCAGGCTATTTCTCAGCTTAAAACTCTTTCCCTGGCTCCCCTGTTGCCCCCAGAATAGAGCTCAAACTCACAAATTGCTATGAGCGCAAAGTAGCTCCTCGTGATCCAAGGATTAATTCTTAAGGAAAGAAGGGAGAGAAGGAGGGAGAAAGGGAGGGAGGGAGACAGGAAGAGAGGGGGAGGGAGGGGGAGGGTGGGGGAGGGAGGGGGAGGGTGGGGGAGGGAGGGACCAGCTGACACAAAAAATCTTACTCTTGCCCAGGCCTCCAACCCACTCCCATCCACCACCCCACTTCACAATGCAGTCACGTTTTTAGTTTCTCATTTTAGGTCTCTGCTTAAATGTCATCTTCTCCCAAAAGCCTCTCCCTACCCCACAACCTAGTTCGAGGCCCCTTTAGAGTGGCACACGTCACAGCACTTCCATACTATGTAATTGCCCATTTGCTTATCTGTCCCCCAATTTGACTGGAAGGTCTCTGAGGTCAGGGTGCATACATCTATCATGACCTAGTTATATCCCTAGGGCCTGGTTTGATGCCTGGCACAAGGCAGGGGTTCCCTAATGATCTGTTGAATGAATGAGTGAATGATCTAGAAATGAGGAAGAAAAAAGGGAAGAATGGAGATGCCTGACACCTCCCTCCTTCAGCAACTAGCAGTGACTAACCACAGAAGGATGGGCGTGTGCTGCCTTTACTCCAAACCTCCCTAAAACCTGGACTGAGCTTTTCACTACTCTCTTCATAACCACAAATCTTCCATCACAAGGGAACAATGTGTGTGTCTGGTAGAGAATGAAAGGGTTATGGTATCTGCACCCCCTGGTGCCACTTCCTGGCTTTCCTTTGGTGGGTGGGTCAGAATTTACTTCAAGCAGAACCATCCTTCTCTCTATCTACACTCCAGCCTTGAACTGAGTTCTCCTCTTAGTGTGAAAATATAGTCTTTATTGATGTCATTCTGAACTGCATGTGTTAGGCGAGGAAAGGGCTCTGCATCCTTTAAGAAATTATTAAAATGTTTTAAATGGTTTTGTTGCACTTGTTTGGGTTTTTAAAAATCTCCTTCACAGAGCAACACTTCAATCACTGTAATGCTTGCCCTGTGAGGCAAACAATTATCAAGATACAGGCTACTGGGGGCACCTGCTCAGGTGAGCTATGAAACGTTGACAGGGCTGAACATCTAGCAGAGAAGCAAGGGGGGGTGGGGGCAGACCTCCTGAGATTGCGGGTGATTCTGGTAATGATCCCCTCCAGTGACGCTGTCTTGGGGCTCCCTGAACTTCCCATGACCCAGAAGATCTCCCCACTCTGGTAGTAAATAACTTCGCCAAAAAACCCAACACACCTGGCATCCATTAACCACCATGATTGTAGAGCCAAGGCAGAAAGTCAACGTAGAGACGCTAAAGCTGCTCGTGCCAGAGCCTGGAGTGGAGGCAGGGACTTGAGGAAAAGAAGCATAATGCTGAGATACTTTCATTTCCACCATCAGAGTTTTGCCCCCTCCCCTGCCCGGCATGTGCTAGCTGGAAGCTTCCTGGTGGATGGCGGCCTCCCACCTGGGGCCCTCTGCGAGCTGAAGGCCAGCTCCCCAAGACCCCTGGGAATTCCCAGCGGTGCTGGCTAACAAGCAGAGGCCTGAATGCTTCTTGCATGACCTTCAGCCCAGCCCCTCCCCAGTCTCCCCTCCTCCCTACCTCAGATGATCAAAGATAACTGTGCCAAGTAGACCAGCTTGCTGAAAAGGAACAAAGTTGGAGGGAAATAAGGGGTGACCAAACAAGGAAATGCACCGCTGAATTTCCCCAAACCACATGGACCTTAAAACTCGTCCGACCGGTTTAAAAGTAGCTAATACCCAGGAGAATTTATTAAATGCAACTGTTATGATTCATTCAGATTCACTCCAATTCTGAAACAAGAAATGACAGTGAAATGACTACTCCCCCCATACGGTCACAATCCCCCCACTGCTCCTGAGATGGGATAAAGGCATGAACGCAAAGACTTACAGCATCATGTGTATCCACTGTCAGAAAAGGACAGCTGAAAAGAGTTGAAGGCTTAGGTTAAGATGATACAAGCCTTGCTGGATCTTCCTAGTTTGAGGAAACATTTTCTAGAAAGGAGACTGCTTCACGTATGTGTACAAAGCGCTTTCTTGTGCTGGTCCTACTTTGCTTTGCAACATACAATGTTCTAGAGTGTTCTGTTTGTCTGTAATTTATGATGAAGTCCAGCCCCCAGGATCTGTCTGCTTTCTCCCTGGTCAGCCAGCCTCAGAAACTTCCACACCACCCCTTCCTTTCCTTCTCCAACATTTAACAAGCCTCAAATTGGAATCAGGTGTATGAATGACCTAGGGAATTCTTCGCCTTGCTGAGGCGAATGTAAATTAAGATACTAGATCTACAGCAGGCATAATCCAAACACAAAAATCTTGCTACCAAAAATAATCACTTTTCTCACCTACTTTCCAAACAGTTCAACCCCCTGCTTCCCTTTGCCTCCAAGGTCATCAGTTTGAGGCCCGGAATTCTCCTAAAATCCTCAGGGGCACCAGAAGACGAGTTTCTACAGACTAAATTCAAGTCTCTTATCCCTCCACTCCCCTTAGGCAGCGCCTCCCTCTTTTCAGGAAGCAATCTCTCTTTTACATTTGACTTTCCATAAAGAAGCTGGAGTTTTATTTTTCCTTGGCTTCCAAACTGTGCTTTGGACAATGCCATAAAATTCCGCAGTAATTGATGGCCTGTTTTTCCTTTAAAGCGGAAAAGCACTAATCCCTCACAGACGAGGGAGACAAGCATTTCAGTGTGAGGTAATCTCGAGATATGTCCACTCAGCATAGGTGAGCTGGGTCCTGACCCACTGCTGAAGGTTTATGTGAAGACCCTAGCCCTTGACATAGTCTCCATAATAGCCTGGTCACAGGACAGTACCTGGTTTGAAAGCTTCCTCTCCGCCAAAAAAGCTCATCTTCACCTATCACTGACATCTGAAAACTCCAGAGGTGGAGATATCGCCTTCTGGGTGAAGGGTTGCTCCCTCTCCAGCCTGTGTAACTCATTATGTGTGGACAACCCGGTGTAAATGAGTTTATCAGCCAAGAGGAACCCAGGAGCCCTGACTGGGCCCCAGGCGAGGAGGGGCCCTCAAAGACATGAAAACCTGAAATCAATCTTTGCCTCCTTCACGTTTTTTAACTGCAGGTCAGCTCCCACAATCACACTCAGATCTTTGCATGTAGCTTTCCCCCAATCTTTTCTAATAAACAGAAGGAAATGAAATATTAAAACATGCCTCCACAATAGAGTTGATTGGTAGCAACCCAGTAACAAGTGATTTCTGAAGAGAAGGAGCAAGAGTTAAATGGCACTTGGATACTATTCAGCCTGACCTGAGTCAGGAAGGAGGAGGAACCACGGGCCTCTGACCTCAGCCCATGTAATTCTATATGAATGACCCCAGGAAGCATAACATTAGCTTGGCGACTGCTTTATAATGTCACTGGCTAAAGACAGAACAACAATGAACTACTAGAATATCATGTAGAAAATCCTACTAATAAAAGCCCTGTTTGCACTCCTTTTTTCATATAAAAGCAACTGTCCAGCCTCAGCTTCTCTCCCTTTAGGGTCAGAGGCCTATAAACAACACTTGGGATCCTATTTTTAAAAAACAAAGGTTTAGACTTAATGATTAAAAGATTAACGGGGGCTTCCCTGGTGGCGCAGTGGTTGAGAGTCCGCCTGCCGATGCAGGGGACACAGGTTCGTGCCCCGGTCCGGCAAGATCCCACATGCCGCGGAGCGGCTGGGCCCGTGAGCCATGGCCGCTGAGCCTGCGCGTCCAGAGCCTGTGCTCCGCAACGGGAGGGACCACAACAGTGAGAGGCCCGTGTACCGAAAAAAAATAATAAAATAATAAGTAAATTAATTAAAAGATTAACAGAAACTAATAATGATCCCTTCCTGCTCACCACATCAGTCTCCCTCGGTCAACAGCCCCAAATATGTAGTATTTGCTTTATATGGTAGAGGCCAGATTCTCAGATAGTACTTCCTAAATGATACTACTTCAAGATATATAAGGACTGTCCCCCAAACAGTGTTGTATGGCCCAATGAGTCTGGGAACACTATTCACTCAATTGCCATAAAGAAGACTAACGGAAATCAGCACATTAAAGGCTCTGAAAAGTCCTACAGTAAGCGTTTTGCTTTATTTAATCCATTGTTTGCCAAATCTACTTGACACAGCATTCCTTTTTTGAATGTATTCCTTTTTTGAAAGAATAACTTGTTTTATTCTGCAGAACACATTTTGGGAAACCCTACTCCAACTTGAAAGGAAGGATCTTGTCAGTACAGGAGGCTGAATTACAAAATCAACGTATCCTGACACTCCAGAGAATTCTGGAAGTCGGGGGAAGAAAAAGGGAACTTATTTTTTAAAAATTACCCCTCATCACGGTTTTTACCATCCCCTTGACATGTAAAGACCAACCCCAGAGAGACAGGCAAATGGTCATCTCATCAAACAGGCAAGTTTCAACTTTCGTCAGCCCAAAGGTGGTCTGATCATCTGCCCCAGTCAACAGCTGAAGAGCAAACTGAAAAGATAAATAAATAGATCAACCACCCTTACTAAAAGTTCTAGACACATGGTACTGGCATTAACTTATGACCAATAAATGGGATGGATGGAAAATGCTGGAGGATGGAAGCCTGGTAGGTGGGTGATGGTTGGATCCAGTGTGGTAGAGCTATACAATCACCTTGATAGGAATGAGGAAACCTGTTTTCTCATATTTTCACTGTCTTTACTGGAGTTTTTACTTTGATCAAATCACCGACGTTCTGAGCTCTTAAGAGTTTTCCATCTATACATAAGCGTTAAGTGAATATCTCTTATTAAATAGCAGTTTTTGCATAATTTCAGCTGGAGGGAAAATGTTCCATGGACCTTTCCTCCATCTGATCATTCCTAAGAGAAAGAGAGAGAGAGAGAGAGAGAGAGAGAGAGAGAGAGAAGCAAGAGGAGGGAAAGAGAAAGGGAGGAAGGAATTTTTTCTTTTTTTTTTGTGGTACGCGGGCCTCTCACTGTTGTGGCCTCTCCCGTTGTGGAGCACAGGCTCCGGACGTGCAGGCTCAGTGGCCATGGCTCACGGGCACAGCCGCTCTGCGGCATGTGGGATCTTCCTGGACCGGGGCACGAACCTGTGTCCCCTGCATCGGCAGGCGGACTCTCAACCACTGCACCACCAGGGAAGCCCTAGGAAGGAATTTTGATTCATCTGAATGCCTTTTGAATACAGCTTAAATGTACAAATATATAACGGTATTAAGTGTATAATGGTATTGATATCAATACTTTCTGGACCAGGCCCTGGGTCCCTTAGGTCCGTGTGTTTGGGAGACTATATACCTGTACCTGTGCAGTAAATAGCCTCATCCTAAAAACCAAGAGACCCAGGTCCTCATTCATCTGCCCCAGCCTCCAATTCATCATTTAACTTCCCTGGGTCTTGTTGTCCTCGAATGTTAAATTACGAGGGAGAACATCTATTTACCACCATACAAGTTTGATGGGAAAATCAAGAGAAACAGTACAGGTTTTTGAACAAATGTATTAACCTTGTGCAGTGCCATGAGGGGTGAGGTCAAAACACATTATTTTCCAAAGACACCACATTCCTGATGAAAAAGTACAAAACTATCCTGTGCTGGCTGAAGTGTAGCTAGTGCTGGAGAAACCCACCACACATCACAGGGCACGAACTGAGCTCTCTAACCTTGAACTTCGGATAGTTCAACACATGAACACTGAGGCACCACTATCTGATACTGAATGCCATTTGCAGGGGTGTCAGGAGATGGGGGCTCTTTGAGAACATAAGGTATTTCAGTTCATCAGGTCACTTTTGCATCCTACATTGTTGTGAACTTGTTCACTAAGGAAGACTCAGGCAGGTTTTCCAGAAGCAGTCTATCCCACCCATTCTTCAAAAGCCACCACCTTTATGGAATTTTGGGGGTGAGGAAATTGGAAGCTTACTTTTTTTTTTTTTTTTTGGGCTGTGTCGGGGCTTCGTTGCAGTGCGTGAGCTTCTCATTGCAGTGGCTTCTCTTGTCGTGGAGCACGGGCTCTACGCTCGTGGGTTTCAGTAGCTGCAGCATGCGGGCTCAGTAGTTGTGGCACGTGGGCTCTAGGGCACACAGGCTTCAGTAGTTGTGGCACGCAGGCTCAGTAGTTGTGGCACACGGGCTTAGTTGCTCCACGGCATGTGGGATCCTCCCCGACCAGGGATCCAACCCTTGTCCCCTGCATTGGCAGGTGGATTCGTAACCACTGCGCCACCAGGGAAGTCCAACTGGAAGCTTATTGAATGCAGGGAAACCTATCTTCTTTCCTTTCTTATCTCCCTCTTACTGGTACTCATCAAAAGTCTGTTAAATTAGAAATTGTGTTCTACGCCAATGTTTCTCAAATTTTTTAAAATTTTTACTGGGACCCACAGTGAGAATTAAGATCATCATATAAATAATACTCACATAAAACTGAAGCAAAAGTTTTCTAAAGTAATATTTACGCTTACTGCCTGCAATGCATTCTGGTCATTTTGACATTGTTCTATTCTATTTCCATATCTAAAATCGCTGTTTGAGAGCCACCTAATTGATCTCATGACCTCAGTGGATGGGCCCTGACCCGTGGTTTGAAAAACTCAACAAGATGTACCCTTATTCTCTTTTCTCATGTCTTTCCCCATCAAAAAGAAAAACAGATCCTCCTACAAAAAAATAGACAAAAGCTCCGAAAGTTCTTAATCGACTTAAATTTGAAAGGGTCAAATGATGCTCCCTTGTCTAAAATCCCAATTCCATCAGAGAAGTCACATGGCAGTCTTCACGGTATGCGGGCACCAACATGGCCCCCCCTTCAGCCATCAGGGACAAGTGATGGTTTGGATCTCAGATAGTATCGGTGTAACATATCCATATGATTGATAACTAACAATGGAATTAATTATAAATATTATCTGGATTATATACATTTTGGTTTTTACAGATACTACCAGCCAGGCTGCTCTCTAAAAAAAGGCTTCACTAATTTATACCTTCACCAATAGGTTAGGACAAGACCCAGTTTCCTCTCACTCTGAAACCGAGGTGAGCGGTCTTTTCAAGTGGGCATCGCTTCACCCTTTCCTATTCCCAGGGGGCAGGCGCCAAGGCCTCTGCTTTGGAGCCTCCACTGCACGTAGCACGCCCCAGACACAGAGCAGGGCCGGAGGGCATGACTTATGGATCGTGTGCTCCTTCTGGGCCCTGAATCTCTCCCAGCACAGGGAAGGGCTTCAAAACACATTCACGACAGGCCTAATTTACTCTCCAGGCACTCAGGAGGCCTTCTCAGTCTCAAAAACTGCTGTACATCCCACCCACAGGGGACGACCACATGACTCCACTTTCCTGCTCTTTTCTGAATCACTGTCTTATCTGTCTTCCTCCCCTTTTCCCCTTAAAATAGTTGGCGTTCGGTTGTCTGTGCCCAGTCATATGATAAGCAGTGATAAAGACAAAAATTTTAAGAGCCAAGAAGGGATAAGGAAGCAAGGAGAAAGAGACATGTTCTCTTGCTTGTGGGGGTGGGCTTCTAAGACGCCAGTTTCCTAGAAACAAAGCCCGCAGATCAATTTTAAATCCTCAGCCCTAACGATGTGAGGGTAAGGCAGACTGTTTGGCTCAGAAATCCAAATGTTGCTCACCGCTCAGTTTTATCAGGGACTTTGGGGAGATAAGATCCACCCTAGTCCCTACCAGGGGACAACCTCTAGCCTCAATTTTCCCATCTGTAAACTTCACGTGAAAATGCACACCCCTCCCCCAAATCCCAAAGTGGTTCATCATCGCTGCTTAACATGTGTGTGACATATTTCATTTTTCAGAGGTATAGTAAATGAGTCTTTCAACACCATGAGGTAGGCAGAGCCAATATGACTATTCCTATTTTACAGTAGAGGAAACTGAAGATCAGAGAGGTTACATTTCTTCCCCAAGGTCACACAGCTCATTAGCAGCGGAGCTGAGTTGATAAAGAATAAACAAGCCACTGTGAACACAGCACTCTGTGAATGTATGCTGGTCTATAAATGCCTGACGCAGACAGCAAATACAAACTCGGCAAACCACAGTCATTTCCTACGTCACTCATTACAACAAGAACTACTATCTATCGGAGACACGGCCCTCAGACAAAAAGCAACCCCCAAGCCCAAGTCACCCTCCAACACAGAAAATCAAATCAAATGGACTCTGACATCGTAAATCCCAAACCACAAAATCTACAATTTATTTTTTACAATAGAATTAGAATAATAATAGCTAAAATTTTAAAGTGATTATCATGTGACAAGCACTTTTCTAAGCACTTTCTATGCATTATATTATTTATTCCAAACAACACGATAGTAATAGGTAGAGATTACTGACCTTGTTTTACGGATGAAGAAATGAAGGCTCAGAGTGGTTACCCAGTTTGTCAAAAGGTCACACAGCTGGTTCAGTGGTACAACCAGGATTAGAACCCACCTCCCTCTAATGCAAAGCCTCTGCATTTAACCATGACACCACCTGCCTCAGTTTGCAGTGGCTGTGTTGCATCTTTCCCCTGCTTTTTTTCAAAGTCAAAATATATATTAAATAATTGGGGAAACCTGGGGTGGGCGGGACAGAGGGAGTTTATGGGATTCTCTGTACTGCCTGTTCAATTTTTCTGTAAACCTAAAACTGCTCTAGAAAATAAAGTTTATTCATTTTTTAAAAATGCTGAAATAAAAGTAAAAGATAAAAATCCTCCCCATGTATCAGCACTCTCTCTTGCCTTTTTCTTTTTTAAAGCACATACAGTGTGTGTGTAATTTTTAAAATATGACATTCTTTTCTGTCATAGAAGGAAGGAGAACACCCCAGAACAAACATCTAAAGGACATCTTTTTTTAGGTAAATCTTACTGTATTTAACGTTCAAATTTTTTGGCCCAGCAAGTATCTATTATGTTCAAGGCAATACGCCAAGTGTTAGCACAAAATGGCACCAGTTTTTCCTCTCAGAGACCTTTGCTGCCTCTGTGAGAGAACAGAGACAGAGGGTATGGGGTCGTCAACAGCAGACAGCAATACTTGTAAAGGGAGGGCACAGATGGGAAACCTCACCAGGATTCCAAAGGCCAAAAGAGCAGTAGCCTGGAGAGTTCTACGAATCATGGCCCAAAAAGGATGAGACTTGGTTGGGTGGCAAGAATATCCCAGGAAGATGGACATGGGGAATCAGAGCACAAGGAAACACTGGGCGCAGAGGACAGAAACAAGCCCTCGCCGAGGAGGTTCCTAGCGCAGAAGATGTGGGATCCGCTAAACGGGGAAGGGGGCAAGCCACGCAGGGCCCTGGATGTCTGGCAGGATGATGGGGCTGGACTCTACCCTATAAGCTCCTGGGGTGGGTGGAGACTATCCTTGGTTCTGAGCACCCAGAAAGGGGATTTAGTGCTACCGTACAACTCTCGCACAAATCCTCTGGATTCCGGAGAACCAGACTAATAAAGATACGAAAACCAGTCCTAAAGCTGTCGTCCTGAATTAGTACTCAGGCACCTGTAACTTAAATGAGATAGTCTTCTCTAAAATGCAAACTAGTACTAACGCTTTTCATAAACTAGGAAACCAAAGTTTGAGGATGTTAAGTGAATCTTCACAAAGTCATAAAGCTACAAAAGAACCAGACCTGCTGCTCCTGGGTGAAGTCTGAAGAAGGATTTGAAGGCAGAAAAGGACTTTTATGACTGAAGAGAAGAAAAGGCAGTTTCTGAGAACTGACCCATAAAGAAGGGCAGATGAGCTATCTGCCACGCTTATTTTTGTTATTTCAATATAAATTCTCTAAAATGAAATCTGAGCTGAAAGACCAAGGGTCTTAACAGAAAATTAACCAGTAAATGTATAGTTCCTTATGAGCACACAGTAATCTTTTCAAAAGACTGGCTATTCTTCAACTCTTGGTACTCCTTAGCAACTCCAGTGTCTGGGTCAAAAGCAAAGTCCTACTCTCTAAATGGAGTGGGTTTGGGTGCTGCCAGCATTCCGGCTAGGACAACAGAGCGATCGGCATGCACAGCATTGGAGGCTGGGCTTACAGAAGACACACATAGTAGGGAAATGAAGTCAGATGCTTTGGCCCAGAGAAATGGGACATACACCTGGACCACAGCAAACTGGGCTGTTAAAAAACCCTCAAACCTCAGTTACCACATTAGGCTCACAAACTGACGCAGGTGTTGTTCAGGTCAAAATGCAACACTGTCTCTGCTTTTTAAAAAGGCAAGAGGGAGCAATTTGTTGGGAAGGTCTGTCCATCAGGACCAAAGGAGAGCCCAAGGGCAGGTCATCTATGTTCCCTGTACCTCCCACCCCAAGGGGTCACCTAAGAAGAGCTAAGTGTGGGATTCTAGTTCTGCATACTTGGAATTAGCAAACCCTGAATTCCTGTTGCTAGCTCATTTCAGGGAGGAAGGGAAGTAGGGACTGAAAAAGGTTTTGCTTAAGACTCCTTAGCTGGGAATTACTGAACAAAATCTTCAGACAAAGCACAATTTTACCTGTATCTAGTAAGAAATATTAATTGCAGATATTTCCCAATAATAATTAACTACCATTTTTTTTTAAAACTTCCTAGAAGCTGGGCACTTTTACATTTCTCATCTAATATTACAATAACTCTACAAGACAGCTATTATTCCCCTTTATAGATAAGAGGCTGGTACAGATATAAGTTAAATAATTTGCCCAAGATCATGCAGCCAAAACTGATAAACCAGAATTCAACCCAGGATGGACTGACTCCAAAGCCCACACAATTTTTTTTATGTTCATGAATTTGGACAAGCCACCACTCAATTACATGAAGGATGCTACAAAGCTATTCTCCATCTCTATTAGGCCTATCAAGAAATAAACAAAGGAAAATTAACTGGAAATACAGGATGAGGGATTGAGGTTAGCCCTCAGGATAGTTTTCCTTGCTAATAAAGAGTTCAATATATCATGAGTGATTTTGCTCAACACTGTGCTCTGAGCAAAATTCCTAGAACATAGAAACTATTCAATATGTATTTGTTGAATGGCTGGCTGGCTAGTTGGCTGGCCAGCTAGACAGATGGATAGATTAATGAATGAATACCCCATGCTACTCACTGTTCCCTTTTATTGGATATCTTATTCCTTGGGGTTTTTTTTTGTGTGTTTTGTTACTGAAGCAATTATTTTTGGAATGCATTCTTACTTTAATCTCACTGATTTCCTGACTGCCCTCATAACCCAAAATGCTAGAAACTGCCAGTCCAATATTCTTTATGGTCTCCTTTCAACTTAGAGGCTCCCTTCCCTGTCTATTCAGATTCCATTTTCTACAAGGACTGCTTCCAAATCTTACCAAGAAGTCTCTGCCAACTATCAGAACCCACAGTAATCCCCCCTCCTGTGAATTCCCACAGTTCCTCGAGTTCACTTTCATAAAAGGGTGTTACCTTTGAATCCCCAAGTGGCCCACTTGAGGAAGTCCATTCTTTCTTTTTTCTAATTATAATATTTTGCAAAATATGTCCACAAAACACTAGCTCTATGGTGCTAACAGTTTTTAACAAGTAAGAGCATTCTATGACAAAATAATTTTGGAAATAAGTGGTTCCACGCAGAGTTATACAAGTCCCTTTGCTACAGGCCATCTTGGAGTCTTTAATATACTAATGTGCATTTGACTCTGTAACATTTCCCCAACTCTTTGATCACAGCAACCTGAAAATATTTGAAAGATATGCTGGTAAATACTGGTCGATCACATGCTCCATCCTTGCTGGCTGACTGATGATTCGATCAGCTGCCCCAAACATTTTAGGTAATCATCAGTCTGGAAGGTAGAGAGATGGAGTCACAGACCCTGCATTCTAGAAATTCTGCTTGCTTGTTTATTTGTTTTTAGAATATCCTTTGAATGGCTGAAGGATACAGAGGGCTCCATTTTAAAAATAAGAGTATTTTTGTGGGCCCTGAACACTAGGCGAAGAAGTGAGCTTTCAAAAATACCTTTGTGATTTTGATCACAACAACAAAGAAGGATGAGGAGGGGAAAAGGCAGAAGCTGGAAGTTTCTCAGGGGAGACAAGACTTAGCTACATGGAGACCAATAAAGATAAAATACTATCAAGTGCTAGGTTGAGCACAGTCAAGGCCCCAAATGCAGACAGCCAAGTCAGGATCGTTGTTCACACAGGCCTTGCTAAGTCTCTAGACTGTGCAAACTCCTGCTTTCACAGATGTGGAGTTTAAGGTCCAATGCCACTTGGTAATAGAAGTCACCTGACTCACCATTCAACAAATTTTTCAGGGAAAGAAGAAGGTATTAGCCAATCCAACTCTGAAGAGGTGAGGTCTAGGTGTCCCCACGCTCTGAAAGTTTTGTGTGAAGAGCTCTCCTTCTTAGCTGTAATTTTACATACCAGGACATTTGTGTTATTCCTTGATTAATATTGTGTCTCCTACTAGTCTATACACTCCATGAGATCGGGGACCAGCTTCTAGCATGGTGCTTGGCATATAAGGTATTCAATGAATATTCACTAAATGGCTGAAAGGATGGCTGGAACAATGAAGGAAGACTCCTCTTTGTCGACTGGTTAGAATCTTTTGTGGGTTCCACCATCCTTCTTTTCAGCACTGTACTGGATGATGAACTTCTAAGAGGGGCAGAAGCTAAGTTAGTCTGATGAAAGAGTGCTGCTTATTTAAGATTCTACAAGACAGACTCCAAAGAAGCAACCTTCTACTCAACCCACGGATGAGTGAGTAGGTTACATGCACCTTCTGAGTGGCTCATACTCTGACTGGTGTTGAAGACACGTCTGCTCACAAGATGCTTACATCTGAGAATTTTTAGGGCAGTGAAACTGCTTCATATAATACTATCATGATGGATATATGTTATTACACATTTGTACAAACACAGAATGTACAACACCAAGAGCGAACCCTAATGTAAACTACGGACAGTGGGTGATTTTGATTATGGTATAGGTTCATCAGTTGTAACAAATGTACCTCTGGTGGGAGATGCTGATAATGAGGGGTCACATGCATACATAGGGGGTGTATGGGAAATCTCTGTATCTCTTCTCAATTTTTCTATGACTCCATGACTGACGTAAAAAAAAAAGTCTTTTTTTCCTAATATATAAATAAACCCAGAATTTATTTTAAAAGAAGAAAACAAGATGCTTACATCTGGCTGCAGAAAGACAATGGGCACCAAGAGTTGCTCTAGTCTGAAAAAAACAAACAAATCTATTCAAGAAGGACATAAGCAAACTCCAAGTCAATTTTTTCGTCAATAATTAATCATAGATGCACCCGCTAAACCCTTCTTGAACCTGATTACACCTTGAAGCTGGGTCAGTAGCTCAATAAGTTTATTCCTTGCTGGCAAATGAAAGTGACTTTTCACTAGCTTCAAAACTAACTCTCTGAGACTTCAAGGTGAGGTAGCGGGGACCAGGACGGGGGATGGGGGGGAGGTCCTCATTCCTGAACCTGGATCTAGTGACAGGCTTGTGCCCCTCCTCTTCCCAGGCAATAGATACTACAGAGCTCAATCGTATCCTGTCCGGAGTTTCCATTCCGTTTAGAGGTCGGCGAGGTACAAGGACAACAGTCCGTCCCTGTCCTTCCCATTCTCCCAGCACAGTGCAGAGTTTTGCCCACTTTGCATGGTTCCTGCCAGAAAATTAGATTTCAAACAGGTGCAGCCTGCTAATTAGCATTATAATAGATTGTAATTACTTAACAAGCCCATATATACCCGGAGGGACTTGAAGAGAAATATAATGTTTTGCCAAGTGTAGCTTTTACTTATGTTAAATACTGCAGGCCTGCTCCAGAGTTCTTTTCAACTAAGTGAAACCCCTGGAAGTTTTGTCTGCATGTGCTTCAACGAGCTCTGTGAGTTCAGGTGCTGGAATGTAAAATTTCACTTCTTGTTGCTGCCAATTACAAAGGGTGTTGCATCTAAAGCCCTTATGAGAATTTAAACTTAGTTTTAAACTCTGCAAAGGGAAGACAAGTGGACCTTTTCCTTCTCCCCCTATCACAGCACCTTGCATGGGCCCTGAGCACCCACAGGGTATACAGTTCCCTCTTTCAGAAACCTCAGACAATCATTTTGTTCCGTAATGGTTATACAGCATTTGTAGCCTTTACTTTTTTTTATTTTAAATTTATTTTATTGAAGTATAGTTGATTTACAATGTTGTGTTAATTTCTGCTGTACAGCAAAGTGACTCAGTTATACATATATATACATTCTTTTTCATATTCTTTTCCATTATGGTTTATCACAGGATATTGAATATAGTCCCCTGTGCTATATAGTAGAACCTTGTTGTTTATCCATTCTATATATAGTAGTTTGTATCTACTAATCCCAAACTCCCAATCCATGCCTCTCCCCCTTGACAACCACAAGTCTGTTCTCTATGTCTGTGAGTGTTTCTGTTTCACAGATAAGTTCTTTTGTGCCATATTTTAGATTCCACATATAAGTGATATCACATGGTATTTGTCTTTCTCTGTCTGACTTACTTCACTTACTATGATAATCTCTAGTTCCATCCATGTTGCTGCAAATGGCATTATTTCACTCTCTTTTTATGGCTGTAGTACTCCGTTATGTATATGCACCACATCTTCTTTAACCATTCATCTGCCAATGGACATTTAGGTTGTTTCCGTGTCTTGGCTATTGTGAACAGTGCTGCTATGAACATAGGGGTGCATGTATCTTTTTGAATTATAGTTTTCTCCAGATATATGCCCAGGAGTGGGATCGCTGGATCATATGGCAACTCTATTTTTAGTTTTTTGAGGAAACTCTATACTTTTTGGAACCTTTATTTGTTTGTGACAGCTTCCACCCTTAAAAATGGTTTGACAAGGACCTGCTGTATAGCACAGGAAATAATATTCAATATCTTGTAATAACCTGTAATGGAAAAGAATCTGAAAAAGAATATGTATATATATATGTCTGTCTGTATATATATATATACATATATAATTTTTTACAATGTATATGTATAGTAAATCATCACACTGTACACCCTAAATGTATATAATTTTTATTTGTCAATTATATCTCAGTAGGCTGGAAAAAAATAAAAAATAAAGAAACCTCAGACTTGATAGAGATGCTTCAGCTTGGTGCAAATTGCCTCATGGAAATAATACAGCATTCTCTCACAAAAAGATCCATCTTTAAGGATCCCATAGATTTTTATAAAATAAAATATCCTCTTCTCCTGCCTTATCCTTACTTCTTTCAACCATACAGAAAGATCGTTTAAGGAATTCACTCAACTGCTTATCTTACTGGTCTTCCCAACTAGACTTCCTACTGCTCAGAGGCAGGAATGATACCATACACCACTTTGTTTTATCAAGCCCCCAGTATCTACCACAGTGCTAGACCACAGAGGGTGCTAGGGGAATACACCTTTGTTTGACTAAATTCATTCTTTAACGCAACAGTGTGCCAGGAATTGTTCTGAGTACCAAGAATAGAGCAGTGAACAAAAACCTCCACATTTATTGAACCTCTGTTCTGGTGCTAGAGATGAAGACAAATAATAAAACTATATAATATATGAGATAGATAAGAGCTAAAAAGCAAAAATAAAGCAGGAAAGGAGCATATAAAGTTTCAAGGAGAAGAGTAAAATTTTAGACAGGATTGTCAGAAAAGGCCTTACTGAGAATGTAACATTTGAGTAAAGACTTGAACCATGAGGGTATCTGAGGAAGGAATATTCTAGAAAGATGGAATAGCAGGTGCAAAGACTGAGGCAGGAACATAGTGAGTAAGTGTAAGGGTGTCAAGTGGGTCAATGTGACTGGGAGAGGACTGAACAGTGAGGAGTACTGGGCCATGGGGTCAGAGAGGTCATAACAGGAGGCCTGACCATGGTGGCCTTACAGATGGTGATAAGGGTTTTTACCCTGACAGGTCTGTGAGCAGAGTGACATGATCTGATGAAGTTGGGGCAGGGGGTACCACTTAGGAGGCTGTTGAAATAATCCAGGCATGAGATGACTTGGACTTGGGCCAGAGTGGCGTCGGCAGAGGTATGGAAAGCTGATCAGATGTGGGACATATTTTGAAGGCAGAGACAAGAGATGTTGCTTGAGGGACTGCATACGGGGCAGGGTGCATGAGAATGAGAGGCGCCAAGAATGGGCTGGGCAATTGGAAGGATGGAGTTGCCGTTTCTTGAGATAGGGAAAACTACGAGAGGCTTAAACTGGGGAGGGGGGACATCAGGTTGGGACATAATTGAGTTTGAGATGCCCTTTATACCATCATATGGCCATGACAAGAAGGCAGTCGCATATATGAGTTGTGAGTCTCAAGAGCAGGTATGGGCTGGAATTAGGAATTTAGAGTCAACAGCACTGAGAATGTATTTAAACCCATGAAACTAGATGAAATTGGTACAGCAAAACCAAAAGAGCAGCTCCCAAATATTCTTATTTCCAATTACTCATATGCTTCAATAAATAATTAACCTTTGACTCCAGTGGTCACAGTTCCAGACTTTCCAAAACAATCTCATTTCAAGTAATTCTAATATTTCCAAAAAGGCAATTGTTAAGTGTAACTAAATCAACTTTATTTTTAGACAATGTGAGACTTCTCATATAAATACATTCACAAATCAAAGAGAAAAATATCTTTCACCGGACAATATGTTCTGATTTAAGATTCTAAAACTATGAATACACGCACATAACCCTTCAAATATTAATAAAAATTGTTAGAATGTACTGTAGCCTGGCCCCTTGCTAAGAACTGTACATAGATTCCCTTATTTCTCACAGCAACCCTAAGAGGTAAGAACTATTATATTCCCATTTTATAAACAAAGAAACAGACTTAAAGTCACGTACCCAAAGACACACAGCTAGTGACTGGTCCAGGCATCCTGCAGTTAGAGCTCACAGATTCAGGGCGAGGGGCCCACTGAGGAGCTAGGGAGCTGATGGTCTTAAATATTCACTAGATCTGCGGCTGGTCAAAGACAGAGAAAGAGGAACAGGACAGACAGACAAGGCCTGACAGCCCATGAGGCTCGAGGCCCTTTAACTTCGGGCACCCAAAGTCAAGCAGCTCTCCATGATAGCACTGGATCAAGAATCACTCTTAGTGATTAAATAAGTAATTATGTACCGTGGGGAGCAATATTTAATTAGATGGTTAAGTATTACATGAGTCGGTAGGAAGTAGAGCAGGGAGAGATCTGGAACCTCAGGTGCTGGGGGACGAATTCAAGGCATAGGTGCCCACAAAGTGGGTGTGGACCCTTCCCAGGGCTTCGGTGCCTCTTTCCAGACCATCCCACCTCACTCTATTTAAATGATAATAGAAGTTTTCAGAAATCCTCCGAAAGATTGCCTTACAAGAGTCCTGAAGACAGAGGAGATGGGCCTTTAGGCAGCGTATATCAACACGGGCTCAGGCCACCAGCAGAGCAGACTCAGCTAGGGTAGTTTCACTGGAACACGTGTCCTCAGGCTCTGCCCAGGGCACCACCAGCTGAACCACTAGGCCCCTCTGTTTGGCTTCGGCATTGTAAGACTCTCCCCAAGGGCTTTGGGGCCCAGGGGCATCGCCAGCTGCCCCCCCCCCAGCCTAACCTCTCCAAAAGGGGCATCGGCCTATCCCCCAGGGTCAGCAGGGTGGGATAATTTTGAGAAGCCCTGTCAATGCGTTACTTTGGAAAAATGAAACAGAAACACTAGAGTCCCATTCCTTGCCAAATGAGACTCCCCGAATGAAAAACATTTTGGAGGCTAAGAAAAACTGGCTTCCTTAGGTCCTGTATAATAATCAACTCAGGAAAGAACCTTCTCTAGGGCCAGCCCCATGGTAGGTTTAGGGGGACATAACAATGATAGCTATAGTTGTTAAACATTCACAGAGCCCTGACTGAGGGCCAGGCATTGGCTTATGCACTTTATGTGTTCCTTCTATCCCCATGACAAGCCCGTTTCATTACAGGTAGGGACTTGTACTATCCCCACTTTTTACAGAGGAAGAAACAGAAACACAGGTTATATCACTCCCTAAAGGTCTCGAAAGTAGTTGGTGGTAGAGGTGAGATTCAAGTCCAAGCAGCCAGGCTCCAGTGCTCTGCCCTTAGGTGCTCTGCCACACCACCTCTCAGACAATGCCTTTCTGTCATTAGCACTGTTATGAGTGCCTCTTCCACAGGATGAAGCATGGGAGTGACACCAACCAAAGATATCTTCAGAGGCAGGAAGGGGAGAACAGGAGAGAACTGAGGCTAAGGATATAGACTACTGAGGTGACAAAGAGCAAACTCCAGAGTGTGACAGGACCAGCCAGCTGTAGCGGCACGCTCCACCCACCCTCTCTGCCATCCCCCTGCTCCCCCATCATCTGTCCTAAACTGCAAGCGCTGCTCCAGCCAGCATCCATTCAGCCTCTGGTTCTCATGGGAATCCCAATACTTCTAGTCTACCCAATCCTGCTTATAAATCTTGCTTTAGGAACGATAAAAGTCCATTCAAAAATCTCAGGACATTTCTATGTACAGAGTCTTGGTACATTAATTATCTGGAGACTTCTGCCCACAATTTCTATACTAATTCAGTGTTTCTTAAGGTATGGTCTGGTCAGAATCTCCAGGACATCTTGTTAAAAATGAGTATCCCTAGCACTCGTCCTAAATTACAGAATGAAAAGCTCTGAAGGTGGGGCAGGAGAACCTATATTTTTAAGCCCCTCAACCAGTGATTCTTCTGCACACCAAAGTCTGAGTAGCGTCATTATCTAGTTCTTAGGAAACAAGCTATGGCAATAGTATTTAATGGGATTCTGCTTCAAGTACAAATGCAATCTTCCCCTCTCTCTGTAATAAGCTTTCTTTAAAGCAATCCCTTTTGTCATCAAAACTGATACATCTCTCATGGTCTGGAGAATAATGATCTCAGCCTGGTTTTAAACATTCTAGAATCCACCTCAATTTTCTAAACTTTCTCCCGCTCCAGTGTTTCCAGAGGGTGGCCCCCATGGCACTAATGATTTTAAGAGGCATCTGAGGTAAACTTTTCTTTTTCTTTTAGAGGCCCAATGTTTATGTTAATATAAATGAAGAAAAATTGTAACTACAGTATCCAAACCTGTGATTTCATGAATACTGGGGCTTCAGTGGGAAATAAAAGCATCAATGTTTAAAAATATTAAATAAATATGTAATAGTACAGGCAGTACTCAGATAAAGGTCTTAAATTTGGGAAACCTCAAACTTGCCTTTGTCCTTTCTGACAGGCACCATCAGTTCCAGCCATGTGTCTCTGACCACAGGCATTCTCTGCCTTTATTCCAGAGTGTCCGTGCCCATGGAACACTATCTCCTCTTATAAATGTCTCTTTAAATGTTACCCATCATTTCACACCCAGTTCATGCCTCCTTCCAGGAACCTCCAGATTCTTCCAGCCACCCCAGCACACTCCCTTTTGGAATTCCTGTAACATACTTAAGGTACCACTCATTTATGACATAATTGCTACTTAAGTGTCTATATGGATCTATTCAGTGTCATTTCCCTAGTGAAACCGAGCCTCCTGAGAGTAACCCATGGTCTCTTTTACTCCTGGATTACCCAGAGAGCTAAATGTCCCTGGTTGGATCCGAGCACAAAACAGGAACTCAGTGACTACGTGGGAACTCATCATGTAGCTGAATGAAATGTTCCACAGCACTGAGAGAAGTGGCTGTTGCAGGCCCTCTGCATCTTCTTACTCCAGGCCAGATTTCTCAGCCACATCTCTCCATCACTGTCAGGTGAAGAGCACAGAAGCCAGAGCCTAGGAAATTCTACCCAAAGGTGTGATTCTGTGGGTGTCCCCTGGCCGACAGGGGTGGGAAAGGTGACCTCAGCCATTCCAGTGGCAGCTTGTCTGTTTCCAAGGGCCAGTCACCTCTGCTGCTGCATCCTCACCCTCAGTCTGGAAGAACCAGAATGGCCAAAGAACCCTCGTGGAAACAACCACAAATGGGCAAACAGAACAAGCTCCACTACTTGATTCATCCTGTGACTTTGGCCTTTCCGTATCTCAAGTTTTTGCATCTATCCAATACCTGTCATATCTAATACACACTTGCTATATAAGGCAAAAGAAACACTGATTTTGAAAGCAGTTTAAATTATCAGGTACAATAAAAACATCAGGGACCACAGCACAGGACTCTGCAAGGAGAATTAGACTGGGAGGGCAGAGGGGTCAGTTCTCCACTGGGCCAGCCGTGAGCAATAGGAGGTGTGGTCCCTCCTTCCAACTCTGCCCCCTTTGCTTGTCACATGACCTCAGGTACCCACTTAGCTGCTCTGGGACTCAACGTCCTTGTCTGTGAAACTTGCCTGTGCACTAGATGATCTGGTCTAGGGCCAAGTTCCACGTGAATTTGAGTACCTTAGAGAATGATAGCCAAACAAGACTAGTGCCCAATGCACACTTCACTGGACATGCTCCAAAGTGGGGATGGTGCCCCAATGTGCCCAAGATTTGGGTGGGCCCCAGCAAAGCATCATCAGAGACACTCAGACACCTTTCCCTCCAACCAGCATCTGCATATGGATAAAAGCAGACCTGGTGTTCACCCTACCTGCTCTCTGCCTCACTGTCCAACTCCTTCATCTGAATACACGGCAAAACGCCCCATCTCCTCACTACCACAGTCATAGCTTTTTCTTCCCCTTCACGTTCTAAAACAACAACAACAACAACTTGAAAACCACAGGTTTTTGGTGTTAAGATTTGGCTTTGAAATTAGTTATACCTTCAGCTCCCCCTCAGACATGCACCGCTTTCATGAGTGAAAGGACTGGAGGCCAGTGTGGAGAGGAAATGGGGAATGAGTGGGAACGCCAGTGGTGCGAGGGAGGCAGTGGCAAGGGCCACTGGTGAACTGGAATGGAATGGAATAGCATTGTGTTCTTTGGGATTCCATAAAGGTTTGCCTGCTTCCCAAAGTGTAAGCCACAATCTCCTAGGGCTATACTTGGTGTGGTCTGTTGGAGCTTCCCTGTAAGCCCCGTAACCATGGTTTCGGGCAGACTACATCACAGCTGTGAGCATAAAGGGAAGAGGCTTCTTCCTATTTTCCCCTAAAATTCCATATCCTTAAAATATATATACATCTATATATGCATATATACGGGTGTACGTATATGTATATATATGTAAGGCGATATGCCAAGGTGATTCATGTGCAACCTCTGACCATAGGACAATCATGAAGTTATTCATTTTCAATAATTAAACACCTCTCCATGAGGATCAGATATCTCTCTTTTGGGGTAGACCAAAAAACCCTGAAAACATATATACCCAGAGCCACACCTGCTCTTGGTGGAAACATGTAACAAATCTGAAAATAAAGAAATCCATTTCCTAATTGAACACCTTCCCCCTAAAAAAGAGCTAAAGCAAGCTTGCTTCTCCCTGCTTCTCCGAATGCCAAGGTTTAATGCATTTGGCTTATAGTAGGTGCACAAGGCCTGTTTCCAAGTCCCTAATATTTTGACAATGTCATCAATTAACTCAGTCTCATACTTAGTATCTCATTGCACAGTGTCTTGAAAATCAAAACAGGGAAACGACATAACTTGAAGTCGGATTCAAAGCACTGACTTCCAATTACTCACTAGCAGAACCATTTGTAGAATACAACACTCGTTCTGGATGGATAGGCAATGCATTGGGCAAAACCAGCTCGGCCGATGTTTCTGGGACCCTGGAGGGGACTAGAGGAGAAGACATTTTTCTCCCCGTATGTCAGCAGATGAGCTAACCGCCAGGCAACAGAATAGAAACGAGCTAGCTTCCTCCCGGAGGGAAAGATAAAACAGCTCCTCAGTGCTACGCAGGACAAAGCCAGGACGTGCAAGAAGCCTTCAGTCTAGGGCTCCACGTGCCTCTCCAAGGACGGAGGAACCCACACACACACAATCACACACAGCCAGCCCACCGCGCGCCTGCAGAAGGCGCCGGGTTCTCCGCCAACCTTCAGCACCGGCGGCTCGGGGCTCCCAGCTTGCGAGCTTCCTGTAGCACCCGCTGTCTGGAAGGGGCAGAGGGCCGTACCCTCTTTCCAAGTCTCTTCTTCCTTGCCCCAATGCCTACTTCTTCCCAACTACGAAGTGGACTGTGCTTCCCCAAAGTAATTGAGACATACACACACACACCTCAGATGGCACTAAGACCCTGCGCCCCACGACCAAAGCCAAGGCCAAGAGTCTTCCCCCGGAACCCCAGAGCCGCGCTCCTGGACCAGGAGGCGCCCAACTCACCCAGTCCTCGAAGTGGCGGCTCCCGTTCTGCAGCAGCTCCTCAAACTGGATGGTGCAGTTGGCCACGAAGTCGTCGTAGCCGATGGGGGCATCATGGAAGACGGCCAGCTCGATCTTGCGCCCGTTACACACATCGGTGACGAACTCGTCGTGCCAGGCCGGGCTGTTGGTCTTCTGCTTGGTGGCCGTTTGGCCGATACGCGAATCGTCCACGTTGAGGGCGATGTAGGGGTCGAGAAGGAAAGTCTGCGGCCGGGGTCCCACCGCATGGCGCAGCGACCAGGCTGTGGGCTTCAAGCTCACGGCCTCGCAGATTTTGATCTTAAGAAGGCCATTGAACACTACCATGGTCGGGGCGGGGAGTGGGGGCCGGGGTCACTCCGTCCGCCCCGAGGGCAGGAACGAAGAACCGACGCCGCGGCGCTCCGAGCACGGGGACTCCTGGGTCCCCTCTCGCCCCACCGCACACTCTCCCTACACCTTGTAGCGTTGCGCCCTGGCGCGGGCGATTCTCAGCCAGTGCATGTATTTCCTCGCCGGGTTCCTAACGGAAAACAGGGAGGGGGGGAGAGCTGGGGGACGTCCGTGTTTGGAGCAAGTCTCTCCCCCCCCACCCCAACAGCAGCACCTCCAGAAGAGGAGATGAGGTGCTGGCTCCGCTGCAAGCCGCGGGGGCTGTGTCGTCGCCTCGCCGCCTCACTGGGTCCGGGCTGCGGGGAAGCGGGCTCCGCGCCCGGCGCTTACCTACCTTTCCGAAACATAATCCCCGGGAAATTTCGACTCCGGGAGGGGGAGGGGGCGGTGAGACGGGGCGGGGACGAGAACCGGGGGCGCAGATTTCAACCCGGATCCTCTTCGCACACCCAGCGCCTGCCTCTGACCGCGCGGGGCGGGGGGATGGACCAAGGGATGTGCAGTCTATCCGGAGGGATGCATGTCGAGAGGAAATGGTCCTCCTCGGAGCCAAATTTTTAAAAATCCACAAGCCACACGGCCAGCCCGGCCGCCTCCTCCCGGGCGAAGCCGCGCCGCGCCTCAGTCGGCGATCGGGAAGCGCCAGGAGTCGGGAATCTCACATCCGCGCGGGGTCGGGAGTCGGGGTGGCCGCCGCTAGGGCTCGGGGCGCAGGCCGGCAGCGGGCGGTGCGCAGCGCGGCGGCGGGGACGGGACTGCGACTCCGCGCGGCCCCACCTCCCGGGCGCCGGCGC
This sequence comes from Orcinus orca, assembly GCF_937001465.1. Taxonomy (NCBI): domain Eukaryota; kingdom Metazoa; phylum Chordata; class Mammalia; order Artiodactyla; family Delphinidae; genus Orcinus; species Orcinus orca. The sequence goes on from NC_064571.1 coordinate 54,560,964, forward strand.
CCGCCTGCCGCGCTCCCCGCGTCCCAGCTCTCGGCTGCCGCTCGCTCGCCGCCCGCCCGCCCGCTCTCCCCCTCGGTCTCTTCTCCCTCCGTCGGTGTGCGAGCGAGTCTCCCTCCCTCTAATGCAGGAAATGCGCAAAAGACGTCAGTGTGTGTGTGTGTGTGTGTGTGTGTGTGTGTCTGTGTGTCTGTGTGTGTGTGTGTGCACGCGCGCGGGCGCGCTCCTGTGTTTGGGGAAATAGAAAGTTTTGCCGGTTGGGGGAGCAGTACGGGAAAAGTGAGCCGAGGAGAGGACGACCGAGAGCGGGCGAGCCTGCCGGGGTCGCGGCGGCGGGTGGAGAAGCCAGACCGGGACCCCGCGCGGGACCCCGGAGAGTGGCAGCCTTGGGGGCTGGGGTGCGAGCCCGCCGGCTGTCGATACCTGGTCTGTGGTCTCCGCCGGGAGACGAGCGGGCCGCGCATCTCTCCAGGCTCTGTGGCCAACACTGTCTTTTAAAGCCGAGGGTGGAGAAGTGGCAGGGGTCGCGCAGCCGGAGAGGACTCGGGACCCTCCCCCGGCCCCACCCCTCCTCGGACCGTGGCTGGCAAGGGCAGCCTGCGGAGTATTGGTCGGTCTGTCTGTCATTCTGTCCGGAGACGCTCTGCTCCGCGGTGGTGGGGGAAGGGGGAAAGGGAGGGGCGTGCAAGGCTCCGTATGAGTTTTAAAACATTTATTCTCTCTTCCCTTTCTTTGGGGGCATTCTCCCTTTGGGGGGTCTGTCCCAGACTTATTGGGCTTTGAGAAACTTGTTGACAAGTGAAAGCTTAGTAGCACCCTGGCTCGGTTTGTGTGTTTGTTTATATTTTACGAAGTGACTTCATATTTACTCTGGACCTTGCCTGTGCCCTTCTGGGCTCTGATCAGCGCGCTGACAGCGGCCGTCCCAGATGCGCGTAAACGGGGTGCGTCCTCCGAGGGGCGAGGGTCTGTGTCCGTGCTGATTTCCTCCGTAACCTTTAAACTCTCGCTGGAAGCCGCGGCGGCTGCTGATCACGTGAGGCGAGCCCTGGGCTGCTGGGGAAGAATTTCCTCCGCGGGGAGCCGAGGACTGGGAAGGCGGCCCGGCGAGGGACGGCCTCGCGCCTGGGGACACGAACCTGGGAGGCCGGGGCGGAGAGCGCGGAGGTCCCGGTGGCGGCCCTGGCTGGAACAGCAGAAGGACAGCGCTGGGAAGAGGTCATCTCCGCAACCTGCGAGCCGGGGGGTTGTGCAAACGGAAAAAGAAAACCTCGGCCCTGCCCCGTGTGCCAAGTCAAGTCAGGGAGTTTGTAGGAATCGTGGTAAGCTGAGTGTTTATCTCTCGAGTCTGGTTAGTGTCGGCCAAAATTTGAAACCCACCTCTCGATCACTTTTTCTCAGTGGAAAAAAGGTTATCATTGTGGCTTAAAGGCTTAAAAAGGCTTAAAGGCGAAGAAGAAGGCCGGCCCCTGAACAACAGGATACCAAGTGCAGCACGCAGGTCGCAAAAATGATCCGAAAAGCCCCAGGCAGATCCTCTCCGAAGGCCTGCAGCCACCGCGCTCTCCTGAACTTAGAAGTAATTTCTCGAAGCCCGCCCTGTTGGATGGAGCAGCGGGGTAGAGAGAGAGCTACCAAGCAGTCTTAAGGACAATTGAGACCGCTCACATGTAAAATGTCAAGATATAAAAGTTGTGCCTTCCAGAGCCACTCCCACCAACTGGAGGCATATTTTAAAATCTGCCCGTTTGACAAAGCACAGGTGGGATATCTCGTTGCTGTTTAACTTTATTTCTTTGATCATCAGAACTTTTTCCTCCTTGTTTCTTACTGCCATCATTCTGTTCTTATTAAACATGTTTCCCCCTTCATGGGGCATGTGATGGGCGAGAATGGCAAATAGGGCTTATCTTCTAAAAATGCATTTGGAAGCAGAGCAAGAGCTAGAGAGAGATGACTACGATGCCTGACAAAGAGGCAAAATTGAAGGGCTACCAACAAACTCGGCCATCAAGACAAATAATATTTTAATGCAATGTTTTTTTTAAAAAAATCAAAACGAATGTAGAATTCCAGGGTGAACATAATATCCAAATTTTGAATAATTTAAAATATTGCATTAAAATAGTCTTTGTATTACTGAGTTTATTGGCACCCCTGAAATTTTGTGCCTGAGATGAGGGCTTCACCTGCCCCACACCAGCCCCAGCCCTTTGGGGCGGTGGAGAAAGGCACAGATTTCGTGAAGTTAGGGATTCTTTTGAGTGTTTCACACCTTCTCTCTACTCTTTCTCTGGGTGAGTCCTATCTTACCTGCAAACAGAGAAGTACAGGGATTGAAGGACATTGGTCAAAATCCCTCCTCTTCTATGTGTTCAACAGGAAAGACGTTTAGAATTAAAGACACACTAAACTTGAACTTTTGGCATGATATTAGATTCCCCCCACCTCCCCAGGCAAGAACCCCAATGATATTAAATAGGGTCTGTTGCCATCCCAGTAACCAGGCGTTGTTAAAACCAATAAGCTACAAGTTTCTAATCCCATTTCCTTGGACCTGGGTAAGGTTACAGGAAGGCAGCATCCGCCTCTTAGCAGAATGTTTGTTACACCGTGTGAATAAATCAGCCTGCAGTCCTCAGATGCAGCCGATCCCAGGGTGACCTTTCCTTTCAATTACAAGTCTTTCTGTCTGGGGGTGGAGGAAAGTGGGGTAACTAAAAAACTTGGCCAAACAAACTTTCTGTTTTGTGTTGGAAGAGTATTTAAATAAAAAGGGAGAAAAAAAAAAGGGAGAATGCTGGCTGTCTACATACAAACATTGCTAATTTCCTGCCCTTATTACATCCTTATTTCTAAATAAATCTCTCACCATCCTCCTGTCAAACTTGGCTGAATGAAAATATGTATCCTCCAGGGGCACCATGGAGATGCCAGACGTGAGCCTCTTTAGGGGGAAACCCTTAAATTTACCTGAGGAGTAGGGGCAGTGGGTCTAAAATGACCCTCTGCTCCAGATTTCATGTGAAAAGAAAAACAAGCCCTTGCAGGGCAGAAGTTTTACGATGTACAATTCCAGTCAATAATTACTGCCTACTTCATCCTTCTCTTGGCCCCTGTATAGTCTTGAAAGACAGGACAGCCATGGGTATAGACATTCAGTAAAACACCCTTTGGATTCCGACTATGGCCTAGTTGTTTTGTGATCTTTGGGAGAGGGAAGAGGAAGGGAAGAAAAGTGATAGAAGAATTTGACAAAAATGATCAGGATGGTGACCTTCTCCTTTTAAAATTAACCTCATGGAAAAAGGCTGAGGGAGCAAGAGTCCCCAGGGCAGTGTGACAGTAGCCGATGGAGGGCTGCACCAGCCTCTGGGAGAGCACGGAAGAAGGATCAGCCCTTTGCCTGGGGCTGCCTGGGAAGGCATCACCCAGCAGGCCTAGGCTTTTCAACAGGAATTCCTTCAGAGGCAAAGAGGAGAGGAAAGGGCATTGGAGGCAAGGGGAACAGAGTGTATAAAGCACAGGTAGGTAAGAGCATGGCTGTTTGGGATGAGTAAGGGACCGGTGTACCTGGCCTGTGAGGTAAGAGGAGGTGAGGTAGGTTGGACTGAATAATTAAGGCCTTGTAGAGCCTGCAAAGGAAGCCTGAACTTCCTCCTTGAGAGACAATGATCCCTGTAAAGTGGAGAAGCAGCATAACTGGATGGATCCTTTCCTCTTCTGTAATTTTTCTCCAGAAGACTCACCCCAAACACAGGCTGTCGGAGAAACAGAAGCTCCAAGTCTGAGGATGCTTTACACTCCATCTGATCGAAAATGGAACGGTCTGCGGATATTGTTGAGCTGGGTAAAAGGAAGCAGGGAGGGGCGCCAGAACCTTAGACTAGCGCGTTCAGATTCATGGCCTTGTTGCTCTGCTGGTTGTCGCCGTTTACAGGATGTTAATGGCTTCTGCAAAGGTCTGCCTGGTCAGGGTCTCTCATACATTCCACACACGCTCCGTGAAACAGAGTGCAACCACCTGGGCCCTGTGATGGAATATGCAGGAGCACAACAGTAGAAAACCTTGCAGAGTTTTGTTGACCCTGCCCTGGCTCAGTCCCCACCTTAGTTCCAACCCCAATTCTAACCCCGCCCTAGGCCCACCCTCCTGTTTCTGGCCCATATCTGGCCTGCCACGTCTGCTTATTTGGGCCCTGTCTCTGCTCTAAACTCTGGTGCAATGACCCAGAGACCAGGCTTCATTCACACCCTGCAGAGAGATGGAGGGATCAGAGGTAACCCCATAGAGCTTAAAGGTGGATGTGGACAGGAGAGGGCCTGGCGCCCCTCCCTCCTCAGTCCCTTTGACCCTGAGCCCCACTCTCTCAGGTGCCATATGGAAAATAGTATCACATACCACATCTTCTTTGGCTGTGATGTTGGGCTGCATCTTGGGACTTTTAAATCCATGAATTAACCCATCCGTCTTTACTGAGTACCTGCTATGTTCAGAATACTGGGTGTTCTAGGGAGAACAAACAGATACGTGGATGATTCCTACTCCAGTGGGGGAGATAGAAAGATCAATTCAGGCAGTCATTCACATATTTAGCAGTCGGTATTGAGTGCCATGTCATCTAGAGCACTGAGGAAATGAAGATGATGACACACAGTGACCCTTTATTAGTTGGGATGGGCCAGTTCATGCTGCTCTAATAAACAGTCCCCAAATCTCAAGGTCTAAAAATAACAAGAGATCTCTTCTCACACTGCTGAAAGTCCATGGCAGGGTTGGCTGCAGGTCTGCCTCCGTATCAGCATCATTCTCACTCATTCACGTCATTCTCACTTTCTGGAACATAGCTGGTCACAGGCAGAGAGCAAAAGAACCTCTAGAAGGTCTTACTCAGGCAATTCAATAGCCCACCGGAAGTGCTAACCTCCATTTCTGCTCACTAGTTGTTGGCTAGAACGAGTCACGTGGCCTCCCTTCCCCAGACATGAGGGGGCTGGGAAGCTCTCCTACCCGCAGAGGGGAGGAGCCTGGACTGTTTGGTGAATAGCACTGAAGACTGCCCTAGACCCTGTCTTCAGATAACTGGTGCCTAGAGATAATTCAAGGTAGCACATAGTAAATGGCAGATAAATGACACAGTCAGAAAGAGCTATAGTCATTTAGGGAGAGCAGCTATCACAATCAGAGTGGGACTGTTTGACGTCCAATGGCCCTGGGCCACGGCACACAGAAGACTTCCGGTGACTGGAGAATCCTACCAAGTGTCAGACTAGCAACCACCTAAGCTCCTCTTCCCCTTCCCTCAATATGTCTAACTTCACAGGACCTGCAGGTCCTTCAAGAGCGACTTCAGAACCAAATCAGCACTAAGGAGGCATTTGGACTCAATAGAACTAAAACTTGTTTGTTTCACTCTGCAGGATTTGAGAGATTACCTGGCCTATATCCTTAATCCTTATTACATTCATCTATTAAATGAGGAAACTCAGTTCTAGAGAGGTTAACTGACTTGCCACACAAGAAAATTGAAAAAAATAATCATAATAACCAAAACACTATTTAGAGGTCAAAACGAATGCTTGCACTTACTAGTTTAAGTTCACTTTTTTTCTACATTGTCCTGCTGGAACCAATGCAATGCCATGTAATGATAATAACCCCAGTTCCATTTTAATACCTCGGAAACAAAATTTCTGTAAATCTAAGGTTCAGGTTTGTTTTAATGTATTGGTTTCAAGTTTAACTGGCCTGGGTGAAATACAATATTATAGACTTACAATAATTCTCGGGGGACTATGATATTGATAGAGGTCTTCCTGAAAACAAAAGGACTTTATTGTTCCTCAACTTCTCCATTTTTACCTCTTCTCTCCTAACACCAATCAGATGTGTTTTCGGCAGATGGTTTTATGATACCTGCACCAAGTATAGCAGCTGTTTCCCGAGGCTCCCCGTGGATATCTTATCAACTAGCAGAATGACTGATCTGACTGTTCAGATCAGGTTATAGATCTCTAACAAGTTCTGGACATTTGATTAATCCATTTCTACTTCTAATTTACTTTTCAGGATCAAGGAGCTGGGGCTCCAGGGCAGGGAACGTTGCTTCTCGTTACCAATAAGGATCATGTAGTTATAACAAATGTAAAACCAGAACAGGTTAAATTCACAGGTTTTGTTACAACCAACATGTGATGCAGGGTGGCAATTCCTTCTCTCCTTTAAGGCCCAAATCTTCCGTGGGCCCGGTCCTTATTCCCCCAGCTGAAGCTATGCATCGTCCTCCCTGAACTCCCCTACCACCTCCTCCTCACTTCTTATTGCCCAGTCAGCTATAAGTCTCTTATTTGGTACCTGTCTTAACTCTGCCCCTTCTCTGAAATATGACTCATCTCCATACCTGCTCCCCAGTACCTTGGACATGGTAGGTACAAGTTGGCGCTCTATTAATATTCGTCACAAGGATGGCCCTGTGAAATAAGAGTGTCACGAATCTTTTAGCCTCTCCCGTCCTTGCCCAGATGAGCGCCTTGGCGATGGTTGGCTCGCTCCGCTCCAAGGCAACCAGGGGCTGTAGTGATAAGTCACTGGGGCTGCTGGCCGGCGTCGCGAGGGCACCTCGGGGCCTGCGGCCACTGCGCCGGACTCCGCGAGCCGACAGCGCCCTCTGGCGGACGCGAGCGCGCCCAGCCCGGTTTTTCCGGCGCTCTGACCGCCTCTGCTTACTCTTGTGTCCACGGACTGGGGCTCCAAACTCTGGGAGCTCTAGGATTTCTTTAAAAGCTGAGGTCAAGGGGCAGACCACCTGGCATGGGACCATTGACTTTACCCACATGCCCATCGGGAGCAGGGGACAGATGCAGTCAGCGAGCACCTGCGGTATGAAAATACTGTGAATAATGTTCTTTTTTTTTTTCAACAACTAGACTTCTTAAAGTGAAGAATTATGTTCCTATCATTGCATTAGAGCAATAAGCCATCCGTTTGCCAGTTAAATCCATGCTGGGTCCAGGAAAAACAGAAATGAAAGAGTTGCGGTCCAGGTTTTTGAGGAGTTAGAACTCAAAGGGCCTCCCTGTGGGCCACAGAGACCAACCCTGCTTTTTTCTTGATTTAAGACGGCTGGTCAGTTCCCAAAGCTGAGGTGAGGGTTGTGAGAAATGGCCAAGGAACCCTGCTGGAGGAGTCGCATTCAGAATAGGAAGCACTGGGAGTGGCAGAGGATTGGGGTCCCCTCAGAGGTTGCTCCCCTCATTCCAGCAGATAACTTGGTTTCCTTTTACGAAAAACACAGAAGCCATCATCTGGGGGCTGACCTGACTTTGCCACTTAACCCGACAACCACCTAGGAAGGAAGAAAGGATGAGTGTCATTTCTCCATCCCACCGGTTGTCACGGAAGCGGGTCCCTCCAGCTCAGGCCCCCACGTGTGCCCTGGATCCATTACCCACCCCTCCGTTTCAGGGACTTCACTGCTGATCACACCTCACTCCTCGCCTTCAACCTCTCCCTCTCCACCATTCCTTCCCATCAGTAAGTCTCACCCATCCTAGAAAATATTTTCGTCACCACACATCTCTCTCCAGCTACCTCTCAAACCTCTTCAAATAGACAAGTCTCACGTTGTCTATTTTCTTACAATCCACTCCCTCCTCAGCCCATGCCATGAGGCTCACTGAGCCCTCTCTCATGGAGGGGACGAGTCACCTCCACCCCGCTAAGCCCAGTTTTGGAGTGAACACCTCGCTTGGCCACTCTCTCGGCAGCATGGGATGCTGTTCCCCCTCTGTCCTTAAAATGCTCTCTTCCCCTGGTTTACGTGACATCTGAGCTCTCCAAAATGTTCTCCCTGCCTCCTTGGCTTCTCCTTTCCAGTTTCTTTTGTTCTTCTCTTCCTCTGCCCATCTCTTAAATGCATCCTTAATTACACCGCAGAACGCTAAGACAATAATGCAAACGTTTTCTCGATGAAAATGTCAGGTGAGTGACCATAGGTTCCGTACACTTTGAAGGAAGGAAAGATCACTACGGCCTAGAGTGGTAAGGGAAGCCCCCGTGGAGAAAGAGAGATGGAAAGTGGGCGCCGACATGGGGTAAAGTATCAGAGAGAAAGAGAAATGGCATTCCTGGTGGAGGAACTTCCCACTAAGTGCACAGAAGGAAGAAAAGATTTAATCCAAAACTATTAAGCATCTCTTTGCTAGGCATGGCATAAAATAAAAAAGGAAGACATGAGTCCCTAGTTTAAATTTTAGCTTACGTTCCTGTGAAATGATCAGAAAGCAACATAAGGTAGCATTTGATAGAGGCATAGATGGTGCAAAGAAGGAAGAGATCAGCACGGGCTTCCTGGAGATGGCAGGACTTGTGGGCTATATTGCTCTGTTTGAATTAGGGTAGGCTAACTGCTCTATCAGAGATACAGCCTCTAATATATAAAAGCTCAAACACAAGAGACGTTTATGTTTTCTCACCTAACGGTATTGAGTGGGTGAATAGGTCAGAGGGGTGGCCCTGTCCCTCTCAGGCTTCCATAGTCACCCTGGGGATTGTAGCCAATGGACCCATCCATAAAGAGAAAAGAACATGAAGGATCATGGAGCCAGAAACGTATTTATGGGCCAGGTTGCTCACATCCTATTGGCTAGGACTTAGTCACATGGCCACATATAGCTGCAAGGGAAACAGTCTGGTCAAGTGCCAGGAGGGTGAGGGGAGCATGGCTTTTGGTGAGCAAAGAGCTGTTTCCCACTTGGTCCTTTCCCCTTGGCTGGAGATTAGGATGACATTTGGGTTAACCTATAGTACAAATTTGATCCATTCTTCATTATCCTCATTCTTTCCCTATCTTATGTGTTAAAAAGAGCTACAAAGACTCTACAGTTGTGAAGAGAGATACAGGTGCAGGTGCGAGTCAAGATAAAGGTCAAGAAACAGGAGAAAGCAGTGTGCTGGGCTACAGTGTCTAGAGAGGACAGCGTCTTCCAGCCCCTCCCTGTCTCTGCCCATTAACATGCCAAGTTGCCCTTATCTTTGGTGAAAGTTGTGACGTGGTGGGAGACACCTGTTGTTTCCTGGTGGGGGGAAGTTCTCAACCCACAAGTGAACTTGGTCAAGGTCCTCCCTCCAGGTGACCTGGGAGATGCTGCAGGGCAGTGTGGGGTGAAAGTGAGTCACCAGGCGCAAGCATCAGATGTATAATAATACTGTTCTGTACTTTGAACTTCTAAGGAAGATTTTACGTCTATCCCTCCTTTACTACTCACTTCTCAACCACAAGTTCAAAGCAAATATTATCATCCCCCATTTTACAGAGGAGAGTAACTGGAACTCAGAGAAGGGAAGGGACTCAAGTGGACACAGGATCAGGGCCCAGAGCAGAACCTGGCTCCCTAGATGGGGCCTCCCACAAGACCAACCTTACCCCCTCTATCTGAGTATGATCAAGGCACTGGTGGGTGGCTCTTCTCCCATTTCCCTGGAAACTGAGTCTCCAAGGACGCCTCATTGCCCTGCAAGGCAAAGGCTGCTGCTCCAGCTGGTGGGTTGCACGGAGACATCGGCTCAGACGTGCAGGCCGTTCTACCCACCCTCAGCTGCCTAACTGGCCTGGGCGGTGTGGGTGGTAGTTAACGAAGGAGTGCTGGCTGGGGCACATTTGCATCCTGGTCCAGCGGGGAAGGCACTAAACATGCCCTTTGCCCCCTGAGGAACTTAGAGCTACTGGGCACCCTGCTGATTGCTTTTCCTGGGATGGGGTGGTGGTGGAGGGTTGGGGGGCACTACCTGCACCCCCCTCTGGGTGAGGATAGCTATCTCTCAAATTCTTATCTCACTGAAGGATTTTCTTATAAAAGTCAGTCTTTGTCTGCTTTTTTTCCCTTCCCCTCCCTTATCTTTTCTTTCTCCGAACCTGTTGCACTTCTGTCATTAACTTCTAACAAAGGAAGCTTTTCTGGATTGTTTTATTCTTGCAAATGCAAACAACCTAACCAGGAGAGTCAGGCCAGGCCTAGCCGAGGCAGGCCTTTGTTGGTGGGGTGCAGGAACCAAGCATGGGAGCCCTTTTCTGGGACCGGAGATCCCCCAGGGAGCTTGGAGGAAAGGTGGAAGCCCTGCCCGGGATGACATCCTGTTAACCTCCAGGCTGTGGCCCCTTCAGGGCCCTGCACTGTGGGAGGGTCGCTGAGGCCTGAGGTCTAGTGAAGGAACGAGAAAGGACATTTCCCTCTTCACTCCCTGAAAACCACGCCAGCTCCATTTCCTGACCTGAGTCCTGCACCCAGTTATTCCCTCTGCCAGGGCTCCCTGCCCCATCCTGTGGGTCTCAGCTTAGACAGCACTTCTTCCCAGAGAAACGCTCCCCCATCAGCCCTGAATACACGTTGTTGTTAGTGCTGGTCTACTTGTTGGTTTTCACCAAAGGCAGAGTTACAGCAAAGCTAATACAGTTTAAATTTCAGGGCCCTTCCCTTGCTCCTTCCAAGGCCCTGTTCCTAATTTTATATTCCTAATTTTGTATTCTTTTTCCTAAAGGGGGCTTTTCAAATGTTTAAGCTTCAGGCCACATGCAACCCGGGTCTTCCTGTGGTATTTCCCATTGCTCTGCAAACTCCCTGATTCAGGGACTGTATGTCAGGTTCCCTGGGGTACTCCTAGGTCTCAACAGACAGGCTAGGCTCTCAGCAAACGTTTGTTAAATGAAAAAAATGAAAGGAAGAAAGGATCCTTGGCTAGTGTTTAGCAGACCAGGGGTTCTCATTAAGAGCCCTCAGCACTGTCACCTGGGCAACCTGGACAGGCTGGCCTGTCCCTTTAGCACAGTGCAGTGTGGAGTGGAGTCCAGCTTGGAAGCTCAGGGACTTAGTTCTGGGATCTGGGGCAAATTACCCGCCTCTCAGTGGGCCCTGGTTGATTCAAATGTAACAAGGTGTTGTAACAACCGCCTTATCGATTAACAATAGGCATTGTGCTACAGATGGGTACAGTGCCTGACACTGAGTAGGTCTTAGGAAATGTCTTTACATACTCACTCCCTAAGGCACTTTTTTTTTTTTTTTTTTTGCAGTACGAGGGCCTCTCACTGTTGTGGCCTCCCCTGTTGTGGAGCACAGGCTCCAGATGCGCAGGCTCAGCGGCCATGGCTCACGGGCCCAGCCACTCTGCGGCATGTGGGATCTTCCCGGACCGGGGCACGAACCCGTGTCCCCTGCATCGGCAGGCGGACTCTCAACCACTGCGCCACCAGGGAAGCCCCCTAAGGCACATTTTATAAAAATCCTTTTTATCTCTAGCATTGACAGCCCACTCTCCCCATAGCCTTTTAACCATGGCTTCTGGATAGTGCGGTTTTGGTGTGAAGGGTCCAGGCACACAAAGGGATTTGCCCTGGGCCCAGCACCCCACTAAGAATGGCCCTGAGACCATGTATGGGGTACCCCTTCTACACTGCTCCTTCCTACGATAAGATAGAGGACTGTAGGAAACATTCAAGGAACTTGAATAAAAATATAAATAATAAGAAAACAAGTCATGTGGCTAACCAGCTTCCGTCTGCAGCTGCGGTTGAGTTTTCCAGCCATTTAACCCAACTGGAACCCTCAGTGGCTGTAAAGTAGTAATTATTTATCTCTGTCTCTCAGAGAAGAAACAGACTGAAATGGCGTGAAGCCACCTGCCTAACTAAGGTTCCAGGGTGGGCAGGCGGCAGACCCAGAACTGCAGACAAGGTCCATGCTCCTGCCACCCTGGACACGGCCTCCGGTCCCCGTCCCTCGGCGCAGGATTGGCACAAACACTGCTCCATTCGTTCAAGTTCCCACTCTGACTCCCTCGTCTCGTGGGAACCAGGGCACAAGCCAATGCAAGAACTGACCTTGCCAACACAGCCCGGAGTGTGTCATTGTGGTTTCTCTCTAAGAAGAATAGAGAAGTGGTAAATGTTTCTCACGTTTTCCTCTGGTCTCGTCCCACATTCTGTGTTTGCTCGTGCCAGAGCTTGAAAATTCAACAGCAAAGAGGGTAGAGGGGGGAAGAAGGCAGGGTGGAGTGGGAGGGGCAGTTTACTACCATTTACTGCAAGGCTAGTCTCCTACTCTTCACTTCTTAAAGTAGTAATAGGAGTCATAGTAACAATAGTAGCAACATTAATAATGATGACAGTTAACAACTACTGGTTGAGAGCTGTGTGCCATGCATTAACACATAACAACTCTTTTAATCATTTAAACAGCCCAGTGAAATAGGTATTACCATATTTCTCCAATTCTAAGACATTTTTAAAAATCACCTTTTAGGGAATTCCCTGGCGGCCCAGTGGTTAGGACTGGGCGCTTTCACTGCCAGGGCTGGGTTCAGTCCCTGGTTGGGGAACTAAGATCCCACAAGCAGCGCAGCACCGTGCCTAAAAATAAATAAATAAATAAAATCACATTTTAACATTTTATAATCCATGGTAATATGTCATATTATAATGGCTGGTGAAATTTTTTTTTAATCTCGTAGTAGTACATAAAATTAGGGTGCATTTTACAGGTGAAGCAAGTAGAATGGAGAAAAACTAAGCGATGTACCCGGGGCCCTACTGCTAGTAGGTAGCAGAGCCTGGATTAAGACACAAGTAGCCCAGAGTCCACCTGTTTGTTTGTCTGTTTGTTTTGCAACCTCAGGCATCCTGTAAGCATCTCCCCATAGGTCTGCCTATCAGGAACCGGGCTCATGCTGACTGCATACTCGGTAAAATAGGATATATATTTCTTTCATTCATACTGATTTTGTTTTAACTTGTACACATAACCATGATTCTGTCTCTCACAGAATACTCTGAATTTAGAAACTGCCTGAAGAAAAACAGAAGCCCAATTAAACCTGGGTGAGCCTGTGGTAAGAAACAGGCATCAGAGATATGTTCCAAGAAAAAATCCACCCCTGTGGCTGCTTTGTAATTCTTTTGGGCTTATGTTACATTTGCCTTCTGGCCTCAGTTTCCCCAACTGTAAAATAAGGGGCCCGCACCAATCCCAAACTTTTTTTGATGGTGCATCCTTAGCATTTTAAACATTTGAGCACAATGTCTTCAATATATGTATCCCCTTTTTATTTACAAAGAGTGAAGTGTACTTGGATGTGTACGTATGTGTGTGTACAGTTCTATGAGTTTTAACGCATGTATAGATTTATAAAACCACCACCCTAATCAATACAGAACAGTTCCATCACACACACCCCAAATTCCCTTATTTTAACATAGGTGAAATTCTGCCCCTCATGCCTGGCAACCACTGGTTTGGTCTTCATCTCAGTAGTGAATTGTACACTTTAAAATGATTAAAATGGTGAATTTTATGTAATGTGAATCTTATCTTAATAAAATAATCTGTCTTAAATGAGTTCATCATATTTGTGAGGATCTATTTCTAGAATCTTATTTTGTTCCATTGATCTATGTGTCTAAACTTTCACCAGGACCACACTGTCTGGATTATTTAGCTTTAGGATAAGTTTTGAAATTGAGTAATGTGAGTACTCGAACTCTTGTTTTTCTTTTTCGAAATTATTTTGGTTATTTTAGGTTCTTTGCCTTTCCACATATATTTTAGAATTGGCTTGCCTCTATCTACCAAAAATCCTGCTGAGATTTTGATTGTTATTCCATTAAATCTATAAAATCAATTGGGCCTTGTAGAATTGCCATTAATATGTAGGACATTCAGTTAAATTTGAATTTAAGATAAAAATAAATTAATATTTAACATCATAGCATTCCAAATATTGCATGGGACATAATTATACAAAAAATTATTCATTATTTATCTGAAATTCAAATTTAACTTGGCAGCCTGTAATTTTTTTCCTAAATTTGGCAACTGTAGTTGGGGGAGAATTAACACTTAACTATCTGAGTGTTCTAATTTATGAACATAGTATTTTTCTTTATTTATTTAGGGCTTCTTTGATTTCCTTCATCAGTGTTTTGTAGTTTTTATAGTTTTTAGCATATAGGTCTTACACATGTTTTCTTAGATTTATACCTAGGTGTCATTTTGGGGGGCCTAATATAAATGGTATTTTAGAAGATTTAAGTTTTCAGTTGTTCATCGCTAGTATATAGAAATACTATTGCTTTTTGTATGTTGGCTTTGTATTCTACAACCTTGCGCTACTCAACTATTAGTTTTAGAAACTTTTTTTTGTAAATTCCTTGGACCTTCCTATGTAAGCAGTCATATCAGTTGCAAGTAGGGACACTTTTATTTCTTCCTTTCCTTTTTTTCTTGCCTTATTGCACTGACCAAGACTTCAAGTACAATGCTGAATAGGGATCATACGAATGGACATCCTTGCCTTTTTCCTGATCTTGAGGAAGAGGTTGGTTTTTGTAGATACAGTTTATTAGGTTAAGGATGTGTCCTTACATTCCTAGTTTTATGAGACTTTTTTTTTTTTGTCATGAATGGATGGGAATTTGTCAAATGCTTTTTCTGCTTCAATTAATATGATAATTTTTTTCTTTAGTCTGTTAATGTAGTGTACTACATAGATTGATTTTCAAATGCTGAATCAGCCTTGTTTTGGTCATCATGTATTTTTTTTAATATATTGCTAAATTTCATTTGTTAATATTTTGTTAAGGATTTTCACTTCTATATTCATGAAGGATATCAGTCTGTAGTTTGCTTTCTATTCTCATTTTCTAATTTAAGCATTTAGTGCTAAAAATTTCCCTCTAAGCATTATTTTAGCTGTATCCCATAAATTGACATGTGTATTTTCATTTTCATTTAGTTCAAAAGACCTTCTAATTTACCTTGAGATTTCCTCTTTGATTGCTTTCAAGACTAGATAATTTCTATTAACCTATCTCCAAGTTCACTGACTCTGGTCATTTCCACTCTGCAACTGATCCTCTGAAGTGATTTTAAAATTTTGCTTATTGCGTTTTTCAGTTCTAAAAACTCTACTTGGTTCTTTTTCAATGCTTCCATTTTTCTTCTGAGACTTTTTATCGTTCCATTTGTTTCAAGAGTATTCACACTTACTTACTGGAGCATGGTTATAGAAGTTCCTTTAAAGTCTGATCATTTCAACATCTGTATTTTCTAGAAATTTGTGTCTGTTGATTGTCTTTTCCTTTGTTAGTTATTGAGCTGTTCCTGGTTCTTCATTAGTTGAGTACTTTTGGATTGGATCCTAAATGTTTAAATTGACATTTAAAATATCATAAGAATTCTGTGTCTCATTTAAATCCCATGGAGAATATCAACTTTTTGTTTGCCTGTTTGTTTTAACAGGCAATAAGCCTTTTAAGTTCAGACTGCAGGGTCTAATTTGCCTCCTATGAGCTATGATTTCAATGTCCAACTTTCAAAGACTTTGCTGTGCTATTCAGATCTGTTGCACATCAGTGCCATCCAGTGACCAGTCTGAGATGTGTCTGGGTGATCTCCTCTATAGTTCAGTTCTTTAAGTCTTTGGTATGAATTTAGGATCATAGCCATGCACGTGCAGCTCAGGTGTGAGCCCAAAAATTGATACATACTTTATAGAATCCCTTTCCTGAGCTGCCTCTTGTCTAGTTTCCAAGGCTCCCCTTTCCTGGTCTTCTGATTAGAAATCCAAAGTTTTAATTTCCCTGTTCTGCCATTTACTTCCTGCAAGTGAGTCTACCTCTGGGGCCAAACAGCAGGAGAATATATAGAGAAAAAAAGCAATGGGGATTCTCCCTATATTTTTAGGATCACATTCCAATTGTGAGAGATGAGCAATCCCCTCCCTCTAGGTTTTAGGTGCCTATTGGCAGCCACTGCCATTACTGCCCAGATGTTATCCATCCATCACAGGACTGTAGTTTTATGTCTGGGGCTTGCCTGGGGCTCGAATGGGAAAGAAAGTTAAAAAAGAAAAAAAAAAAAGGTTGGGAGATTTTCTCAGATCTCTGTATCCCATAGGGCACCACTTCCTGCTCCTCAAACTTCCTAATCTTAGAGGAAAAGCTTTCAGCCTTTTACCTTTGAGTATAATGTCAGCTGTGGGGTTGTCACATATGGCCTTTATTATGTTGAAGTACATTCCTTCTATACCCAATTTATTGAGAGTTTTTAATCATGAAAGGAGGTTGTATTTTGTCAAACGCTTTTTCGGCATCTACTGAGATGATCATATAATTTTTATCTTTCATTATCTTAATGTGTTGTATCACATTTACTGATTTGCATATGTTGAACCATTCTTAAATCCCGGGGATAAATCCCACTTGGTTGTGCTGTATGATCCTTTTAATGTGTTATTGAATTTGGTTTGTTACTATTTTATTGAGAATTTTTACACCTATATACATCAGGGATACTGGCCTATAGTTTTCTTTCCTTGTAGTGTCCTTACCTGGCTTTGGTATCAGAGTGGCCTCGTAAAATGAGTTTGGAAGTGTTCCTACCTCTTTAGTTTTTTGGAAGAGTTTGACAAAGATTGATGTTAATTCTTCTTTAAATGTTTGGTAGAATTCACTAGGGATACCATCTGGTCCTTGGTTTTTCTTTGTTGGGGCGGTTTTGATTACTGATTAAATTTCCTTATTCATTATTGGTTTGCTCAGATTTTCTATTTTCTCATGATTCAGTCTTGGTAGGTTGTATGTTTCTAGAAATTTATTCATTTCTTCTAGATTGTCCAATTTGTTGGTGTATAATTATTCATAGTAGTCTCTTATGATTCTTTCTGTTTCTGTGGTATCAATTGTAACGTTTCTTCTTTTATTTCTGATTTTATTTATTTGAATCTTCTTTTTTTCTTAGTCTAGCTATAGGTTTGTCAATTTTCTTTATCTTTTCAGAAAAACGACTCTTAGTTTTGTTGAGTTTCCTTAAAACAGCTATTTTGAATTCTTTGTTGGGTAAATTGTAGATCTCCATGTCAATGTGGTCAGTTACTAGAAAATTATCGTGGTCCTTTGGTGGTGTCGTTTCCTTGATTTTTCATGTTCTGTGAAGTTTTGCATCACTGTCTTGGCATTTGAAGTAGCAGTCACCTCCTCCAGTCTTTACTAACCTCTCCAACGTGTCCAAACTTGCATTTTCTTTGCTCCAACAGTGTGCTGGAACACCTCCACTGGAAATCTGGACTTCCACAAAGCCTCTCTCATCCACGGGTGATTGTCTAAGGCAATGTTTCCCAGGGGCTCTCAGTCCATGGTCAGGAAGGGCGGAGTCTGTTCATGGCTTTGAGGTCTGTATGCTTATTACTTGATGCACAGGTGGGCAAGAATACTCCCAGGCCCCTTGGCATGACACTGGATTCCACAGCTCCCACAGGCACTTTTGTCCATGGATGGATGCCAAATTGTTGCTGTTGAGGGGTGGGACACGACGAGGGACATCTTATTCAGCTTTGATGCTGATGTCACCCTGCTGGAAGATTTTTGCACACAGAAGCTAGGTCCGCCTCAGACTCCTCTAGTCCAGACAAAAACACCTCAAGTACATTCCACACATGACAGGGCTTAAAACCCTAGGGACCTCCTGGTTGTCCTTCTTGGGACACACTTAGGTTTTTCAGTGTCCCTTAAAGTTATGTATTAGTCATCTATTGCCATGAAACTAATTACCCTAAAACTTAGTTGATGCTTTAACTGTGTATTATTTTATATCATTTCTGAGTGTACAACTCGGTGATTTTTTTTAGTATATTCACAAGGTTGTGCAACCATCACTACAATGTAATTCCAGAACACTTTCATCAGTCCAAAAAGAAAGAGTCAGGAATCCACAAATAGCTTAGGTGGGTTGTCCTGGCTCTGGGTCTCCCATGAGGTCCCAGTCAAGAGTCAGTCATTTGCAGGTTTGACTGGAACAGGAGGATCTGCTTCTAAGAAGGCCCATTCACATGCTTGGCAAGTCACTGCTGGTTTTTGGCAGGAGGCCTGAGTTCCTGGGGGCTTTAGCTCCTCACCATGTGGAACTCTCCATAGGGCTGCTTGAGCGTCCTCGAAATATGGCAGTTTGCTTCCCCCAGAGGTAGTGATCCAAAAGAGAGAGCAAGAGGGAAGCCATAACATGTTTTATGTCCTAATATCAGAATTACACACTATTACTTCCTCCTTATTCTATAGAAGCCAGTTACAAAGCACAGCCTACACTCAAGGAGGGAAGTTTAGTTTCACCTTTTGAAGGGGGCTGCATCAAAGAGCTTGCGGACATAATCTAAAACCATCAGTGTGGTTTTCAGAACTGGCCATGATGGCCAAGATGAAGTATGATTAGTGTAGTTGGCTGTCAGGCTATCACCTTCCTTGATCTGGACTTTAATCTTTTCTTAACACAAGTATGGTGCAGTGGTCAGGTACATAGTTCCCAAAGTCAAATTAACTGGGTTCAAAGCTTGGCCCTCCCCTTCCTAGTTGGGTGACCTCAGGCAAGTCACTTAACCTCAGATTCCTTTTCTGTAAAATGAAGATAATGACAGCCACTTACAGAGTTGTTCTGATGATCCTGGAAATGCTTGGCCTAATTCTCAATATGTTCTCAGTAAGCATTAACAAAACTCAAGATGGCGTACTCTCTTAAGCAGCCATTTCAGTCTGTTGATTCAATTAAGAGCTCACAGCCAACTCAGAATTGCTGTTTTGTTTTCACCTTATTAAACTATGAAGTCTGGTCTCTCATACTGATTTTCTGTAAATAACTTTTTTTTTTTTTTTTTTTTTTTGCGGTACACGGGCCTCTCACTGTTGTGGCCTCTCCCGTTGCGGAGCACAGGCTCCGGACGCGCAGGCTCAGCGGCCATGGCTCATGGGCCCAGCTGCTCTGCGGCATGTGGGATCTTCCCAGACCGGGGCACGAACCCGTGTCCCCTGCATCGGCAGGTGGACTCTCAACCACTGCGCCACCAGGGAAGCCCCTGTAAATAACTTTTTAATTAATTTTTATATTAAGATGTAACTCACATGCCATAAAATTTACCAGTTTCAAATGTACAACTCAGTGGTATGTAGTTTATTCACAAGATTGCATAGCTATCACCACAATCTAATCCCAGAACACTTTCATTATCCTCCAAAGAAACCTCATACCTATTAGCAGGCATTCCCCAATGCCCCCTACCACACCCCCTGCCAATCACTAATCTACTTTTTGTCTCTATGGATTTGCCTAGTCCAGACATTTCATATAAATGGAATCACATAATATGTGGCCTTTTGTGTTTGTTTTCTTTCACTGAGGATAATGTTTTTAAGGTTCATCCATATTGTAGCATGTATCAGTATTTCATTCCTTTTAGTGGCTGAATAATATTCCATTGTGTGGACATACTACCCAATCATCAATTGATAAGACAGTTGGGTTGTTTCCCTTTTCTGCTTTTGCAAATGCTGCTATGAATGTTCATGTACAAGTTTTCGTATGAACACATTTTCATTTCCCACGGGTGTATATCAAGGGGTGGAATTGCTGGGTCATATGGCAGCTCTATGTTTAACTTTTTGAGGAGCCATCAAAGTGTTTTCGACAGCATCTGCACCAATTTTTACATTTCCACCAGCAACATAATTTCTCCACATCATAAATGACTTTTTTTTTTTTACAATCAAAGTAGAGGTGTTCAAGATCAACTTTATTAAATTTCCTTTTATTGATTTCAGGCACATTTTCAGTAATTTGAGGTGATTTTGAACACTGGTTTTCCCATTTTCCCAATCTTATGTTTTTATTTGATTTATTGATCAACGTGTTGCATAGAAATGTCAGCCTGATTGGAACTAGATGGGAACCTAATCCATATTTGTTCATCACTTCCATAAAGATATCATGAAAAACATCAGACATTTTGCTTACATCAAAAAACTCTTGATCTTTCAAATTTTCTACATTAGAGTGATAATATATAGTTATATGTAATATAGTTATAACCAGATTATAGTTAAAATGTAATTTACAGAAAGGAATTTAGTAATCAATAAATGAAGTCTCCTTATTTTAGATAAGGAAAAACAAAATGTGTGACTTTTCCAAGGTTACTAGGTAGCATCTGAGTCATAACTTGACTCCAGTTCCATTTTTTACCTTGTTGTCCTTTGTAGTGTGTCACTCAGAGCACAAGTGAAGGGAATGTTCCCTGACTGTTGGCAGGGCAGTCGTTTAGTATGCTGGCAAAGCAAGCTTCTCTTCAGTTCCTTCCCCCTCACCATAGCCACAACCTAGCCATGGCATAACATTTCTAGTGAACCTATTCTGGTTCCTTTTAATCACCTCTTTTTTTTTCAATTAAAATAAGCATGACATTTTAACTTTTTAAGTGCTAATAAACTGTATTTTTAATAATGTATTTTAAAACTTATGAATGGGAAAATTTGCTAGTCTGTATTTCCTATAATTTTCACTTTTGTACAAATCTTTCACCACATCTTCAGTCACCTCTTCCTTCATTATTTCACAAAAATTCCCCCAAGTGATTTTGTCATGTCTGTGTGTTTTAGTGCTGTGGTTTGTATTTGTTCGGGTTCAGAGGCTTTAACTCCTATAAACTATCTAGACATCATCTTACTATTCTTTTTTCTTTCATGGCAAACTTGAGCCCTTTTTTCATGATATCTATCCTACACTTTCCAATATGAATATCTTTATCCTTGGAGAAGAAACAAGCGAAATAAGGGTTATTATGGTTTTTTCTTTCAGTCATCTGCAGTTTATTCACTATCTTTTCCAAAGAGTGTCCTATTCCTTCCTTTTTCACTTTCTGTCATAGAACATACTCGTTAAAGTCCTCTTTTCACAGTTCTCCCACATAAAAAAGGAGGAGGAAATACCTTATGTACTGATACGAAATAAGCTCCAGGATGTATTGTTGAGTGAAGCAAGCATAATACACAATCATAAACATAGGCTACAATCTTTTGTGTAAAATTTGAAAAAAAGAATATAAGTCATACTTCATTGATTCTAAAATGCACATATTTTCACACTTTGAATGTCTCCGAAACTAGAATTCATTGTATAATAGAGGCAAATCACAGTTTAATTGACAGTGCTTTTTTAAAAATTTCTTTTGTAGTAGTATAACATACTATAATTATAGTATATGTATAATACATACCATATAATACAACACACCATATAATATATATAGTATATGTATATTAATAATATATAAACATAATAATGGCACATCTTCCAATCAATGGGATCCTAGGTTTGCTAAAGTATATTATTTCATTTGATTGCATATGCAAAGAATTTTCTCTAGGAGAATTTGCAAGAAACTGGTAAAAAAGATCACTCAAAGGGAGGGGAACAAAGTGACTGGGAAGCAGAGGTGACGATTTCTGTTGCATTCCCTTTTGTATCCTTCACATTTTGAATCATAATTATATTAATAAATGAAACATTTGAACAATAATTCAAATTCAAAAAGTGCAACTGGACATGAGTCCTCCTGATACCACTACTTCTGTGCAGATTTGTACATGGTTTTGTGATTGTTCTTAGTAATGGCTGTGCCATCACGTGCCCCAATCTCAACCCAAGTCCAGCATTGTGCCTGGCTGGGCACTAACTCCAACTGACATTGTCCCTTTCTCCCAAGTTTTCTGTTACTTGTAAATAATCAAGCAGATTTTTATTAGTTAAAATTAAGTTCACTATAGCTGTTCGCCTCATTGCTTCCTTCACATTTCTACTGATGAAATTGTTCTATAAGGCAAAGCATAAATATATCAGATGCTCTTCTTTTATAAGACATGACTTTCAGCAGAATCATCTAGCAGTATCTAGGGAGGGTGGGGTGAGAAACGTCTTGAAAAGTAAAAAAAAAAAAAAACAAACAGTTTAATTGGCACCAAAGCACTTGGCAACCATTGGGTTACCAAGATAGCTCATACATAGTGTTTGCTAAATAAACCAGGAGGCAGCTGCAATGCATGACTCTAAGATGCTGGCAGTTATGTGTGTCACTAAAACAGCATTGCTGATTCATTTCTGTTGATGATGATATTTAGAAATGGAAGTAGCCACTTCCCAGACCACTCTGAATGTTTTATACACACAAAAGTAGTATTAAATCTCAAGTAAGCAAAATCAATCCCAGCAATTCCAGATGGCAAAGAATAGTTACCAAGTAGGGCCAAGCTGAGATCTCAGGCCTATTCCAAAAAGAACTCAAAAAGTTCAATACAGAATAGAGGCAGAATTTTCAGGGCCAGAGCTTTCAAGTTTGACATAGATAGGATCCAACCAGTGCTGGTTGGGTGTGGATAACAACAGGTTCCAGGGTGATTACCATCAATTCTTGTTGGCATTTATGGTTCCCTCTCATCAACAGGCAGGTTTGAGGTAAAGAAAGCTTAAAGGCCCAGCAGTAAAATGAACAATTTTCAGGGATTTGTGTGCTGGGGTACAGAAACAATACTTCCTAGAATTAGGACAGACTTACTTTTACATAAATTTACTTTTTAATAAGGTTGATTATTTAACATGCAACTGACATAAAACAGTTCCATCTGATGAGAACTCAAGATCTACTCTATTAGTAACTTTCAAATATACAATATAATATTGTTTACTACAGTCATTATGTTGTACATTACATTCCTAGAACTTATTTGTCTTATAACTGGACGTTTTTGCTATATTATGAAATAGTTGGGACATTATTTTCAATATATCTTTGAATATGCACTCTTACTTGACCAGACTCAGTCTCTCTGGAATCCAGTTCATCCAGTTTATTTACCAGGAGGTTATTTAAAATATTTACAGCATGAAAAAAATATTTCAGGGTAATTGCTATACAGCAATAGATAAATAATATATAAGGGTTTAGTTGAAGTAGGTATAAAACTATTTTGCATAAAACTACTCTTTTAGTTCGTGATACATTTATTTAATAGTGCTCTGTAATTTGGGGTGAGTTTGGGTGAATGCTCTAAGCTTCAGTTTTATCACCTTAAAATGGGGATAAATATATCATCTATCTGCCTCAAAAACTATTTTAAAAACAAAACAAAAAAGTATATAATTACCATAATTATCTTACAAATATTAAGCAATCTGTAAGTATAAGTTATTTTCAGTTAATAAACTATACCATCATAGTCAGTGTGGCTAGCAGGAACTATCTGGTCTACCTTTTGGAAGGTGGCGTTTAAGGTTAAGCACCATAAAACACTGTAGAAACCCTACTGCTACAGCTCAGTCCTCTAAGCTTTCTAAATCAAGTACATGGTAAGAATTAGGCCAGTTTTTCCAGTAATGTATAAACACCCCATCAGAATCATCCAGTGTACTGAGATACATGTAGATGCCATGGTAAACTCATTCAGTTGGGATTTTGGGTGCTAGGGGCTGGAAATTAGCATTTAAAAAGAAGTTCTGCTGGTGATTCTTATGTGCATTAAAATTTGAGAAGTACTAGCTAATGATTTCTAGAAACAGGCCTCAAAGTTATAGGAATTATAGATCTGGGTCTCCTAACTAACAAAAGCTCATGGCAGGGACTTCCCTGGTGGCGCAGTGGTTAAGAATCCGTGTGCCAATGCAGGGGACACGGGTTCGAGCCCTGGTCCGGAAAGATCCCACATGCTGCAGAGCAACTAAGCCTGTGTGCCACAACTACGGAGCCTGCGCTCTAGAGCCTGAGAGCCACAACTACTGAGCCTGCGAGCCACAACTACTGAAGGCCACGTGCCTAGAGCCTGTGCTCCACAACAAAAGAAGCCACTGCAATGAGAAGCCTGTGCATTGCAATGAAGAGTAGCCCTAGCTAGCTGCAACTAGAGAAAGCATGCGTGCAGCAATGAAGATAAACACAGCCATAAATAAATAAATAAATAAATGTTTTTAAAAAAAGCTCATGGCAGAAAGTTATGAAAGGCCCTTATATATGCCACACCTACTTCTGCTAAACTCTCTTTCAGAAACCAACAGGAGTTTCTTGGTAAACTCTTTGGATTTTCTTATACTCAGGTCATGGTCCAGTCTAAACAAAATACCCACTTCTGTATGAACATTATGGTTTAGCTAACTTTCCACATAATTTGCTAAAAGCTTGTGCATGCCACTTTCTCAATTTTAAAGCATTCCTTTAGGGTGACAAATGCTGAGGGTATTTTAAGCTCATACTTTTATCATCCTTCACTGTGAAGTTAGGCCATTTTTCTACAAAGAATGTTTTCTGTCTGTGGTAATGGTCGTTTCAGGAAAATTCATGCATGTAAAAAGGTTGGTGGTTTTGATACCATCTGTTAGCTAGCCTCTTGAAGGACACTTGGCTGTGGTAGAGTTTTCTTCATAGTCAGAGGAGGAATCATTTTTCTGTGTGCTATTATGATGGCAGTTGCCTGTAATAACTCAAAACTCTTAAAGCCAAGTGTCATATTTAATAAAGAACTAGTATCCACAACATATAAAGAACTCTCATAATTCAACAATCAAAAAATCCAACTAAAAAATGTCAAAATATTTGAACAGACACTTCATCAAAGAGGATACGTGAGTGGCAAATAACTAAACATTAGTCATTAAGGAAATGCAAATTAAAATTCTAATCAGATACTCCTACACACCTATTAAATGGCAAAAATCAAACAAACAGACAAATAGACAAACCTGACAATATCAAGTCCCTGTGAGGATGAGCATTTGGAACTCTCATGCATTGCTGGTGGGAATGCAAAATGGTACAGCCACTTTTGAAAACAATTTAGTAGTTTCTTATAAAACTAAACACTCACCATGTGACTCAGCAATCCTGTTCCTAGGTATTTATTTACCAAGAGAAATGAAAACACACGTCCACACAAAAACTTGTCCGTGAGTTTTCATAGAAGCATTGTTAACAAGAGCCAAAAAGTGGAAAGAAAACACCTAGATGTCCATCAGTTGCGGAATGGCTAAACAAACATTCACACAATGGAATGCTAACTGGCAATAGAAAGAAACAAACTACTGAAACATGCAACAACATGGATTCATCTAAAATGCCTTCTACTAAGTGGAAAAAAAAAAAAGACTCAAATGGCTACATAGTGTGTGATTTTGTTTACATGATAATCTGGAAAAGATGGAATTATTGGGACAGAGAACAATGAATGGTTGCCAGGGGGCTGGCATAGGGGAGGAGGTTGACTACACAGGGGCATTTTTTTTTTTCCTTAGGTGATGGAAATGTTTTATATTTTGATTGTGGTTGTGTTCCATGCCTGTATGTGTTTGTCAGAATAAAAAAGTTGAGTTTTACTCTATGTAAATTATACTCAATAAACTTGACTTAAAAACATGAGTACACACAAACTTGGACATAGACTGATTTGACACGTGATGCTTTTCTAAATTTGAATTCCAGCTAGTGTGTGAAGCTCCTAGTATTAAAACGCTGACTATAGGGTTCTGGATGAGTGTTTCAAACAAGCACCTTGCAGATAGTTCCAGTTTATTAAGCTGGAAGACGGGACTCAAAGTACTGCAAACAAACTACTAGTTCTGATGTATAGAGTCTTCAGACATGGCTCCCTGTGGTGATGAACAAAATAAATCTGGTCCCACTATACTGCCTTCCATTCCTTCCCTGCAACTCAACCAGCCATGCCATCATTAGGATCTCCTAATGAGCTCTCTGGGGTGTCTATGCCTGGATCTCAGGCCATTCAATGGATATTGTAGGCCTTTGAAGTGGTCCCTGGACACTTACTTGAGGATGAGACACTCACCAGGAGAAAATTTTGCAATATGTCTGCTCATGAGTGCAACTGATTGAGTGCCAGTGATTGAGCCAGTGACTTCGCCAGGCAGATGATAAGTGGAACAGTGGGCCATGCAATAGATACAGTGGTTTGTCGACAATTCAGACTTTTTTCCCCCTTAACATTGCTTTTAATTACATTCATTACAAAAATCCTTTGAGGATTTGTAAAAGATTAAGTGGACAAAACACTGAAAATTTCAGTTTTCAGCGAAAGATTAAAATTATATTCTAGCTTGATATGTAAATCCCACAATTTTACTTCATGTAAGATAAATTTAAATGTGTATAATCCTTTTGAATGATGCATGAATATCCATTTCCTTGAAAAATCTGTACAATTAATTTCCTCACGCTTAACTGATGCCTTCTCAAGATCCATTCAATATTTTTTCAAAACTCAGGATTTTAATCCCTTGAATCTTTTTTCTTTTACACAAAAGACTGACAAACTCACTCTGGGTTAGAGCATTGTCCTCAGTACTAGACTAGCACTCCGGAATTATGCTGCTGTTCCTAGCCAGAATGAAAGAGCAACAGGGAAGTCTAAGTTTGGGAACTCGTCTACCAGCCCAGTCCACCTCACTTGACAAGAAACCCCTTTCTCATTTGGGAAACAGAGGCAGTCCCCTCTCTGCTTCCCAGTGTCTTAGATTTTGCAGAAAATCCTCCATATTCCTGGCTGAGTTATTGAGGGAAGCTCATTGAAGCCAATGAGTTGTAGTGTTTAGGAATGAGAGCTTCTGATAGTGGGAAAGTGGATGGGCAGGAGGTAACACACACATTTATGAAATAGGGCTCAGTTTCAATTTGTACATCCTCTAATCTGAAACAGACTTTTTTGCCTTTGCTAAGTGATTGACTCTTAAGTGACAAAATGTTTGAATTTCCAAAAGTACACTTGATTTTTAAAATGGTAACCCCCCCTTCTGTGTGGCAGGAGCTTTAGATTACTTTTCTAGTACAAGGAAGGATTTCTCTTTACTCCAGGCACATTCTTGGGTCCAAGAGCTAGTCTACTATTTTATTGGGTACGTATTATTTGTAACGTATTATTAGACACTGTGTGGGTGGAAGGAGAAATTGGAGACGGGGAGACTAAAATGATTAAGACTTAGTTCCAGGACTTAGATCCAAATATCTTACAATTTAGTGGGTGAAACAGTTGCATCTATATTAAAAATTTTTGTTCTCATGGAAAGTAAATTAGTTTGAAGTCAATAGGGAAAATGGCCTTGCTATGTTTTAGGTGGGTGGATAGTACTTTATTTAGTACATTTAGAGATTCAATGGTTCTTGAGCATCTCAAGGATTTTGAGTCTTACACTGGCCACCATCATGGAGAAAGAAAAGAACTTGCTTCAAGTTGGTGGTAGTAAATGGATGTCTTTAAGAGTTCTAGATTTGGAGTAAGGCAGATCACTGGGTTTGAATCCCAGATCTGCAATTTAATAGTTGATGTGACTTTGGAAGAGTTATTTAACTTATCTATACCTTGGCCTTCTCATTTCATAAAAAGAGGATAATAGCAACATCTCACTGAGCTGATATGAGTTAAATACACAAATACATGTAAAAACATTAATTTAGCACCTGGCACGTGGTAGATGAGGAATGACTGTAAGTTATTACTATTATTATTACAGTAATACATACCAATGAATAGCATACAAAGAGCTATTTGCTTTGGAGCAATAAAATAAATAACCTCCAAGAAAATCCAAAACATGTTTTCATTACTCCCAAACTCTACTGCATTAGTCTCAGGCTGGTGTTCAGATTATTCCAGGCTGTAAGTCTAAACCCATGAATTTCTCAGAATTCAGCACTTAAGATCCAAAGGTAAACAAGAGGCTGGGCAAGGTTCTAGAGAGAAAAGACAGTTTTTGCCGTGGAGTCTGGTTTATACCTAGTGATTACAAATTTCCCTTGACATATTTTAGTGGGAGTAGCTTTCTTGCAAAATTCTAAGGGAAATATGTTCTGGACAAACTTACTTGCCTTTGGAGTAGGTCACTACCTACATTAATTTTGGAAGATACTGCCCTAGCTTTTATTTTCCCCAGGTGTCTGATGTCTAAAACCTCACCAGGTTATTTACTTTAGCTTACTAATCTTTTTTCTTCCCCAGTTGAAAGACAATTCTCCCTGGTAGAGGAGAGGGGAATCAAGGTCCAACACTACGCTGGCCAGGCCCTACTCTTGTTCTCACTGGTAATGTGGCTACTCCCATGTACAACCTAGTCCTTGAATCTAGACTGTCTTGTCTGAGTCTCTGTCTCTTGTGGCTGTATCTAGTCCCCAGTCTTATTTGAAAATTCCTTCAGGACAGGAATTTTGTCAAAAGATTTTGTAGAATATTGGTTAAACTTTACCCACCTGTACCTTAAACCTACGTAGCACACTTCGACATCAAAAGTAGGTGAATGATAAATTGTAAATTGTTGTTGTTGATTATTATGACCTGGTTTCACTTCCCCATATCCTGAACTATAATGTGTTCTCTAGAATTCCTTCAGAACTAGAAATTGTGGAGCAGACTGATTGCAGCAGAGTTGCAGATCTACTGCAACCATTGCAAAACGCAACATAAGGCTGCAAATTAAGAAAGAAAAAACAAATCCCTAATCAATCTCAGAAATGGATCCTTATCACCAAGGATCTTAGATATAGACAAAGAGACCTTAATAAGGTTAAGGGGTCCTGTTTTCCTCCCCATTGCAAAAATTAGCCAATAAAATTTATGTTCATTGTGGGTGAATCTGTAGCACCCAAAGGGCCATTTCAATAGCTTGCTCAGCTCTTCAGCACTTAAGAGTTCCTGGAAATGATTCAGTAGCATGGAAAGCTGCTCTTTAGAGTCTTCTAAGACGAATCCATGGGGTTTTGATTTGCTAAATTCTAATCTAGACTAACAGCAGCCTTATTTCCCTAATTTTACAATCTAATTTCTTTGGCGCTTAGAGTTTAATGTACTTTGTAAAAAACACAACACCAAAAAACAAGTCATTTTTCATTTCTAATGAGAACTGATTTTGAGAAAATATATTAAAGGGAAAGTGAAAGAAGAATTGTTTGGGAGACCTTTATAATAGCTTTTAAGTTCCGTTAGTGAAAAAAAGTGGGGCTTTGAGTATGGAAGTGGGGTTGAGATACTTGGCCTCATCAAGATAATAAGTAGGGGCTATTTTTGTTTTCTGGGAAGGGAAATGGAACTGCTGGATATGGAGGATAGCTCACCTAGGTTACTAGGTTATCAGGACTTAAGACACAGCACTTTTCAAGAATCTAAAAATGAAATGGATTTTTCCATTCTTGCCCCAAAAGGTTAGGTAACTGGGACCTGCATTTGCCTCAAGTAAATTAATTCAGTGAATATTCACCACTAATATGTGCGGGGTACCTTGTCAGGTAAGGAGTGAGATGGAGGGGTAGGCCGTGGAAATAAATCCGAAGACATAAAGTATTTGCCCAGAGCACGAGTAAGTTCCTGAGAAAACCGGGTTTCCCAATCACTGTGTTTGGCAGTGTACCAAGCTGCCTGAGATTCCTTTTTTTTTTTCTTTTGTCCTACCTGGTCACGTGGAGATCTTTCTTGTGATTTGGAGTGTTTGAGCTGTTTTGCCAGCGTTCAGCAGGTATTCTGTGAGAATTGTTTCAGATGCAGATGTATTTTTGATGTACCCGTGAGAGGAGGTGATCTCCCCTGTCCTTCTATTCCGACATCTTGATGGAAGCCTCCCCCAAGCTGCCTGAGAGACCAACGTAAGACAATAATGACTCTAGGGCTAAACTCTCCCATAAACCTCAGGGGCTGCGTGAGGGCTTAACAGAAGAGGCAAAACTGGGATAGTTCCATAAGCCTCGAGCAAACCTTTACCTCAGGGTTTAGGAAACACCCTTAGGGAAGTTAATTACTGACATTTAAGATTGACGTTAGAATAAAGCTTGATTGTTTTTCGTCTTTCCACATTTGCAAATTACAAATAATGCAATAAACAGAAACATTCTTGATTAAACTTAAAAGAGAAGAAAATACAAGCAAAGCGGATTAACAGAAGATAAAGAAATAAAACTGGGAAGCCGTCGACCTTTTCAAGAACCTCACGACCCCCTCCGCCGGATGTGGGTAAATGGAGCTCCGCCCCCAGCCGACGAGCGGGTCCCACGGGATCCTCGCTCTAGTTCCGCCTCCGCTTGGCTCGGCTCCACCCCTCTCCGGGAGCTGCGCGCCTATGCGGCGAGTCAGGGAAAAACCAGGCGGGACTTCCGGCGTTTGAAAAACTTCCGGCGGGAACCGGAAGATGTGGTCGCACACACAGAATCCCGGGCCTTCTGACACGCCGGGCGGGAAGGTGAGCTGAGCGTCCGCCTTGGCGGTCTTCCTGCGGGCTCGCGGGAGCCCGCCGTCCGGGCTCCGGTATTTTTGGGGCCATTAAGAAAATTCTGAGCGCTCATTTGGGAAATAACATCCCTTTTTAAAGTGAGAAGTTTCATTACAGTTTACTGTCTGCAGTCTGTATCTCATACCGTACCCTCGAAAACCCCTCCTACCTGCTGCGTGTCACCTGGCGCGTCTTCTCAGACAAGCTCTTAGCGCAAAGGGGCAGACGTGGGAAAGCCCGGGCAGACCTAGATTGTTTTCAAACCTCAAATCGGAGATGGGGGAGGAAGCGCCCTTTTCACTATCAGATCATGGCCCTGGCAGAATCAGCTGCATCCTCAGTAGTGTGCCTGGCGCGTAGGAGGTACTGAATAACTGTAGAGGAAAGGAACGAATGGGAACACTCCAGGCACCTCTTCTCGAGCCTCCCATTCGCCAGCATGTCATAAATATAATGTATGTGCAATGGGAAACGAGCCTAGGCTTTGTGTTTGGGGCTCTGGGTTCTGGTCCTTATGCCACATAGATCTTCCCTTTGAGTAAACCATATCACTTCACTGGATCTCAGACTTCTTATTCATAAAAGAGAATAGCAGGACTGTCTGATTTCTGAGGCTCTTTCCAGCTCTAGTATTTTATTTTTATTACTAAGTTAGGGATCTGTGCTGACATTCCAAGGACTTTTGTTGGTACACAGGGAAACTTCTTTAGGTGCCTCTTAAAAAGTTGTTCCCCCTGTTTTCCTTTAAGTTATCTAATTGTTGTTTTTACAATTTTAATGTAATATTTGTGTGTGTGCAGGTCTTTCCAGCCTCTCCTCCGCTTTTCACTTGCCCTGGCTTGGTGCCTCCTCTCAGTGACATCATAGCAACCTCCAAGTTATTGATTCTGAGTCAGCTTTCGTA
Source organism: Orcinus orca (assembly GCF_937001465.1). Lineage (NCBI taxonomy): Eukaryota > Metazoa > Chordata > Mammalia > Artiodactyla > Delphinidae > Orcinus > Orcinus orca. Next base: position 54,591,976 of record NC_064571.1, read on the forward strand.
CCCACAGAGATAAGAGAGCTTGGAGGAGTGAAAATCTCAAGCCACTAACAATAGGGATGTTCTCTTGTACCATCACTTTTTCAAGAAAGCAATGAGTGCCATGTGTGATGTTGCCTAATAGTGCTGGGGAAAAAAATGTATATTCCTGTGTAGAGACTATTTATATATATATATTCTTATGTTCATTTGAAAATAGTTATAGAGCAGCTATTAAGTGCCAGGCTCCATGTGATACAGAAGTGAAAAAGACAAATGTGGTTTCTTCAAACTTTGTGGTGCTTACCGCCATGAAGTAAACGTGGGGAATGCAGACAATAAACAAGGATAATTATAGATTATGTTACATAGTACTGTATAAAGGAAATAAATAGTGTCCTATAATAATACTTTATCTGAGAAATGCATGTTAGGCCTAAAATATTGAGATCTAAGCGCTGAGAAGGAGCCAGCCTATTGATGAGCAGGGGGAATAGTGCTCCCGGCAGAGGGAACCTGGGGTGGGGAAGGATCACGCTTGTTACACGGACTGAAAGAATGTTGTGACTATGGCTGAGGAGCTACAGGGAGTGGTAAATGTGGTTAGAAAGGTAGGCAGTGGTCACTTCTTCAAGGCGTTCTAGAAGGCTGTGGTAAAAAATATGATTTGACTCTTAGATGGAGGATGGAATAGGAAGTCATTGAATGGTTTTAAAGCATTTTCTAAATGTTAGATTGAATGGGTTTGTGGAGGATGAGTTTTAGGAGCAGGAGTGGAAGCAGGGAGGCCAGTTAAGAGGCTATTACAGTAGTCCAGGTGAGAAGCGTTTGGGACTGAAGCCTCACTGGAGATCATCAAGATTTAAGATACATTTTGGAGGCAGAATTTATGTGACTTACTTACAGACTGGATGTGGGAGATGAAAGAAATAACAGATTTGCAAGGTTTTGGTTTAGCAAGTGAAACTTTAGAGGATGATGGTTATGTTCAGTATCTTGATGGTGGAGATAAGTATACATATGTCAAAACTTATCAAATCTGTACACTTTAAACACAAATAATTTATTGTATGTCAGTTATAGCTCAATGAAACTGTTAAAATTTTAACAACGTTCTAACTTAGCAAAGAACCATTCATCTTAGGTGGATGGTGGTGCCATGTACAAAGATGGGAAAGACTGAGATCCGAATGGGTTTTAGGACAAGGAATAGTTTATCAGGAGTTCCATTGTGGATATGTTAAATTTGGGATAACTGTGAAACATCTAGATAGTTTCATAGGCAGGCAGTTTATTATGTAAATCTGAATCTCAGAGGTAAGATTTGTGATGGAGGTATTAGGTTTGTTAGTATGTAGGTGATACAAGTATTTAAAACCATGCAAATGGATTAAATTTTGGTTAATCTACAAATCCTATGATAGGAAATAAGAGAACATGGGAGGATTGGAGATGGACACTTCCCAGAACATTGGTGGTAAAACTGGAGTATGGATACCCCTGGGAGTATACATACCCCTGGGAGTATACCTAGATAGGTACACAGTTTTTAAGAAAGAATTTCTAAGTCCTTACCTTCTGTATATACTCTTTCTAAAACTGATTTGCCAGAAATAGGCCTATGTGTTCATGCATATTCTCCTTTCCCACCTCCTTTTTCAAATTCATATTGTTTTTTTCTACTTGTCAAAAGACAAGTTCACCTCTTAATGGCAGCATTGCCTCCAGAGTGCCTGATAAAGGAGCATTTGGAAATATTTGTTTTAGGAAAGTCTTCTCCAGTGGTTAATTACAATTTTATGAGCTTCCCAAGGATTTGTCTACCCCTATTTATAACACATTTCTGTTCAAGCTGAAGTGTGGAGTTAGAATTGGTGCATGGTGGTCTGTGTGGGAAAGTTCTGAATTCAGGTGTAATGTAGAAGGGGGTGATGGGAGTGGATGATCTGGTTGGGCTGTTTGTCGAGGAGCTTAGCACCTTCAGCTTTTTATTCTTGGGCTGGTCAGATTCTCCAAAGAATCTTCCCATGCTCCTCCCTGGAGGGTAGGAGGCTTTTTTAGGAGCATAGTGGGGGAAGGGGGCCGGGAATCTCAGTTTAACATTCAGCCTGTATGGTTCCCATGTCCACAACTGTACTTCATGTCCTCTAGTCTAGAGACTTATTTTACCCTCTCCAGAGAATAAACCTCCAGACTTTTTCCTGGGGCAGTTGTTAATAGCACGAAGTGGAGTAGGGCATCTAGAGATATTCCTTTGCTTCAGACAGCTTACACCCAGCCCTGACTCCCTTTACCCTTAGTTCCAAGGTATCAGATACCATGTCCTGTGATTTTTTTTTTTTTTTTGAGGATACTGCAGAGTAAATTGGTTTGGTTCTGAAATGCTCCCACTGCTGACTTGGGGTTTTAATTTTTATATAGTAAAATTTGCTAATCTTTTTGGCTTTTGGAATTTCGAGTCATGCCTAGGAAAACCTTAATTCTCCCACCTCCACTCAGAATTATCAAAACAGTCTTCTTTGCCTTTTGTAGTACTGTACTTTTATTTGGTACATTTAAATCATTAGTCAGTGTGGAATATATTTTAGTTCATGGTGTGGCAGCAAGAATTAAACACTTCTTTTCCTCCAGAGGGATAGCTGTTTGTCTTAATACCACTTATTCAATAATTCATTTCTGGACTTCCCTGGTGGCACAGTGGTTCAGAATCAACTGCCAACGCAGGGGACACCGGTTTGATCCCTGGTCCGGGAAGATCCCACATGCCCTGGAGCAACTAAGCCTGTGCACCACAACCACTGAGCCTGCGCTCTAGAGCCCGCAAGCCACAACTACTGAAGCCTGTGCGCCTAGAGCCTGTGCTCTGCAACAAGAGAAGCCATTGCGATGAGAAACATGCGCACCACGACAAGAAGACCCCGCGCCACAACAAGAAGCCCGTGCACCGCAACGAAGAGTAGCCCCCACTCGCCGCAACTAGAGAAAGCCTGCGCGCAGCAACAGAGACCCAGCGCAACCAAAAATAAATGAATAAATAAAATTGATTGAAATGCCACTCCATCATACACTGACTTACTCTTTCTGTTTTTGTTTTATTGTGGTAAAATACGTACAACACAGAAATCACAAATTATCCATTCCTTTATGATCAGTATCTAGGAGCACTTATTTGAGGAATGATGACCTTGATAAACATAAAATTCAGAAAAGGCGGTGAAGGAAAAGATGGAAGAATATCCTGTCTACTTCTTTTGTTGTCCTGGTTCCCTCTGGGCACTCTCCTGTCCAATAGTTCTGTACCCACTGGACTGAGTTGAGCTATAGCTGCCAGGGAGACGTGTTCCCTTTTGTGACAACCACTTTGGTATTTCTGTGAGGTGTTTGTTCCTTCTCCAAGTGGAAGTTAGAACGGAGGCATTGTAACATATGACAGGTTTAGGAACTTGTTTAAAGGTTTACAAGCATGTCAGAGTCTAATGTAGTTTTTATGGTTTGACATACAGTCTTTAGGTAATAAAATTTATCAGCTGAAGTAAATTTGTTTACTTCCTGTATTGTATGATGTCTCTGGTTATTTGAGTCCTTTTTTTGTTGTTTTTTTTAGAGCTGGGCCTTTGAATTTGGGAAATGTTTTCTAGTGGCATTTGTGATTAATTATTTTACTTAAAAATTGTGAGCTTTTATTATAAGGGACTAGATTATCTTGTTTTAGGAATAGCCTGGCTGCTTATTCAGTCAGTCAGCATTGCTTATTTGACTGCCAACTTTGTAGATGGGCCTCTACTTATACTGTAGAAGATAAAGAAGAAGGAAGGTATTTCTTGTCTTTGAGATAGAGTTTAATAAAGGACTTTATAATTTGCTGTCTGATAAATTATCAAATAATACTTGCAGTATATGCAAGCATATAATTCTAAAAAATGAAGAATTCTCACCCTACAGGAACTTATATGTTTCCAGAGATGGCCCATACTCATCAGGCTTTTGAAACCATGGGAAGGCTGTTAGCTGCCCTTATAATTGGCAGCCACATAGGAGGGGAAACAAGTGTTTAGGCTTGTGAATGACTCTCATTTTCCCGCGTGACATTTTCTAGCAGCAGAGGTATTGGAGTGTTAGTTTTGAATGGCACATCATTTTGTAGAGAAAATAAGTGATCAGTGATTTAAATCACACTGATTTCATGTTGTATTTCTTCTTTTAGATGTCATCATTGCCAAGAAGAGCAAAAGTAAAGGTCCAGACTGTGGTATCCAAAGATGAATTCTCTTCCCACTCTGAGTTGTAAGCATACTGGTTTCATATGGGGTGGGAGAATGATGTGTATTTTAAGGCGATGCATTCTGCCATTTACTAACTTCTGAAGTCATTTGTGTTGAAGAAGGCTGTGTCTTTTTCATTCATTTATGTAACAAATATTTATTGAACTCATGCTGTGTCCCAGGCTGTGTTTAGGTGTTGGTGATAAACTATTGAACAAGGAGAAAGTGACCAACTAAATATAAAATATATACACTAGAATATAAGGTCCATGAGGGCAGTGGAGTTTGTTATATTCCTTTAGAGCACAGTTTCTCAACTTCAGCACTATTGACCAGATAATTCTTTGGTACAGGGACTGTTCTTTACATTGTAGGATGTTTAGTAGCATCCCTGGTCTCTACCCATTAGTTGCCAATAGCATCCCCTCCCCCACCTCAGTTGGGACAATCAAAAATGTCTTTAGACACTGTTTAAAAATGGAAAACCTCACTATGACTATGGTGTGACATGACCCACTTATTACTTAAGGTAATACATGATTTCTTATGTTTTGAGTGTACAGGTGTGTGTATTGGTTAGGTGAGAGGAGAACGGAGGGAGACCTGTGATTTATAATGTATTGGAGGGTGTTTCTGGTCAACTCTCTTGCTTTAGTTCTTAGCAATATCTCTTCATATTCTGTGTTCACATCACTCCATTTTATATTAAACGCCTTCTACCTTATTCTTTTTTCAAAAAACATATATCTCTTTTTCACCTTTAACATTTGGCTTCATTTTTTCTGGAAATTTTTCTATTGTTTTACTTTTAGATCATCTGCCTCTGAAGATGACAAGGAGGATAGTGCCTGGGAGCCCCAAAAGAAGGTCCCCAGAAGCCGTAAGCTGCCTGTTTCCAAGGAATCCAAACTGAAGAGGGCGCCACGGGTGAAGAAGAACACCCTACAGACCAAAGATGGCTCAGAAGGTGTGGCTGTTAAGGAAGAGCTGGTAGGTGCTTTAGCTGGATAGAAGGAACACTGCTGTGCCTTCCTAATTAGTGATGCTACTTTCTCCTTACATGGATTAGGACAAAGCAGGTAAATGGCAAAAACTGCAGGGCAATGGTGCCTTCTGCCAGGGGCCTTAATAGTATTTACCATCAGATCCACCGTGTTGGAGCAGAAGGAATATTTATCAACTGGCACATATGTATATCGTGCTGTAAGCAAACACTGTGGCTACACCAATCTGGATTAAAAAAACCAACAACAATAAATTATAGGCTCTGTTGCAGTACCGAAAGGATTATGCATTTCCAAAATCATTCACTGTGGTATTCCTTTAAATAACAGCTTCCCTAGTTCATTTAAAAGAATACTCTTTCAATATGCAGTGGATGCGTGACTTCCCAGGGACTCATTTATCGTGTATAGAGGGGACATTACATCGTACCTTGCTGTACCCTTGGATAGGACATTTGAATCGATCTTTTCTCCTATCAGCCAGCACCTCTGTTTCTTCATCTTTGCATGCAAGCTTTTCACTGAACACACTTTTAGTGGGTGGGTGGGTAGGCTTTATCTATAGCTGAGAAAGTATTGACTTGTTGGCAGAATTTGGAGGTTTTTTGTTGAGCATGGCATAGCTGCACTTAAAAGTAGCTTGACTGCCTAATTAGGAAATATCTCTTAGTTCCGGGGTTCTTTGTATTGGGGTCACAAACCCTTTGAGAATTTGATTATAGTTATGAACCTTCTCTTCAGTAAAATGTACACATAAGTTTTAAAGTATGGTTCAAGAGCATACAGGTTAAGAACCCTTGTCATGGTGACTTCTTGATCCTTCCCATGGTGCTTGGTATATGTATATTTCTTTTAAAGGGAAAAAGGGAATTCACATAGAAAGTCTCTCACTTAAGTGATATTCCACAAGTTTTTTGGCTCAATCAAAGCACATAGAGCATGTTAGACTATTTCATTTCATTGGTTTGGCATCTTGTTCTTGTGTAACCACCACCAAACAAAGTAATTGAAAACCCTAATTAGGTGGAGCTAGAATTGGTTTTGGGTGGAGGTAGAATTGGTAGCCTCTTAATAATTTAAAAATCTATGGTTAGCAAACATTGTAGACAAAATCCATCATTACTCAGTCTCTTCCTCTCCATGTTGCTGTAATTTGCCAGTCCATTGGCCATTCCTCTTCATTCTTTGAAGACTTTAGCTCCTGCTTTGTATCTTCCTCTCTGCATCTTCTTTCACTCTTCTCAGTGATACCCTCCTCCACTTGGATGAGCCTTCTAATACCCTGTGTTCCTGGTTCTTTAACCTCCCCACCTCCAGTGCCTTTTTCTTCTTCTCTGCCTTCACCACACCTCTCGTGAGCTCAACCTGAATCTTGTCATGACCAGAAACTGTGCTACCGCTGACATTTCTTTCCCTCCTATCTCACTTTTGTACCATCAGCTCATCATTTCCTGTTTTTCCAGCTTACTTGCTCAGGTGCCCTTACTGCTATAATTTTGCAAATTTGTCACAACTTCTCATCAGTAGTTCTCAGCCTAGGGAACTTGAAAAAAAAAAAAAAAAACCAATGCCCAGGCCCCTTTTCCAAACCAATTAAATCTGGAAAGAATTTTGGAGGTAGGCCTTGGCACCAGTGGTATTATTTTCTTAAAGCTCCTCATGTGATTTTTATGTACAGCCAGAGTTGAGATCCATTACCTAATTCTTTGACTCTAGGGCTCTGTCACTGTCCATCAGCCCTTTTCTTTTCCTACCTAATCTAGCCTAGATTACATAATCACTTTTTATTGAATAGTCTCACCATTTTGCCCTTCTTTTATTCGATCCTACATGGCTGATTAAACCCCAGCACTGGGTGAGCCATAGCCTCTCCTGCCTGCACTGAGCAGCTAACCATTGCAGGAAACAGTCTCACCAGTGGCCTAATTTGTTTTACTTTAGATTCATAATCTCAGACCTCAAAATTGCATCAGAAATATCTGGTAACCTCATTATTTTTCTTCAGCAGGTTTGTTTTTCCACCTTTTTCTCTTTTCTTAAACTTCCTGAATTCCTTTCTCTTCTCTCACTCAGCTGATGACATTGCCTTTTATTTATTTGAGAATATATGAAGTTTCCAGTTTTCTCACGACCAAGCTATCTATATTTGTGTTCACCTTCTGTCCTATTGCCATGGAGGAAATGTCATTCCTCCTACCAAGGATTGGTTCGCCGCTTGGGCTTAAGATCTCATCCACTCTTGTGCAAGGTCTCTGTTCCCTCTGTCATCTCCTTTCTTTTCTCTTGTCAACTTTTCTTCCTCAATTGCTACAAAGTATAAAATGCTGTTTTACATCTAACTTTTAAGAAGCCTTCCCTTGACTCCATATCCCTTTCCAGCTATCTTTCAAGCTCACACAGTACAATACAAGGTCAAGGCCAAGGCCTGCTGACTGATTCAACTGGTAAAGATATTTACAGTGAGCCACTTTTTTGATCTAGACAGTTTACGACTTTCAGAGATAGCAAAAAGAATGGTCAGATTCTTCCTGGAGTTCTGGGTTTAGTTATAGGCTACATAATTACCATTTGAAATGTTAAGAGTGATTAAAAAACCCATGAAGGCAAAAGATAATGAACTGTGATTTTTCAGTGTGTCAAAGATTCAGGTTAAATATAAGGAGGAAAAATATTTTCATAGCTTATTAAACTTGAGTATGTCACTGAGGAAGGCTGTAGAATCTTAGAAGCTTTAAAAATGGAGAGTTATTTCCATATTTTTGTTTGTTTGTTTATTTTATTTTTGGCTGCATTGAGTCTTCGTTGCTGCACACAGGCTTTCTCTAGTTGCAGCGAGTTGAGGCTACTCTTTGTTGTGGTGCACGGGCTTCTCTTGCTGCGGAGCACGGGCTCTCGGCGCGTGAGCTTCAGTAGTTTAGGCTCACGGGCTCTAGGGTGCAGGTTCAGTTGTTGTGGCGCATGGGCTTAGTTGCTCTGCGGTATGTGGGCTCTTCCCAGACCAGGGCTCGAACCTGTGTCCCCTGCATTGGCCGGCGGATTCTTAACCACTGCACCACCAGGGAAGCCCTTTCCATATGTTTTTGATCTGTGTTTTGATCTAAACATGTTTGGATTCACTTTTCTCAAAATTTTTGGTCTTTGGAATCCTTTACACTTTTAGAACGTACTGAGGACCCCAAGGAACTTTTGCTGAGTTGGGTTATATCTGTAAATATTTACCATATTAGAAATTAAAAATGAGAAAATATTCATCAATTAAAAAAATAATAATCCTATTACATGTTAATGCAAATAACATGTTTTAATGAAAAATAGGTATATATTTCCCCAAACAACAAAAAAATTAATGATAAGAATGACGTTGTTTTACATTTTTGCAAATGTCTTTAATGTCTGATTTACTAGAAGATATTTGAAATAAAAAAGAAATCCCAGCCTCCACACAGATGTGTACTTGGAAAAGGGAATGGTGTTTTAATAGCCTTTTCAGATAATTGTAGATATTATTTTATACTATACCAAAACTCAGTAAGTGGTAGTTTAAAAGGTTTCATTGTGGAATCTGTAACCATACTATATTCTATTACATTAAAATCCATTGGTCTGTGTTGTTTGAATGGCTCTTTTACCTATGCATGATTTTGTAACGTTATATGTTGGTCATTTGGAAAATACTGGTTCACTAATTGATTTACTGTGAGACAACCACTGCACGTCAGTATGCATTGGCCTGCAGCAGAAGTGCTTTATGTGTACATTTGTGCTTTATGTACATTTCAGTACAGACTGTGAAAAAGATGTGCTTTCAAGGATTGAAATTTTAAAAATTAATAACTTTTACTGCTTCATTCTTAAGTGAAGCTGACCTTGTTTTATTGCAAGTGTGTGACAGTGAAGGGAACAGTGATTTCTAGTACAGCTTGGTGCCACTGCCTTGTTTTTTTGCTGCCATTGCTCTTGCACCATCAGTGAAATGTCAAACAGTGCCTTGGCATTATTATGAAAATAGTTGTGACCTTGCAGACCCCCTGAAAGGGTCTCAGGGGTCTATGAACAACACTGAGAAACCCTAGGTATATTTTGCCTGAAGACTCCAGAGAAGATACCTTTAAGTGTCTAATTTTTGACTGCTGGCTTTTCTTTTTTTCCCTCTTACTTTAAACCCCCCACCTTTAGTCATTTTACTTTTTCTTTATTTCTTCATCTACTTCCTTTTCCCTCTCCTGGGAGGTAGTCTGGGTGTGGTAGTCATGGTAATGATGGTGGTAACAGCAGATATTTGATTGCTTACCATTAGCCCGGTGACATGTTCAGCACTGCATTTGCATGATATCACTTAATCTTCACAACAATCCCTTGAGGCAGGTGCTTTAATTATCCTGATTTTATAGACCAGAAAGCCAAGGGGAGAGATGTTAAGTGACTTGCTCATGGATCACAGATAGTAAGTAATGGAACTGGGTTTCTAAGTCAAGAACATGATTTTGTCAGCATTTCAGGAACCAATATATCTCTCGTGGGTGTTTTTACATTAGCCATGCTCATAAGAGTGGTGTATAAAACCAGAGTGCTGGTTTAATAATTAATAGTTTGATATAACCGTCGCAAGGAGTTAAATTCTTATGACTAGCACTGTCTCTCGTTGGAGGCTGAAGTAAGTAGGGAATTAAATAATAGTCAGAAATTTACTTGATGAGCATGGGCTCCGAATAGGAGAATTAGATAAATATTCATTTGGGTTTATTGAATGCCTTCTGTGGTCGAGGTACTGTGCTTGTCACAATGAGAACTGAATGTTTTAACTGCATGAGTCTAAGGTAATCTGATGTATCCATCTCACAGGAGGGCTGTCTTAACCATTGGGAGCAAATTACTCAGAATCTGTTTGCTAACCTTTCCTCTTCTTTGTATGTTACTTAGAATGCTGATTGTATTTGCTTTCTACAGTTCTCCTTTTTCTGTTCCTCTAGGGCTGACAACTCTCTGTATGATTGACACATTCTTTAGCTATGTCAATTAATTTGATCAGGTTATTATCAACTCTTATGGACTTGAGGAGGCATTCTATTTTTATACCTCTGTTCTTATCTATTATGTTCCAATTAAAAATGTAATACTTGGAGGGCTATTTAATGTATTATATATCATTTCCAGGTTAGGTGGTGGTGGGTGGGCATTAGGATGGAGGAGGTGTGCTCTTTATTATAGTTCCCAGTGTTTTCAGTAGTCAGTAATTATGGAAAATTATCTGATAGGAGAGAAAATTCAATATTGACTGAAATTTAGTTTGGGAGCAGTTCTTTTGTTTGAGTTTGTGCCATCTACATCACTTAGGTAACTAAAAACAGGCTAGCTTGTGAAATTGTGAACTCTGTGGGGCAGGGTCTGTATCTTATTTACTACTCTAGTCTCAAAATGAGTGCCAGATGTCATTGCTTCACACCTGAGTTGTCACCTGGGGGGAGGGGTGGGTGGTGCAGAGAGTAGCCCTTGGACACCTGCATGTACTGCTCTGCAGCCTCTTACTAAGGAAAAATGCCTGGTACTACCCTGCTGTCCTGCCATGTTTTGTGTTCTCTTTCTGCGTAAATTGGTGGCAGGTGTAGCATGTTGAGTTTTATGAACCTGTGAGTGTTACTCTTCTCCCTCTAAAGTGTTGACTTTTGCAAGTTTTAAATCTTGTTTTTTCTGCCAGGTGTACACCTATTCTCCACTTATTTAAAAAAATTAAACCTTCACCTGCAGTTGTGAAAATAATACAGAGAGATATCATGTACCCTTTATCACATTGACCCCTATGGTCACGTCTTGTAAAACTATAGTTAAATATCACGCTAGGATATTGACATTGATAAATCCACTGATCTTATTTAGATTTCTCCAGTTTTATTTGTATTCATTTATATGTGTGTATGTGTATGTGTATATTTAGTTCTGTGCAATTTTACAATATGTGTAGGTCTGTGTGTCCACCACGCAGGACAGTCCTATCACAAGGATCCCTAGTATTGCCCTTTTATTGTCATACCTACCTCCCTCCCAACCTCCACCCCCATCTCTGACCCCCAATAACCACTAATTTTTTCAGGAATATTGTATAAATGCAATCATATAGTATGTAACTTTTTAAGATTGGTGTTTTCCCTCCACTCAACATAATTTCCTTGAGATTCTTCCAAATTATTGTGTATGTCTACAATTTGTGCCTTTGCATTGCTGAATAATATTCCAGAGCCATTGGTTTTTATCATCTAATTCTTGTGTGATCTCTTTGTGATTTGATAGGATAGCTCTGTGCCTATTGCTGATGTTGATTTGGAAGACAGAAAAAATAAATTGGAGACTGTGCAAACTCTGAAAACAGCAAAGATGAAACGGAAAAATTCAGCTCAGTCACCTTCAGCTCGGAGGACCAAAAAGCTGAAAGCTGATGAAGAAACCAACAAAGCCAGCAGCTTAGAGAGCGGGAATAACAGCACAGAGACACCGTCCACAAGCGCCACGTGGGAAGGTGGGTGCAAGAAGGAGGAGAGTGAAGACGACTTCACATGCAGTCAGTCCCCTCTGAAGAAAGTGAAGACGGAAATGTGTCCTCAGGGGCAGCCTGTCAGGTTTCCAGCAAATGCCAACAATATTAAGGAGGAGGTGGAAATGAACTGGGACATAGTACAGGTATGTGCAGCCTCTTTCTGTCACTTCAATTTGTTTGATTCCTTTTTGACTGGGATGGGGCTAGGGAAGGGCTGGGAGTTTTCAGTTCTCTTTTCACTTTTGCCAGTGGTCTCTGGAGGCTTTGCCCACTGGTTCCTTTCCTGGGTATGCGGTTTGGTATTATTGCTTATTGTCATCAGTTCTTTAGCTAAAAGCTGTGACCTCAGGCAAGGTAGATCTCCGCCTTGGTGTTCTAGTGAACATGTCCTATACAGACAGATTGCATCAACAGATTGGGCCCTCCTAAGTTCCTTGTTAAGTTTTTGCTTTGCACTTGGACTATATTGCCTATAAAAGCAGTGCAAGTTATTGTCATTGACCATTAGTACATCTGTTAACTCTTAGTGTAATGTTGTAATAGATGACGAACAAGGCCTAGTAATTTCTTAAAGGAAAATTTTATCCAAATTCTAACTTGAGCTGCCATAATTATATTTCTTAATACAGGAGAAATTGGATTTCTCCCAGTTTCTTTGGCTGGCTTTGGGGATGGTAGAGAAGACCTGAAGAGTGACTCTTAAACAGTGATTCTCAACCTTTTGTCTGTCCCAACACTCTGGGAATGGTTCAAACTTAATCATAGCAGTGCCCCTCTGTGTAAATGGGGATAACCTCCCTCCTTATTGTCTGTCCCATGGTGATTTGATGTGTACTCCTTCCTCTGTTGTGAATTACTGCTCTAGAGCTTAGTGTCTCTGCTGGGTAATACTGCTTCTCAGTCTCGGATTGTCTGTGTGTTACCTTTTTTTCAGAGGAACTTCTTTTTATCCATGCTGCCTTTTCTATTACCTATTAGTTGAACATCACCAGTAATTTTTAATTATGATTTTTCTTCTCTCTGACTTATTAAGGAATAGAATGTTGACTCATAGCTTTCTTCTCCTTCTTGTTCCTGAACAGTTCAGAGTTTCCTGGAGAAACAGTATAATTAGGCTCCTTTCTATGCCTTCTTTTTCTTTTTTCATTTAGGCCTACAAAGAATTGTTTTAAAAGGTTGGTTCATGGCAGCCTGAATCAGATTCACCCTGAAGCCTTTCTTAACAGGCAGACTCCTTGGTTCCAGTCCAGACCTACAGGGGCAGGTGGATGTGTCCCACTTCCCTTCTCTTCTCCTTTACTTTTAAGCTTACCTCTGACATAGATCTACCTTTAGTAGCTGACCCTGAGCAGGAGGGAGGGAGGGAGGAAGCTTTCAAAGCCCAGGAAATCGCTTGAACTGTGGAAATAAATTTTACAAAAGGAAGTCAAGGGCTACTTATTTTATGAAACTTTGCTTCACACCCCTATCTCCTAATCTGTGTAACAGAGAAAGAGATGAAAATGACGCTACCTTTGCCAGCTGTCTCTTGGTTACAAGTAATAGAAACCTGCTTCTAATGAGCTTAAGCAGAAAAGAGTTTATTACCAAGGACCAGGGTCCTTTCAGAGATGCAAGGGACAAAGTGTGATCGAGTCTCCTAAAGGCCTTGAACCAAAAATTGGAAAACTGAGGACTCGAGGAAGTCATTTTCTCAGTTTTCTCTCTTTCAGAGGTTTCATGATCACCCAGTTTTGCCCCTTCTCTGTTTGTCTGAGTTGTTATTTCCTCTCAACAGACCAGATTTCCCCGCTTCTTCATTGAAGGTGGAAGATGACAGCTCCACAATTCATTTACCATTAGTTTTAGCTTGTGAAGAGGGAGAAGTGTACAGAGAGAACAGGTTCTCAACTGCCAGAGGGTGAGTCGCAGAAGAAGAGCAGCCAGGAGTAAAAGCTTCATTTGTAAATCGGTAGCAGCAGTGTCCATGGTTGTGTTGTTTGAATATCAAATGGAAGCAAGTTTTCAGGTCCTAGAACTATTTTTATGGCCTTTGGCCATATTATTTGGGTAATATGGGTGTGCTTGTCTTTCTGTTCAATTCCAAGCATTTTTTCTCCTCCTCCTTACTGAAAGTGATTTTGACAGCTCAAACAAGCCTATACTCAGAATGTGGCACTCCTTGCTTGTGAGTTGGGAGAAGCGGGTGCCTCAGCTGCCGCCCTCGCTGAGCACCCTGAGGACAACTAGTACGCTCAGCATTTTCTAGATCGGTTTAGGGAAATTGCCTGGGGAACTTTAGGTGTGATTTACATGTTTGGGTTTTTAAAAAATTTACCCAGATTCAGTCATCCTTGTCTAACCTTGAGTTACTTTTACAGACAAGTCTTTTAGTGTATGTGGACTTCCTGTCCTATACTTTTTATTCTCTATAAGCAGGAGAGAGAATCATTCTATCTTAGCACTGCATTCCTGCTTCCAAACATGTTTTACAATAGTGGCAGGTGTTAGGGGGAAAGGGGCTGAGAAGAGCGAGGGTCAGCAATGCCAAGTCAGACAATCAGGAAGGCTTTGAACATTTGAGTGAGGACCAGAGTCAGTGAAATGCCTGTGGTATGCATTTTATCTGTCACAAAATGAAATGTATGTCCAAGTTCTTTGGGGAAGTCCTAACAAGTTCCTAGTTAGTAAGAAATAGTCAATGGAAATTAAGTGTATAGGAATTATTATTACTAATTGAACATGAGGGAAATGTCATTTATATTTCCTTCATTTTGTGAGCTGTTCCCCATGGACCCTACCCACCATGACACTTCGATCCTCTAAATGTTTTTTCTCTTCAAGGTGTGTTTCTCATTTCTGAAAAGTCCACAGCTTTTTCAGGAATATCACTGTCTTGTTTGGGGAGGGAAAACTACATTGTCAATACTTAATTTATTTGTAGACTTTACGTATAAACACACTTTGTGTCTATTTCCTAATCAGGTTTGGCGATCACCAGACTCCTTGAGAAACAACCTACTTCAGCCCTTCCCCCAAGCCACACATGTGTGGTTGCCATTAGAAACTAGTTTTTGTTAAAGTATATTTTATCATTACACAAATATATTGTGAGTACCATAACCTTTGTAAGAATTTTAAGAGGTGACTAGCTACAAGCAGTTTTTGAGAAAATTAAATGCTCCCAAGTGGTGACTGTTGTTATGTAATGTCTTTATTTTGAGGGGGGTGGGCGTGGAGTAGCCATATAGCATATCTTAGTAATGTTTGCTAAATTAGGGAAGAAAAGCAAGCAAAAACCCCTTTATTAGCCATTTTCCCCATTCTTGCAAGAAGATGATGTGGGATTATATAGGTGAAGAAGAGCATGGGATGAAAGTATAGGGGAAGGAAGAGGGACAGGAAGGAGGCAGGTGTCTCTGAGTTGGCTTTCTCGTTGCACTTCTACACCTAAGCATGCACCATCCGTTAGGTCAACCTGTGTGTTCCAGGAGGGATTAAGGAAAAGAAATTGTATTGGCCCTTTTTATTTTTATAATTTAGCTCGTGGTATTTATTATGGGCTTAAAAAAAACTTTCTGAAATATATGTATACATATATGCATATATATATAAAAAATTGTACTTAAATATGCAACTCATGAATGTTCAAAATTGTAACCAAAGGGCTTCCCTGGTGGCGCAGTCGTTGAGAGTCCGCCTGCCAATGCAGGGGACATGGGTTCGTGCACGGGTCCGGGAGGATCCCACATGCTGCGGAGCGGCTAGGCCCGTGAGCCATGGCCACTGAGCCTGCGCGTCCGGAGCCTGTGCTCTGCAATGGGAAAGGCCACAGCAGTGAGAGGCCTGCGTACCACACACACAAAAATAAATAAATAAATAAAAATTGTAACCATTGTAACAAGCTTTCAGATCAAGAAACAGAACATTACCAGCCCCCTACAATCCCTTCATACACTTTTTCAATCCTCCATCCCCTTGCCTAAAACCACTCTTCTGACTTCTAACAGCATAGTTTTTCCTTTTGCAGTCTTTAAGGAAGCTTATGTGTGTGGTAAAATAAGTGGTATAATAAAATGAATAGGTAAGGGAAAAGAGAACAGCAGTAATCAAAACTGTTTTAGAAGGGAGGTGTCCAGTTGCTGGTTTGATTTTAAATAAAAAATTATCTGTCAATCTGCTCATTTGAGTGTCATTTAATTTAGATGCTAGTTCTTTTAAAATGCTGCCTGTATGATTAAGGCAATAGTTTAGCTGTTGATACCCAGCAGTTTCCTTTTTTAACTGAGGAAATGGGAATATAGATTTTGAAGGAGGAAATTCTCATGCCACTTGCGGAGAAGGCCATTTTGTTGGAGGTTTTAGACAGTAGAGGACAGTATGAAGGCACCGTGTCTCATCGCAGTTGGATTCAGGAGGAAAAGTAAGGCGATTTGATTAATTTGTATTGATACTTGTGGCTGAAGAAAATCATCTTGCTTTGCACACAAATTTCTGAAAAGGAAATATAGCTTGTGGGACTTTGGGCTATTTACTTAACTTCTTTGGGTCTCAGTTTTTGTATCTGTAAAATGAGTTAATATTGAATATGTAAAAGTGTGTAGAGCATAATAAGCCCTATACAGGTATTAGCTTAAAACAACAACAGTCACAAAAAGTGTCTGTCTATTTAAGTCTTAGAGGTGAAAAAAATATCGAGACTGCCTTCCTTTTTACTTTACCCTCATTCCTATTCACCAGTTAACTATAAAAATTATTAAAGTAATAAGTGTAATAGTTGAAATAAGTAGTAGTTTAAAAGTGAAAATTTTAGTCGTTCCCTGCCCATCCCTAAAGTTTGATCTCTACTTTTAACGCTTAGCTGTTTCTTTGGCGTTTGCCTCATCTGTCTAAAACACAGATGCTGGGCCCCACCCTAGAGGTTCTGATTCAGTTGATCTGGGGTGGGGCTCAAGAAGTTACAGTTCTAACAAGTTTCCTGATTATGCTTATGCTGCTGGTTTGGGAATCACATGTTGTGAACCACTACTCTAGTCCCCAAATCTCATTGACTCATAAAATGTCAAGGGAGTTTACAGGGTGGGGGGTTGACTCAACAGCTGAAATCAAGTAATGAGCAGATCAGTCATTGAGTGGCTTGATATTAAGTATAGGATAAAGTTCAAACTTTTTTTAGAATTCACCATCTAGCTCCATCCCTTTTTCCATTTCTCACTCATCTCAATACACCTTGTACATTTTAGCATTACTGAACATAGGAATTTTTTTAAATGTGCAGTGGTTCCTCATCAGTGGCTTTTGATATGCTCTTCTCTCTTCCTAGAATTCCTGCCCTCATTTGGCTGCCTGAGATACCTTCATTCCCTTGTTACTTTTCAATTTCTGCAGAGGTAGATGTTTCTTCCTCCCACGTGCTCTCAAAGAGCCTGTATATGCTTCTGTCAGAGTACAGATCACACTGTATTTTAACTGTCTACTTGAGTGTCTTTCTTCTTTCTAGCTTATAAGCTTCTTGGCAAGAGGGACTTGGCTTTTTACATTTTATTACTGGCTTAGTATGGTTATTGGCATATAATATGAGCTAAAATAAATGTTTGACTAAATTAAGACAGAAGAAATTGGATGATTTGGAGGCCCCAAAGTTGTGACTGCTTGTATGTAGTTTTATTATCCTTAATTTCAAGAAGCAAATTTTCATAAGCAGCAGTATACACTCTCAACACATATGATGCTTCTGGATTTGTCAGGACCTGGTACACTTCAGATGTGGGTCTGGAGTCTTAGCTGTCTTGGGCCCCTTTTAGTTAACAGTCACTGAACTAGTTTAGGATAGTGGGAGCCCATGGGTTCTAACAATCACTCAGTTCCAAAATAATGAGCATTTTTGTCATTTTCGTGTCTTATGTCCATCTTTCAGAATCTGGCCTTTCAAGGGCCAGCTGAAATGCTGCCCCTGCAGCAAGCCTTCCTTGATTACACCAGGGAGATGGTTCTCTTCTCTGAAGATGTTATACCACTTATTCCCTGGTGTATTCTGTTTTATTTGTACTTATTTATATTAATGTTTTATCTTCCGTTCTAGATCGTTTATTCCGTGAGGACAGTGAAATTTGGCAGCAAGCTTGGGAAAGGATTTTAAAACTATGCTACAATGGTTGGACTTTTACTAGTAGTTGGGAAAGAGTCATTGAAGCTTATGTTCAAAAGAAGAAAAAGAGGAAAAAAATAAGGGACTTATTATAAATGTGTCTTAGAAGTATAATCAGTAGTAATGCAGAAAGGTTGGGTGGAATGCATAGAGAAAAAAAAATGCTCTGTGGTTTAGATAACAGAAGATAATAGAAAGGGAGCTTGAGGGGAAAGAACAGACATTTTAGAAGTTCAGTTTGCTTCCTTGGTGACAGATTAGAAGAGCGAGATAGAGAACACACAGTGAAACTGAGGACATTGATTAGAATGCTTTTGGTTGCAATAAGAGAAAACCTATCTTGAACTAGCTTAAGCAATAAAGGAGATTTACTGATTTAGGTAACAGGAAAGTTACCTAAGTGCACTGCAATAGTCTCTCCACAATTCTCTTTGCACTGCCATCCAACTTCAAGATTCTACTTGTATAAACCATATTTCTCCCGAGGAAGAAATTGTACCAGGGTCCAGAGTTCTAAGCCAGATCTTGAGCTTCCTGCTGACTGGACTCATCTCTCTGTCCAAACTCTGGCTGTTGTAATTCTAAAACAACTGGTTACTGAACAAAATGCTGTAGAGGTGGAGTTGAGGTCAAGTGTTCTTCAGCCACAAAGCTGCTACATAATGGGGAGGTATTGTTGGGGGAGATAACCACAGTATCCCCAAAGGTTTCTGTGGTAGGAGATAATGTTAACTGGAATAGGAAACAGGAAGAGGTACAGGATGAGAGAGAAAATACTAATGAACATGACTTTGTAGGGGTCAGGGATGATATCAAGCAAGAGGAGCATTTCTGCATGATGGCGCAGCCTCATGAAGGCCTCTGAAGAGGGAAGCAACTGAGCTTGTTCTAGGAAGTGAACATTGTTCTAGGAGCAGCCCATTGGGGCTGGCTTCTAATGAGGGGAAGACTGGATAAGATGAGGTTGGAGAGGGAGGCCCATGTTTTTTGGGTCATGGTAAGGACTTTGGATTCTAAATGCTATGGGAAATCATTGAAAGGTTTTGACTAGTCAGGTGACATGATCCAATATAGATTTTGGAAAGATAATTCTTGTTGTTTTATGGAAATTGACATAGATGAGATTGCTATGGATGCTAGAAGAATAGTAAAAGGCAGTTGCAGTAATCCTGGCTTGAACTAGACTGGGCTATAGGGCAGAAATGAAGAGCAGTAATAGACTAAAGAAATATTTTGCCACTAGAGTTGATTGATTCTTATGATAGAGTAGATTTAAGAGTTAAAGGAGTCAAAAGAGTTGAAGACTCTTAGTTTTCAGGCCTGAACTGGTAATTTGAATGGACATAATAAGGGGAAAACTGGAAGAGGAAGAAGTTTGAGAGGGAGATCACTTTTGCGAATGCAAAGTTTGAGATACCTAATAGGATTTCAAGAGGTAGGTCAGGTAGCTGGCTAAATGAGTCCAGAGCTCATGCAGAAGAGAGGTAGGGCTGGAGACGTAAAGCTGGCATTCTGAGAATGGGTGCTAAGATGTAGGCCTTCGGATATACAGTGCACAGAGGAATGAGGGTATCCTTAATAGTCTCTGGAGCTCAGCCATTTATTTCATCTGTAGTTTTGAAATTCAGTGTATTTTATATATTGACTTGATTTTGTTAAGCAGTTGACCATGTTAATGCTTTAATAATTTTTGAATTTTTTCTTACATTTTTGGCATATCTTGAGCATCAAGATTGAAATAATAATAAAGCTTATGCCTCTCATGCTTTACTTTAAAAAAATCGGCATGGGGCCTTCCATGGTGGCGCAGTGGTTGAGAGTCCGCCTGCCGATGCAGGGGACACTGGTTCGTGCCCCAGCCCGGGAAGATCCCACATGCCGCAGAGTGGCTGGGCCCGTGAGCCATGGCCGCTGAGCCTGCGCGTCCGGAGCCTGTGCTCCGCAACGGGAGAGGCCACAACAGTGAGAGGCCCACGTACCGAGAAAAAAAAAAAAAAAAAATCGGCTTAGGTTTTGAGAACAGTTACTGAACAGTTACTGGAATTGCATTTTATTCTTTCTTTTCTCCAGGCTGACTTCTCTAAACTTTTCTGCTTACATGTACATTTTTGCTGAAACCTGTAGACTTGTTTTTTAAAAAATAATTATTTTGAATATGTAGTATATGGGAATGATACAAGATTCCAAAGATATAGAAAGATCTTCCTGCCCTAGTTCTAAGCTAACCAGTTACCTTTCCCCAAAATAAGCCATGTTCCAAGTTCTTGTAATTCATTCCATATCCGTTCATATAAGAGTAAGTTGAGTGGTATTCTGCTCCACGGGCATATCATAATTTATCAATTCCCCATTGTAGACTATTTTTTGCTGACTTCTACCATACTGGAAAAAATTCTTCAAAAAATATCACTGTAAATAATGTCATTTTCCAGAGGTATGAATATATCAGAACAAATTTCCAGAAGTGTAACTGGTGGGTCATAGAGTTTATGCATTGTAAATTTTGATAGATATTGCCAAACTGTTCTTCTTCCAGAGGTTTACCATTGTACTTTCTCACTAGCAATAGTTGAAAGTGCCTTTTCCCATCACTTATGCCAGCACAGTGAGTTACCATCTCCTTCTTTGGTGCCAATCTGAGAGATGAAAAATGCATATCTCATTTGAGCCCTGTAGAGTTTGGGCAATACAGAGTGGTTTCGATTGGATTTTATAGAATGAGTGAAATGACTATTCTGTGATTGTCAGTATATATATATATTTCATACAATTTCCTTTTCTTCTTTTTTTAAAACCACAGCAGTTTGTTTCTAAGTGGCTGGAGAACATTATTTAATTGCTGTATTCTAAACCATATGTTATAATACAAATGTTTAATTTTCAGAGTTTTAAATCATTAAATATTAATTTACAGGTTTTATCTGAGAGAACTGATATTGAACTTTGGGTTTGTGCCAACGTTATTCGTCTCTTTAATGATGATAACACAATTCCCTTCATTATACGTTATCGAAAAGAGCTTATTAATAACCTTGATGCTGATTCCTTGAGAGAAGTTCAACAAACTCTAGAGGAGCTACGGTAAGAAACCTGGGAAGGGATGAGCTTTGTGTAAGGGGAAAGAGGATGTGTGAGCCAATGAGGCGAAACAGTGAGGAAGTGAGTGATAGTATATTTTGACAGTTCCAATATTTTGTTTTCTTGATTTATTGTAATCTGGATATAGTCCCCTTCTGACAGAGGAAGCCAGCTCCATTTTACTTATTTAGGGGTGTGCAGAGTCCCTCTGCTGGTGTGTTCATGCATAGCTTGGGCATGTATCTGCAAAAGGTGGTTTGCATTATTAAGAGTCTGTGCCTATGAGTTTGAATGTCATCTTCTCTCATAGAAATGATTTTGCATAATGGAAAAATTAGAACTACCAGCAGGTAACTCAGAAAAATACATTTTAGTCTAAGTCTTCAATAGCTTACATAAAACTGTCCTCTTAATACTGTGAAGTCCCTAAATGGAGAGTTCTTTGGCTATATAGAGTCTGGTAGGAAATATGTATATTTCCTTTTTCTATTCTTTTATAGGGCATGGTAATTTAATGTTAGTGGATTGTGAGTTTTGTATGGTTATAGAATGGAAAGCACTCTTTAAAAAATTATTCCTCTGGATTTATTGTAATAACTCAGAAATAAGCATATAAAGGCTATAAAACTAACTGTATTCAGTAGAGTTTATTAAAACAGTCTTTACCATTCATTTATTTTTTGCATGTCTCCTACATGCCAAGTGCTGTGTTGTTGCTATGTGTGTTCTTCAACAAGGATATGATTTATATTGGATATAATCTTACCATGAAGCCATTTTAAAAGCACTAAGGGTTATTTTTAGAACGAGCCTAATAAGCCTCTGTGATTTTGGAGGAACTTGCCTCTCACTAACATTTTTACCCCTTTTGTTGAATTTCTTTTAGTGCCAGGAAGATTTAAATGCTAATATGTGGAAAGTTATATTTCATCAAGAGGCAAAATCAATTAGCCAACCCAGAAAAATAAATGACTAGTTATTCAAGTGGTTTCAGATTCAGATCACCCAGGGCCAGGCTAGTATAATCAAGCACAAAGGGACGCAAACTGGAGATCACAAGTCCTGTCTAAGAGGGGCAGCTGCTACTCATCTCCATCAGATTATAACATGTGGGGTTCTCTACCCAGATTGCTGTATCTTCCTATTTTTGAAAAACTGATAATCTGAATTTTTATGTAAAAAAATTTTGAGGTCAAACAAAATCATCTACAGGCCACATCTAGAAGTCCAGCAATTTGCAAATTCGGAAATAAGCTTTCTGTTTGGTTGAAGGCAAAGTAATGAAGAAAATCTTAAGGGTTTGGGATCTGAAATTGGGGAAAGTGTCACAAACAATCAAGAATAGTTTACTTAAAAAAATTAAAGGTATTCTACCAGTTTTTGATTGGGTGGGGGACAAATAGGAGCTTTATGTCAAGATTAACATTATTATTTTCTTTTTCTCTAAAAACACACTTTAGCTGCAACAGAGTTCATTCTCTGGGTATCTATTAATAGAGGAATACATTAAATATTAGTAGAGGACTATTTCTCCAAGTAAGTGGTGGCATTGACTAGGACTTAGAAGATCTTTTTATATCGTACAGAGATTTCTTTTTGGTAATGAGGTATGGTCTCTACTTTTCTTGAGCTCAGCTTTTTCTATAACTAGAGCATTGGTTTTTACCCTATTAATTGCTACTCATAAATGAGTAGTGAAACTAATTTGGTAGGTCATTACCACTTTAACAAAAATGAAATAGAGAATAGAAAATATGAGTGCAGTTTCTGTGGTAAAGGTAAATATTATTTCATGAAACTATCATGTTTATTAACTGTTTATTAAATATGAAATTATATATGTGTATATACTGGGTTGCAAGGTAAAAATATTTCTTACTGAGGGTCACTTAAAAAAGTGAATCAAAAAATGATTATGGGGCTTCCCTGATGGTGCAGTGGTTGAGAGTCCGCCTGCCGATGCAGGGGACGCGGGTTCGTGCCCCGGTCTGGGAGGATCCCACATGCCGCGGAGCGGCTAGGGCCGTGAGCCATGGCCGCTGAGCCTGCGCGGCCGGAGCCTGTGCTCCGCAACGGGAGAGGCCACAACAGTGAGGGGCCCGCGTACCGCAAAAAAAAAAAAGATTATGATTATGGATAGTAAGAAACGTCTGAATTTTCTCTAAAGACGCCTTTCCTCTCCCTCATATGCAAGCCAGTAGGTCATTGGCCTTTTGTCGAAATGACCCTGGTAGGCTTCAGCCTCTGAAAACAGTCTTGGGCTACCAGGAATGTAGAAGACACAGAGGTGTGATCTAAGGACTGCATATTCTTCCTCATTAACTTATAATCTTCTGCCTTTCTTTTTTTTCATAAGTAGATTTAGTTTTCTTTTCCATCAGTCATTTTTAGTAATTTATATTATCATCTCTCTAACTTTTGCCCATCATTTTAGCAATACCATTATTAGGCAGAAATTATAAATCGTAACAGGTAATGAAATAGGATGAAAGGCTGTAATACATTCTAAAGTATCAAGGTTTTGAAAATCAAGGAGAAACTGAAATACTGTTTCAGCTTGAAGGAGACTGTAGACACCTAGCAATTACATAAAACCCATTCTTAGCTGAATTCACTATCAAGGACATATATAGGAACAATTGGTGAAACTTAAATGAGATCTGAGGGTTAGAATATATCAGTATTATATCAATGTTAATATCAATTTTAATTACCTGCTTTTGATGGTTATAGGAGAAGATTCTTGTTTATAGAAAATACATACTAAAGTACTTGGGGATGATGGTAACTTATTCTCAAATGGTTCAGAGCGGGGGAAAAGTTCTTTTTACCTTACTTACAACTTTTCTGTAAGTTTGATATAGCTTCAAAAAGAAAGTTTTAACATATAGGTCTTGTATATTATAAAAGTTTCTATTTTCAGGGCTGTTGCAAAGAAGACTTATAACACAATCCAAAAAATTAAGAAGGAGGGGAAGATGTCTGAGTGCTTGTTAAAAGCCTTGCTGAACTGTAAAACTTTTGAAGAACTAGAGCACGTGGTAAGGAATCCTTTTTATCTTTTAATGTAATACTTACCTCAGTATATTATGATTTGGGTCTTATAGTTAAAGAGCTTGAAATAAAAAGCTAAAGTCATCAGCCACCATCATTATTTAATTCAATAAAATATTCTTTATTCAGTAAATATCTATTAAGCACTTTTTTGTGATAGGCACTTGGGTTTATTGGGTTGGCCAAAAGGCTCGATCGTTTTTTCCCATAATATGGCTCTAGTAGCACTTAGTTGTCTTTAACTTCATTCAAAACAATTTTGTTAGATTGTATGTGACAGCTGTCATATCAGCGTGCATTTAAAAAAAGGACTTATCAAAACTGGTGAATTTTTGTGTAGCCATTTTAATATTAAAGATGAAGGAAAAAAGCAACATTTTCAGCATATTATGCTTTATTATTTCAAGAAAGGTAAAAATGCAACTGAAATGCAAAAAGAGATTTGTGGAAAAAAAGATTTGTGCAGCACATGGAGAAGGTGCTCTAACTGATCAAACGTGTCAAAAGTGGTTTGCGAAGTTTCGAGCTAGAAAGTTCTCACTGAACAATGCTCCACAGTAGGGTAGACCAGTTGAAGTTGATAGCGATCAAATCGAGGCATTCATTGAGAACAGCCAACATTATACCACGCGAGAGATAGCCGACATACTCAAAATATCCAAATCAAGCGTTGAAAATCATTTGCACCACCTTCGTTATGTTAATTGCTTTGATGTTTCGGTTCCACATAAGTTAAGCGAAAGAAACCTTCTTGACCACACTTCCACATGCGATTCTCTACTTAAACGTAATGAAAACATTCTGTTTTTAAAACAAATTGTGACGGGCAATGAAAAGTGGATACTGTCCAACAATGTGGAACGGAAGAGATTGTGGGGCAAGTGAAATGAACCACCACCAACCACACCAAAGGCTTGTCTTCATCCAAAGAAGGTGATGTATATATGGTGGGATTGGAAGAGAGTCCTCTATTATGAGCTCCTTCTGGAAAATCAAATGATTAATTCCAACAAGTAATGCTCCCAATTAGACCAACTGAAAGCAGCACTCGACGAAAAGCGTCTGGAATTAGTCAACAGAAAATGCATAATCTTTCATCAGGACAATGCAAGACCGCATGTTTCTTTGATGACCAGGCAAAAACTGTTACAGTTTGGCTGGGAAGTTCTGATTCATCCGCCATATTCCCCAGACATTGCACCTTCGGATTTCCATTTATTTCGGTCTTCACAAAATTCTCTTAATGGAAAAAATTTCAATTCCCTGGAAGACTGTGAAAGGCACCTGGAACTGTTCTTTGCTCAAAAAGATAAAAAGTTTTGGGAAGATGGAATTATGAAGTTGCCTGAAAAATGGCAGAAGGTAGTGGAACAAAAGGGTGAATACGTTGTTTAATAAAGTTCTTGGTGAAAATGAAAAATGTCTTTTATTTTTACTTAAAAACCAAAGGCACTTTTTGGCCAACCCAATACAAAGATGACTAATACATAGTCCTTGTCTTCAAGGAATTCCCAGTTGAGTGGGGAAAAAGGAGAGTAGGTAACAGAAGCGTAAGCTTAAGGGAGAGTGTGCTGAGCTGGAGGCATAGATGTGAGTGTCTGCAGCATGTAATTGGTATTTGGAACCATGAAAATGGAAGATTTCACTCAAGGAGAGATCATGGGGTAAGCAGGTCAGGATAGACATTGAGGAACACTAACTTTTGAAGCATGGGTGGAGGAAGGGAGAGCCTAAGAAGGAGACATGGAAAGAATAGTCAGAGAAGTATGAAGAGAATCAGGAGATGATGATACCCATAAAAGATTAAGGAAGAGAGTCATAGAAGGAGGTAATGATCAATGGTTAAGTAATTAAATATAGCAGGGAGTTTTGGCAAGATAAGGACTGAAAAATGTATATTTGGTAATTAGAGGATCATTGTGGATCTTTGTGATACCACTTTCAGCAAGGTGTGTGGAAAGAGAAGCCAGGGGGCAGTGGGTTGAGGAGTGAATGTGGACTAAGAAGTAGAAGCATTGTGTGAGGACATCTTTTAGAGGAGCTTGCTTGAGTTGAGGACTTGCAGTCCTGGCAGTCCAAGCACTGAGTTTGTGTGATGAGTGAATCCAAGCAGATAGCTAACTGTAAGCATGTAGAAAAGTATAAAGAGTCTGATAAGAAACAACTGTTTTCGTACAACTTGTATTCTCTGTTAGCATTAATCTTTGAAGGAAGAGGAAAGGGTTGAGAAGAGGATGTCTTTAGCATTCTCACATGTCCTCTAATTTTGTGTCCTAATTTTAACTTTTGCTTTTTAAAACTGAATAATTTGGTATGTTTTCTGACTTTTTTTCCTAGTCAGCACCATATAAAACTGGGAGCAAGGGCACCAAAGCCCAGAGAGCAAAGCAGCTGGGATTAGAAGGAGCAGCCAGGACACTGCTTGAGAATCCAGGGGACCTCAATCTGCTCTCTTACATTAGGCCCAATGTTAAAGGTACCAGCTTTACTTAATAAAGAGGTCGCTCCTGTTTCTTTCTTTTTTTAATTTGAAAACCTAGGTTAAAAAAATTGTTTCATTAAGTAATGATGATACAAAAGAATATTACAGCATATAAAGAGTAAATAATTCTAATAAAACAAATCCCAGTATACCTCCTGCTTAGCCATTCAGATTTCCTCTTTTAATGAAGTGCCTGTTCTACTCTTTTGCTCATTTTTCTATTGTGGTGTTTCACTTTTTCTTATTAATTTATAAGTATTTTTTAGATATTCTTGCTCAGTTACATGTGCTACAAATCTTTTCTCCCAGCTTGTAACTTCTCTTTTCACTTTCTTTTATTTATTTATTTGCGGTACGCGGGCCTCTCACTGTTGTGGCCTCTCCCGTTGCGGAGCACAGGCTCCGGACGCGCAGGCTCAGTGGCCATGGCTCACGGGCCCAGCCGCTCCGCGGCATGTGGGATCTTCCCAGACCGGGGCATGAACCCGTGTCTCCTGCATCGGCAGGCGGACTCTCAACTGCTGCCCCACGAGGGAAGCCCTCTTTTCACTTTCTTTATGCTGTCTTTTGGTAAATAGAAGGTCTTAGTTTTATCATAGTTAATTTATTAATCTTTTCAATTTTGTTAATCTTTTCTTTTTAGATAACTGCTTCTTTTTCTTTTTAAAGAATTTCCTTTATATCCAAGGTTATAAAGATCCTCCTGTATTGTCTTTTAAATTTTTTATTCTATTTCTAAAAACTTATTTAATTATAAAAATCATATCTACTTTTTGAAAAGAACTTCAACAATTCGGACAGACATGGATTGTAAAGTGAAGTCCTACTTCCACACTTCTACTCTCCATGAATAAAGTGTTTGTCTTTTTCTTAAGTGAATCTTACTTTCACTTTGTGTGTGTGCGTGCACAGGAGAGAATGAGAGAGGAAGGGGGTAAGGGAGAGATATTTCTAAGAAGAACCCAAGGAAAGTGTCAACTGACACGTGTCAACGTATATTGGTTTTATTGTCAAAATGAGCCTTGGAGTGAGAGCTTTTTGAGTAAGAGTGGCTTTTTCCAGGGAGTGGAAAGGATTGAATGGGAGATTGATGCTAGGATTGAATGGGGAGATTGATGCTCTGGTGATTACTACTCTCATTCTAGTTCCTTTTAGCCTTCCTTCCTTTAAGCTGGGAGAGTGTCTGTAGGGGGCAGTCTCTGACAACAAAATCTACAGGATGTATGTACTAAACTGTAGAGAATAAGCATACCAAAATCTATGTTTATTTTATATAATCTGGCAAATGTGAATTTGCAATTAAAAAAATTATGTGTCTGTGAAAATATGAATATCTGCTCATACACAAATACACACATCCTAATATCTATATTGAAAAGGGCAATAATGAAAAGAAAAAGCAATGGTAAATATTTGAATTTAGAGATGGGTTGAAATGAGTAAAATTCAAGTTTGTTCTACTTTTTTCGTTATATTTTCAAATGTTTGCAACTTTAATATTTTAATATTAACTGAGACCATATAGCCATGCGTTAAGATTAGCCACAGTGGGGGCTTCCCTGGTGGCGCAGTGGTTGAGAGTCCGCCTGCTGATGCAGGGGACACGGGTTCGTGCCCCGGTCTGGGAAGATCCCACATGCCGCGGAGCGGCTGGGCCCGTGAGCCATGGCCACTGAGCCTGCGCGTCCGGAGCCTGTGCTCCGCAACGGGAGAGGCCACAACAGTGAGAGGCCCGCGTACTGCAAAAAAAAAAAAAAAAAAAAGATTAGCCACAGTGGGAACTATCTGTGCCCAGTGATGGTATATTTTCTTATCAATAGAATCAAACGTTGGAGCTTTCAGAATGTTACATGCATAATGATTTATGGTCAGTTTTTATTTTTCTCTTCTGGTCTATTTTCTTTCCTTCCACTCTTCACCTCCTCTGGTACAAAGTTTTCCTTAGTTCACACACATACTGAGTTCCTACTAAGTAGGTTTGATAACATAAGGTTTACAAATTGTTTTCCCCTGAATGATGTGGGCTTTACAAAAGCCCATTGTTACAATTGCAAAATCTATAATTTCCTCTTTCTAGTCTCTCTCATTAATTGGTCTCATTGTAGGTTCCATCTTTACTACTGACTTCTCACCCTGGTATTCTCATTAAACTTCGGGTAATGATGCTGTGAGGTACTTTTGGACTCCAGGAATGAATGCATAGTGAGTGGTTTTCTAGGATAAAGACTGATCTAGTGAGAAAGCTAACACAAGAGCAGACACTTACTGACTCCTGACTATGCGCCACAGCTGTTGTAAGTCTTTACATATACAGTCTAACACCTCTCAAAGGTAATTTGTTCCTGAAAATTCCCTCATAGGGAAACTCTCTTAAAATGTAAACAGGATTCCTATTAATTTCAGTGGCCAAATTTCTTTCTTTAAATTTCTTTGGAATAAATGCAGTTACATCATTAGTTAAGATCAGTTATCAGTTATCATAATACAACCCAACAAGGCATTTTCTCTTTATTAATTACTCTGTAAGTTTGTTCTCCTGTCCTCTTTGTCTTCTGTACTTGTTACTCACTAAAACCATACCCTCAGAAAAACATACTTATGATACTTAGTGCTTGTGTAATTCAAGTTTTAATGGAAGAAAAAAAAGAAGCTTTAATGAAAATAGAGCAATAAAGACAAAAGAAATAAATAATGCATTGCAAATGATCTCTCTCAGTGTATAAGTTGATATTGCAGGAGCCATAATGTACAAGACACACTGCTGTAAATTAGCAAACTGAAAGCACTTGGAGAGAACTTAATGTGCCATTGGTAGACAGTTCAGCTGTGAAGATGAACAACCACATAATGGCTCTTGTTTTGTGCTCATTTGAGGTTTGAGAAATTCAAATAGGTCATTGAAAATGTGAATAACTGTCTCATAAGCCAAAATAGGAATATTAATAAAATTATTTGCAAAGGAGAATTTTTGTAACTGGAATGAAATAGTATACCTTGGGATATGACTCTATTAATATATATTTCCTATAACCTATAATGCTTAATCCTATAATGCTTAATCTTTGTAAATACTTCATGAAGTAGATACTATTATTATTCCATTTTTATAGGAAACTGAGGCACAGAGAGAACAAGTAACTTGCCCAGGGTCATACATTTGGTAGATGGTGGAGCCAGGATTAGACCAGGCAGCTGGCTCCAGAGCTGCATTTTTCACCACTAGGTTATATGGTATGTTAAGGTCCTGTATTATTGTTTTTGGAGACTTGATTTTGTTGCTGAGGGAAGCTAGTCACTGCTATGATACTTTTCTGTCTTTTTGTTTGTTTGTTTTTTAAATTTTTATTGGAGTATAGTTGCTTTACAATGTCGTGTTAGTTTCCACTGTACAGCAAAGTGAATCAGCTACATGTATACATATATCCCCTCTTTTTTGGATTTCTTTCCCATTTAGGTCACCACAGAGGATACTTTTCTGTCTTAAGTTTGTCAACTTAGGGTTTTATTTTGACTGGAATAAATTTATTGTGATTTATTTATAGATTTAAAAACCAATCTGTAGTTCTTGCTTTTGTTTTCCCTCTTACCCTTCTCCTAAAGGGCTTTCAGCACTCCAGGATATTGAAACAGGAGTGCAGCATATTTTAGCAGACATGATTGCTAAAGACAAAGACACGCTTGACTTCATTCGGAAATTGTGAGTAACTCTTAGAGTTTTCTGCCTTGTGGACTCATGATGTTAAGGGTCGCATGGTTAGTGCTAACTCCAGTGTTCATTAAAAACTTAGTTTCAGACTTTTAAAAATTAAAATTTTTTTTTAGTAGCACAGCTCTCTGCTCAAACAACAGAACCCGAATACATAAAACATAAAAGTAAAGTTGCTTTAATTGAATTCTGGGCAGGGAGCCTGGAACTCTGCCTGTTCATCCTCCTTACCCTGAAGCATCTTAGCAGAGGCCTCTGAGGAACACAGTTTAAAAACCACTGCACTGTGCAATATATGCTACAGAGAGATTCATAACCATTTAGAATGGGTGGCATTGCTTTTTAAACGTATTGAGTTGTATGCACTTAATTTTATAATGTTTACCAGTGGTTGGGTTAACTTGAGAATGTTTAATATCAGGTATGGATAAAAGTGCTGACGTCAAAATGAATTTTAGCTGATGGAGAGAGCAGCTTATCCATAGTATCATAGTCCCAATTTATAAGAGAGTAAAACCCTTTGACCTAGACCCTACTTGGGCTTATGGATTTTATGCCTCATTAAAAAAGGATATTATTTTAAAAACCTTATTTTTAGGCACTCTGTCCTTCCTGTGCTTCTGTGTATCAGAGGACAGGGTTTGGCAGAGGTCTACTCTTCCTCTCTCTCCACATCTCTAGCTGTGTGAGCTGTGCAGAGGAGAGTAAAGGTGAAAATGAACCG
This sequence comes from Orcinus orca, assembly GCF_937001465.1. NCBI lineage: Eukaryota > Metazoa > Chordata > Mammalia > Artiodactyla > Delphinidae > Orcinus > Orcinus orca. The sequence continues at coordinate 54,622,918 of NC_064571.1, forward strand.
GTTGACTACTGTAGCTTGTCAGGGTTTTTGTTAATGTAAGGGAGAGAATTTTTCTTTTTCCTCAGTGGCCCTCACAGGAATGAGTTGAAGTAGGAGAATTGTGCAGGTTTTTAAATGTGTTTTTACAAGTAATTATGCTGCTGAAATTTGGTTCAATTTCATAAATTGTCATTGGAAGCTGTCCTAACACATCATCTTGTTTCCCTTCTTTTTAGCTTTTAATTGGTTCTGACTCTCTAACTCAGTGGTTAGAAAAGGATGATATCTAAGCCAGAGTTATTAGTCTCTTGCATAACTGCAGATAGTATCTGAACTCATTTAGGCATTTTATGGGAGGATTGGGTTGAAATATAAATAGATCTGGAACACCTATGCTAGCATGAATAGGCGAGGAGTCCCCTTTTGATGGGTCAATAACATTTTTATAGTTGAGCATCATTAAAAAAAATCTCATGTGGTAAATCTCATTTAGTTTTTTGTTAATCTTCTTTCTATATAACGTGTTTCTTTACTAAAGCACATGTTAATAACTACTTAATGTTTGAATATTTGTGTATCTGAACAGGTGCCAAAATAGATATATTTGTATCCAGTCATCTCTGGCAAAGGTATCCTCAAAAAAAGTAAATGAAAAAGATGTTGATAAGTTTCTGCTCTACCAAAATTTTTCGTGCAACATAAGAAACATCCAACATCATCAGGTAAATAAGAAAACTGCTTATGCATGCTGATAGTAGTAATAATGATAATACCTCAGATTTGCTTATTTATTTACTAAAGAATTTTCAATCAACTATTTTCTTCCTTCATATAAATTTTTATAATATTGTTATATCCTCCCCATTTGACAAATGGGGAACTCAAGACCCACAGAAGTTAGTAAATGACACTGAGACTTACTAGCTGTGCTAACAGTATAACACTTCCGTATCTTGACTCTCTGGCTGGTGATCTTTCTTATTAGAGTTTCCTTCCCAGTATGCTTGGATTTGAGCTCAATTCTGGATCTTTTCCATGTGAAATACAAAATAGAGATAACTGATTTAGAATAAATAAAATATGAGAGATCTCAGTTATATAAATCATACTTATATCTCAGTCTTTTAATTTCACATTTCATTTTATTAATTTTTATCCTAATTGTAGTTATAGGTTATATATCTACATTGTGGAATGTGGCTTTAAATCATATAGAAAAAAATTTTTTTTACAAACCAAAAATACAGTAATACTGACTTTTGTATTTACCTGTGTAGCTACGTTTACCAGTATTCTTTACTTCTTTGTATGCTTTTGAGTTACTATCTAGATTTTATTTCAGCCTGGAGGACTTTCTGTAACATTTCAGGTAGGGCAAGTAAACTCCCTCAGTTTTTGTTTATCTGTAAAGTCTTAATTTCTCCTTATATTTTAAAATTTATTTTTAATTGTGATAAAATACATATAAACTTTACCATCTTAACTGTTTTTAAGTGTACAGTTTAGTAATGTTAAGTATATTAACATTGTGCAACCAATCTCCAGAATTTTTTTATCTTGCAAAACATAGATTTTCTGAATATAGAATTCTTGGTTAACAGTTTTTTCTTTCAGCACTTTGAATGTTACCCCACTATCTTCTGGCCTTAATGGTTTTGACGAGAAATCAGCTGTTAACCTCACTGAGCCCTTGCACATGATGATTGCACTTGATTTTCTTGCTACATTTAAGATTCTCTGACTTTTGACAATTTGATTATGATTTGTCTTGCTGTGGATCTCTCTGAGTTTATTTTTCTTGGAGTTTGTTGTGATTTTTGGTTGTGTGGTTAGATGTTTCTGATCAAAATTGGGAAAATTTTGGCCGTTATTTCTTCAAATATTCTTTGATCCCTTTTCTCCTGGGTCTCCCATTATATGTGTGTTGGTATGCTTGAGAGTGTCCCACAAGTCTCTTAGCCTTTGTTTATTTCTTTTTTTTCTTTCTTTTAATTCTTCTCAGACTATGTAATCTCAATTGACATATCTTCAAGTTTGCTGATTCTTTCTTCTGATTGTTCAAATATTGAACCCCTCTAGTAAATTTTTCATTTCAGTCATTGTACTTTTTTGCTCAAGAATTTCTCTTTGGTTCTTTTTTATAATACCCAGCTCTTTATTGATATTCTGTATTTGTTGGGATAACATGCTCATGATTTCCTTTAGGACTCTGATTTCCTTTAACTTTGAGCATATTTAAGACAGTTAAAGTGTGTCTAGTAATGCCGAAGTCTGAACTTCCTCAGAGATGGTTTCTGTTAATTTCTTTTTTCTGTAAATGGGTCATATTTTCTTGTTTCTTTGCCTGCCATGTAATTTTTTGTTAAAACTTGTCATTTTGAATATTATAAGTTGGCAACACTGAAAATCAGATTCTTCCCCCCTCGCCGGCATTTGTTGTTGTTGCTGTTGTGGGGTTTTGTGGTTTATTTAGCGACTTCTGAACTGTTTCTGTAGTCTGTATTCTTTGTCATGTTTGGCCACTGAAGTCCCTGGTCTGTTAGCTTAGTGGACAGCTAGTTACTTGACAGAGATTTCCTTCATTCCTAGAGCCAAAACAAATAACAACTTTCCTGGTCCTGCGTATTTGCTCTATGTTGGGGCACCCTTCAATGCTTAGCGAGGCTGTTTACAACTCTACCTTAGCCTTCACTTTGTCTTTGTGTGGAGCTCAAAGGTCAGACAGAGGTGAAAACTTAATGTCTTCCCAGGTCTTTTCAGAGCAGGTGTCTGTCTAGTCCTGAATGCGTGCATGACCTCTTAGATTTCCTAAAATATGTGGAAATTTTAAAAAGCCCCTTTCCTCTCAATTATCTCCTTTACTAGCCTCTTCCTTCCCAGGTTTTTCTGGTCTGTCTGATGGTTGCCCTGACTATAATCCCTTATCCCCAGGTGTTATCCCTTACCCCTTGAAACTGCAGCTAACACATTGCCTTTAAATACTTTGAACAAATGCCACCCAGGAGCTTCCTGGGGAAGCTCTGAGACAAGCAAAACAAAGGCAAGCCCTTGAGCCAAACCGTCAGGGAGCCATGAGACAGATCGAAACACATAATCACAAACTTTGGAGAATAAGGTCCATATTGCTCCCTCTGGTACTAGCAGAAGTAGGCTGTTATCTTCACTGCCACTGCTGAACTGCAGAGTGGAGGATGGTAAGTGGGTAAGTTAAAAGTGCTCTTTCACCAAAATTCTGCAGCTTCTTTAAGTGTTCCTCTGATTGTTGTAAGTTTTTGATTAGATTCCAGAGTTCTGAAAAAGTAGAATCTGGCAGTTCTTGCCAGTTTGTTGCTTTTGTAGAGGTTTGGAGTTTTGGAATTCCCTACTCCACCACTTTGGTGATATCACACCTGACAGCATCTTTAAAGTGTGGTGTGTATTCCCCTGTTCTATTCCAAAACCAGCCTGTGGCCTTAACCTTATGAACTGTCCTTCTTTATCTTGTTTAATGGTTTTTAGCTTGAAGTCTACTTTGGTATCAGGATTGCAACCTGTATTTTCTTAATGGAAATTGATTTCACCCTTGTTTTACTCTTAGCCCTACAATTATATGAAATGCTTGCCCTTAGTCCTTTTGCCAAAATTTTCCAGTCTTCTTTTAAGCTGATTGAAGCTTATTCTCTAGTCTAGTATGTAGTTGGCAAAGTTTTTCTGTAAAGGATCAGGGAGAAAATATTTTAGACTTTGTGAGCTAGATGCCTCTTCCTGCAGCTACACAACTGCCATTGCAGCATGAAAGCAGTCACAGCTAATACATAAATGAATGAGCATGGTTGTGTTTTAATAAAATTTTATTTATGAAAACAGATGTTAGACTGGATTTGGTCCATGGGCCATAGTTTGCTGGCCTCTGCTCTTGTATATTTCTCAAGAAGATTTTATGTGTATAGTACAGGTGTGCCTTATTCCGTAGTGCTTTTTGCTTTATTGTGCTTTGCAGATACTGTGTGTTTTACAGATTGAAGGTTTGTGGCAACTGTGTTTCATACAAGTCTGTTGGCACCATTTTCCAACAGCATTTGCTGACTTTGTGTCTCTTGTGTCACATTTTGGTAATTCTCTCAATATTTCAGAATTTTCCATTATTATTATATTTGTTCTGGTGATCTGTGATCAGTGATATTTGACATTACTGTTGTAATTGTTTTGAGGTGCCATGACTGCACCCATATAAGACAGCAAACTTAATTGTTAAGTATTATGTGTGTTCTGATTGCTCCATGGACCAGCTGTTCCCTCCGTCTCTATCCTCCTTGGGCCTCCCTATTCCCTGAGACACAATAATATTGACATTAGGCCATTTAATAACCCAACAGTGGCCCCTAAGTGTTCAGTGAAAGGAAGGAGTTGCACATCTCTCACTTTAAATCAAAAGCTAGAAATGATTAAGCTTAGTGAGGAAGATATGTCAAAAGCCAAGGTAGGCTGCAATCTAGGCCTCTTGTGCCAAATAGGTAGCCAAGTTGTGAGTACAAAGGATAAGTTCTTGAAGGAAACTAAGACTGCTACTCTAGTGAACACACAAATGATAAGAAAGTGAAACAGCCTTATTGCTGATATGGAGAAAGTTTCAGTGGTCTGGATAGAAGATCAAATCAGCTGTAACACTCCCTTAAGCCAAAGCCTAATCCATAGCGTGGCCCAAACTCTATTCAGTTCTATGAAGGCTGAGAGTTAAGGAAGCTGCAGAAGAAAAGCTTGAAGTTAGCAAAGGTTGGTTCGTGAGGTTTAAGGAAAGAAGCCTTCTCCATAACATAAAAGTACAAGGTGAGGGACTTCCCTTGTGGCACAGTGGTTAAGAATCCGCCTGCCAATGCAGGGGACATGGGTTTGATCCCTGGTCCGGGAAGATCCCACATACCGCAGAACAACTAAGCCTGTGCACCACAACTACTGAGCCTGCGCTCTAGAGCCCATGAGCCACAACTACTGAAGCCCGCGTGCCTAGAGCCTGTGTTCCGCAACAAGAGAAGCCCGCGCACTGCAACGAAGAGTAGCCCCCACTCGCTGCAACTAGAGAAAGCCCACACGCAACAGTGGAGACCCAACGCAGCCATAAGTAAGTAAGTAAATAAATATTTATTAAAAAAAAAAAGTACAAGGTGAAGCAGCAAGTGCTGATGTAGAAGCTACAGTAAGTTATGCAGAAGGTCTAACTAAGATAATTAATGAAGGTAGCTACAGTAAGCAACAGATTTTCATTATAAACGAAACAGCCTTATACTTGAAGAAGATGCCATCTAGGACTTTCATAGCTAGAGAGGAGTAAAATGCCTGGTTTCAAGGCTTCAAAGCTTCAAAGGATAGGGTCTTTCTTGTTAGGGACTAATGCAGCTGGTGACTTGAAATTGAAGCCAATGCTCATTTACCAGTGCTCTATAAATGGAACAACAAAGCCTGGATAACAGCACATCTGTTTACAACATGGTTTGCTAAATATTTTAAGCCCACAGTTGAGACCTACTGCTCAGGAAAAAAGATTCCTTTCAAAATATTACTGCTTATTCACAATATGCCTGATCACCCAAGACCTCTGATGGAGATGTACAATGAGATTAATGTTGTTTTCATGCCTGCTAACACAACATCCATTCTGCAGCCCATGGGTCAGGGAGTCATTTCAACTTCCAAGTCTTATTATTTAAGAAATGCATTTCATAAGGCTATAGCTGCCATAGATAATGATTCCTCTGATGGATTTGGGCAAAGTAAACTGAAAACCTCTAGAAAGGGGCTTCCCTGGTGGTGCAGTGGTTGAGAGTCCGCCTGCTGATGCAGGGGACACGGGTTCGTGCCCCGGTCCGGGAAGATCCCACATGCCGTGGAGCGGCTGGGCCCGTGAGCCATGGCCGCTGGGCCTGCGCGTCCGGAGCCTGTGATCCGCAGCGGGAGAGGCCACAGCGGTGAGAGGCCCGCATACCGCAAAAAAAAAAAAAAAAAAAAAAAACCTCTAGAAGGGATTCACCACTCTAGATGCCATTAAGACCACTTGTGATTCGTGGGAAGAGATATAATATCAATATTAATAGGAGTTTGGAAGAAATTGATTCTAATCCTTATGGGTGACTTTTAAGGGTTCCAGACTTCAGTAAAGGAAGTAACTGCAGCTGTGATGGAAATAGCAAGAGAAACAGAATTAGAACTGGTGGCTGAAGATGTGAAAGAATTGCTGAAATCTCATGACTAAACTTTAATTGATGAGGAGTTACTTCTTACGGATGAGCAAAGAAAGAGGTTTTGTGAGATGGGATCTGCTCCTGGTGAAGATTGTTCAAATGACAACAAGTGATTTAGAGTGTTACATCAACTTAGTTGATAAAGCAATGTCAGGGTTTGAGAGGATTGACTCCAGGTTTGAAAGGAGTTCTACTGTGAGTAAAATGCTATCAGCATTGCATGTTACAGAGAAATTGTTCCTGAAAGGAAGAGTCAGTCGATGCGGCAAACTTCATTGTCGTCTTCTTTTAAGAAATTGCCACGGCCACCCCAGCCCTCAGCAGCCACCACCCCATCAGATAGCAGCTGTCAACACGGAGGCAGGACCCTCCACCAGCAAAAAGATTATGGCTTGCTGAAGGTTCAGATGATGACTATGACTTTTTAGCATTAAAGTATTTTTTAATTTTAAAAATTTATTTTTAATTTTTATTGAAGTATAGTTTATGTACAATATTATATAAATTATAGGTTACAGTATAGCGATTCACAATTTTAGAAGGTTATACTCCATTTGTAGTCATTATAAAATATTTGCTACATTCCCTGTGTTGTACAATATATCCTTGTAGCTTATTTTATACATAATATTAGTAGTTTGTACCTCTTAATCCCCTTATCCTATCTTTGCCCCTCCTTCTTTCCCTCTCCCCACTGGTACTCTAGTTCTCTATATCTGTGAGTCTATTTGTTTTTTGCTATATTCACTAGTTTGTTGTATTTTTTATATTCCATATAAAAGTGGTATCATACAGTATTTGTCTTTCTCTTTCTGACTTATTTTACTTAGCATAATACTCTCCAAGTCCATCCATGTTGTTGCAAATGGCAAAATTTTGTTCTTTTTTATGGCTGAGTAGTACTCCACAGTGTGTATCTATATCTGTCACATCTTCTTTATCCATTCTTCTGTTGACGGACACTTAGGTTGCTTCCATATCTTGTCAATTGTAAATAATACTGCTATGAACATTGGGGTGCATTTATCTTTTCAAATTAGTGTTTTTGTTTTGGGTGTATACCCAAGAGTGGAATCCTGGGCCATATGGTAGTTCTAGTTTTAGGTTTTGTTTTGTTTTGTTTTTTAATTTATTTATTTATTTATTTATTTTTGGCTCTGTTGGGTCTTTGTTGCTGAGCATGGGCTTTCTTTAGTTGCAGTGAGCAGGGGCTACTCTTCGTTGGTTGCGCAGCCTTCTCATTGCAGTGGCTTCTCTTGTCGCGGAGCACAGGCTCTAGGCATGCAGGCTTTAGTAGTTGTGGTGCATGGGCTTCAGTAGTTGTGGCACGCAGGTTCAGTAGTTGTGGCTCGTGGGCTTAGTTGCTCTGTGACATGTGGGATCTTCCCAGACCAGGGCTCAAACCCACGTCCCCTGTATTGGCAGGCAGATTCGTAACCACTGTGCCACCAGGGAAGCCCTAGTTTTAGTTTTTTGAGGAACTTCCAAACTGTTTTCCACAGTGGCTGCACCAATTTACATTCTCAGCAACAATGTACAGGGTACCCTTTTCTCCACATCCTTTCCAACATTTGTTATTTGTGTTCTCTTTGATGATAGCCACTTTTAATTTAAGGTATGTACATCTTTTTTTTTAGACATAATGTTATTGCACACTATAGACTAAAGTATAGTGTAACATAACCTTTATATGCACTGGGAAACCAAAAAACGTGTATGACTTGCTTTATTGTGATGTTGTTTTATTGTAGTAGTCTGGAACTGAACCTGTAATATCTCTGAGATATGCCTGTAATTCTGAGTTTTTACACAGTCACAATTGTTTCCTATGTCCTTGATACTTGAAGGATAGTTTAGCTCAGTAAATATATATATTTTTAATAATCCAATGATTTTTTTAAATTTTATTTTTTATTTTATTTTTGGCTACGTTGGGTCTTCATTGCTGCACGTGGGCTTTCTCTAGTTGTGGCAAGCGGGGCTACTCTTCATTGTGGTGGCTTCTCTTGTTGTGGAGCACAGGCTCTAGGCGCACGGGCTTCAGTAGTTGTGGCTCGTGGGCTCTAGAGCACAGGCTCAGTAGTTGTGGCGCATGGGCTTAGTTGTTCCGCGGCATGTGGGATATTCCCGGGCCAGGGCTCAAACCTGTGTCCCCTGCATTGGCAGGCAGATTCTTAACTACTGTGCCACTAAGGAAGCCCAGTATAATATTTTTTGTTTGCACTTTCTTTCCTTAAGTTTGTCAAACGTGTTGCTCTGTTGTTGTCTTACTTTGCAAGTTTTTTTTTTTGTTTGCTTGTTTTTGAAATCAGATGCCAATCTAATTCTCTGTTTCTTAGAAATGCTGAAGATGTGGGTCCTGTGTTGTTTTATTTATTCACTTTATTGGTTTTATAGGAGTATGAGGGGGGGATTTAGAATGAGGGGCCTGCCAGTGTTCTTTAAACCTGAAATTCCTCAATGAATCATTTTTTAAATTTACTTTTTCTTCCTTTCTGAATTTTACCGTTATAAGGAGAGGATAATGAAAAAGACGAGAATGCGTCGCTTTTCATTGATAATGTTTAGTTATCTTCCTTAAAAATGTAATTAAAAAAACTTACAGTGGTATAGATATGAAAAGGTATGTTATTATTCTCTGTGTGTGTGTGTGTGTGTGTGTGTGTGTGTGTAACATAACATGAAGAGTCTTCAGTTATGCTACAAATACTTCTTGAACACTTATTATGTATTGGTGCCTACTTGGGGTATGTAGATGACATGGTCCCTGCTGTTGAACTTTTGAAGTGTTTCTCTATTATATCGAAGTTGTTCTTTTTACCTTTGTGTACACTGTAAAATATGTGGTGAAATGAATACTTTTGATAATTGGAAAAATTGTTAGAAGACTGAAATTTTACTTACCTAGCTATTGTCTACTGATAGAGCCTAATGAAAAAGAGTTTTTAATAAAGCCAGTGACTAAAATACTAAAATTCCTTTTGCAGAAATGATTTTGCTGCTGGATTTTATCTCCCTTTATTTGATTTAATCTTATTGCAACTTTGGAAAAATATGAATACTTTTACTCTATTAAAACTTAGTCTTTCTAGTATTTGCTTGAAAACATTTTGGTCTCTGCATTTTAACTAGTGTGCTTATTAGCACATGTGGCATTCTGAGTTAGTTTGTGGTTGAATCTAAGTTTGTGACTAACACAGGCTTCTAAGTGTGACAGTCTTAAGACCTGAGAAAGTAGAACATTTTGGGAATATCAGTTTTGAAAAACGGACCTGTGTTTTGAGAACTTTCTAGTTATCTTGCAGGCTAGAGTGATGATATACTAGCTCACAAAGATGGATTTTTAATCCCTGTAGTGCTAAGGCCTCATGTCCCTGACTCCAGACTCTGTTTTTCAGCTTTCACCTAGATAGCCCAGCATACAGCATCCCAGAATACAGAAGTGAGGGAGAATGATGATAGACAGTGGTAAAGGAACAACGGTACCTGGAACTCCTTCTCCAAATGCTGTGGGAAGAGCTGTTATAGCTGTCTACTAAATTAATTCTTCTAGCTGCATCTTGTTTTCTTTCTTCTCCACATTGGTCCTTAATGTGCTGCTTTCCGCTACATGAATTTGTAACTCAGCCTTCCCATTCTTTTCTGTAGCTTCTTTCACTAATGTCTCACTTTCTTTGTCTTTTAAAATACCTGTTTCACATTCAGTACTGCCATTTACACTAATTCTGCTTTAACTCTGTATTTACTTTCAACCTCAGTTTTTGCCCCAAGCTCTGTTTCTGCTACTCCACTCCCTTTTATACCATGGATCTTCTATGTTAAGATTTTTTAAAGTTTGACCTATGACTTTACTAGGTATGGTGGAAAAAAAAGCACCCTCCAATAATATATTTTGATACAACAGTGTATTTATATTTTTATTTATTTGGATTTTTTTTTTTTTTTTGGCCGCATTGGGTCTTCGTTGCTGCGCGTGGGCTTTCCCTAATTGCGGCGAGCGGGGGCTACTCCTTGTTGTGGTGTGTGGGCTTCTCATTGCAGTGGCTTCTCTTGTTACGGAGCACGAACTCTAAGCGCACAGGCTTCAGTAGTTGTGGCACGCGGGCTCAGTAGTTGTGGTGCACGGGCTTAGTTGCTCCATGGCATGTGGGATCTTCCTGGACCAGGGATCAAACCCATGTCCCCTGCATTGGCAGGTGGATTCTTAACCACTGCACCACCAGGGAAGTCCCTAATAGTGTATTTATATAAATCTGAATTAAATAACTCTTTTTCCCCTATAATATTGTATTCTGCATGAATGAATTTATTACTGATAAATTCTTGGATGAAGAACTTTTATTTACTGTTCAGTGTTCCTTTCAGTATTTCAGAGAGCTGGCAGACATTGAAGATTTTGTCCAGCCCAAACTAAAGTTTATTTTGTATTAGAAGTTTATTTTTAACTGATTATTTTATTTCTGCCAATGTTTACCTTAGAAATTTCTCAAATATATTTAAAGAATTTTTTTAAAGTATCTGTAATTTTTTTAAATTTATTTATTTATTTATTTATTTATTTATTTATGGCTGTGTTGGGTCTTAGTTTCTGTGCAAGGGCTTTCTCTAGTTGCAGCAAGTGGGGGCCACTCTTCATCGCGGTGCGCGGGCCTCTCACTGTCACGGCCTCTCTTGTTGCAGAGCACAGGCTCCAGACATGCAGGCTCAGTAGTTGTGGCTCACGGGCCTAGTTGCTCCGTGGCATGTGGGATCTTCCCAGACCAGGGCTCGAACCTGTGTCCCCTGCATTGGCAAGCAGATTCTCAACCACTGCGCCACCAGGGAAGCCCCAGTATCTGTAATTTTTTAAACTTTGAGGATTTGTTCTATATTTAACATTTTACTTGAAAATACCTTTAGAATTTATATAAATTAAGGTTGCTGTTTTCCAGAGTGGCTATACCACTTTACCTTCCCACCAGCAGTTTATGAAAGTTCTGTTTCTTTACATCCTCACCAATACTTATTTATTGTCTATCTTTTTTAATATATAAATTTTATTTTATTTTATTTTTGGCTGCATTGGGTCTTCGTTGCTGCACGTGGGCTTTAGTTGCAGCGAGCGGGGGCTACTCTTCATCGTGGTGTGCAGGCTTCTCATTGCAGTGACTTCTTTTTGTTGTGGAGCACAAGCTCTAGGTGCGCAAGCTTCAGTAGTTGTGGCACTTGGGCTCCATAGTTGTGGCTTGCAGGCTCCGTAGTTGTGGCTTGCAGGCTCTAGAGCACAGGCTCAGTAGTTGTGGCACACAGGCTTAGTTGCTCTGTGGCATGTGGGATCCTCCTAGACCAGGACTTGAACCTGTGTCCCCTGCATTGGCAGGTGGATTCTTAACTACTGCACTATGAGAGAAGTCCCTGTCTCTTTTTGATTATGGCCATTTTAGTATGAACTGATTTCTCATTATGGTTTTGGTTTGCACTTCTCTTCTAACTAATGATGTTGAGCATCTTTTCATGTACTTATTGAACATTTCTATATTATCTTTGAAAAAATGTCTCTTTAGACCTTTTGCACATTTTTGTTAGGTTGTGTCTTTTTATTGTTGAGTTATAAGAGATATTTGTATGTTTTAGATATAAGTCCTGTATGTGATACATGATTTGTAAAACTTTTCTCCTGTGCTAAGTGCTTTCTTTTCAATTTTTTGATAGTATCCTTTGAGATATAAAAATTATAATTTTGTTGAAATCCAATCTATTTATTTTTTTCTTGTGTTGATTATGCGTGTGGTGTTTTACCTAAGGCCTTATGTAACTCAAGGTCATGAAGATTTTCTCAAGTATTTTCTTCTAAGCATTTTATAGGTTTGGTTTTTATATTAAGGTCTATGATCAGTTTTGAGCTAATTTTTGTGTATGGTGTGAAGAAGCTGTCCAACTTCATACTTTTGAATTTGGCCATCAATTGTCCCAGCATCACTTGTTGAAAAGACTGTATTTTCCCCATTTAATTGTCTTAGCACCCTTGTTGACATTCACTTGATGGTAGATGTATAGATTTATTTCTGGACTCTGAATTCTATTCCATTCATCTGTATGTTTATCTGTAATGCCAGTACCACACTGTCTTGATTACTGTAGTTTTGTAGTAAGTTTTGAAATTGAGAAGTGGGAGTCCTCCAGGTTTGTTCTTTTTTTACAAAATAGACTTGGTTATTCTGGGTCCCTTGCATTTCTATATTAATCTTAGAATTAGTTTGTCAATTTCTGCAAAGAAGCTAGCTGGGATTTGATAGGGATCACATTGAATTTATGAAGTAATTTGGGGATTAGTGCTATTTAGCAATATTAAGCCTTTTGATCCATGGACCTGGGATGTCTTTCCGTTTATTTAGGTCTTCTTCAATTTTTTTTAAAAACAATATTTTATAGTTCTCAGTGTATAATTCTGAACTTCTTTTGTTAAATTTATTGGAAAGTATTTTATTTGTGCTGGTGGTATGGTAAATGGAATTTTAAAAAATTATTTTTAGGGTGTTTATTGGTAGTGTGTAGAAATTGATTATCCTGCAACCTTACTGAACTCTATTAGTTCTAATAGTTTTATAGTGGTTTCCTTAGGATTTTCTGTATACAGATCATAGTATCTGCAAATAGTTTTAACTTCTTTCTTTTCAATCTAGAGGGCTTTTATTTCTTTTTCTTGCCTAATTTCCCTAGATAGACCCTCCAGTACAATGTTGAAAAGCAAGTGCAAGAGGAGACACCCTTGTAATCTTAGAGGGAAAGCATCCAGTCTTTCACTATTAAACATTATGTTATCTGTGGAGTTTTTGTATGTGCCCTTTATCATGTTGAAGAATTTGCTTTCTCTTCCTAGTTTCTTGAGTATTTTTATCATAAACAACTGCTGGAATTTTCTCAAATATTCTTTCTGCATTTATTGAAATGATCATGTAATTTTTGTTTTTATTCTATAGTTATGATGTATTACATTACTTCTTTTTTGGATGTTAAACCAACCTTGCTTTTCTGGAATAAATCCCTTTTGATCCTTGTGTATAATCCTTTTTATATGTTTCTGGGTTTAGTTTACTAGTATTTTATTGAGAAATTTTACATCTATATTCATAAGAGGCAATGGTCTTTACTTTTCTCTTGCAGTGTTCTTGCAAGAACAGGGTAAATAGAGTCAGGAAGTTTTTTCTTCTATTGTATTTTTGGAAGAGTTTGTGAAGAATTCTTATTAATTCTTTTTTAAATGTTTAGTAGAATTCAGCAGTGAAGCCATATGAGCCTGGGTATTTCCTTGTGGGAAATTTTAAAATTACTAATTCTATCTCTTGTTATAGATAATTTTGAATTTTCTATTTCTTTTTTATTCTAGTTTAGAAGTTTGTGTCTTTTTAGGAATTTGTTCGTTTTATTTAAGTGATCTAATTTGGCATACAGTTGTTCATAGTATTCTCTTATGATTCTTTTTATTTCTATAACATTCATATTAATGGCCCCTCTTTCATTCCTGATTTTGATAATTGGAATGTCTCCCTTTTTTCTTTGGTCACTCTAGTGAAAGGTTTGTCAATTTTGTTGATATTTTCCAAGAACCAACTTTTGGTTTTGTTGATATTTTTTGTTGTTTTTCTATTCTCCATTTTATTAATTTTCCCTCTGTTCTTTATTATTTCCTTTCTTCTTCTTGCTTTAGGTTTGTTTGCTTTTCTTTAAGGAGTGTTTTTAATGTGTTTTAAAGCAATTGTTCTTTTAATATATTAATTAAAAGCAGAGACAGGTCGATCTGCATTTAAATTCCTCCTTTGCTACTTGCTAGCTTTGTGATTTAGGAAAAGTTAGTCTTAGAAAAATTATCATACAAGAGTAAGATGTTAATACATACATCACTGGTGGCTTTGAAGATAAATAAGTTAATGTATTTAAAGTGCTTAGATGGGCCTGACAATTAGTAAGTGCTCAATAAATGGTAACAGTAGTTATTAAATATTCCACTTAGAAATTTCCATGTTTGTATTTATCTTAGTAATGTTTTTTCACAAATATAAGAAGTATATCCTTCTAACTCTAGATGATCAAAAACTTTCAATTAATAGGATCTGAAATGAGATTTTTAGATCAACACTATCTCTTCCTGTGAATATTATAGGCTTTGTACCTGTATTTTATTTTGAAAATACTTGAAAAAATATAAAGAAATGATTATTTTTGAATACATTCTTGGTAAATAAATGAATACAAAATTGATATAGCTCTAGGCTGGATAACCACCCAGTTTGTTTCACAAATATTGACTGGTTAAATTGATCATTTATATATTTTGTGGATCATCAGTCTTTGCCATATATGTTTGCACTCAGATTCTGGCAATTAACCGTGGAGAAAATTTGAAGATACTGACGGTCAAGGTTAACATTTCTGATGGAGTGAAGAATGAGTTCTGTAGGTGGTGCATCCAAAACAGGTCTGTTTATAGATTTTTACAGAATATTCTTTTTTTCATTTTTAAAATGCTACATTGAGATCTATATGTACTGATAATGGAAAGATGTCCATTGTGTTAAAAAAAAACAAAAACAGTGACAGGCAATGGATATAGTGTCTTGTAGTGAAGTGGATGGACCTAGAGTCTGTCATACAGAGTGAAGTAAGTCAGAAAGAGAAAAACAAATACCGTATGCTAACACATATATATGGAATCTAAAAAAAAAAAAGGTTCTAACGAACCTAGGGGCAGAACAGGAATAAAGACATAGAGAATGGACTTGAGGACACGGAGAGGGGAAGGGGAAGCTGGGACGAAGTGAGAGAGTGGCATGGACATATATACACTACCAAATGTAAAATAGATAGCTAGTGGGAAGCAGCCGCATAGCACAGGGAGCTCAGCTCTGTGATTTGTGACCACCTAGAGGGGTGGGATAGGGAAGGTGGGAGGGAGACGCAAGAGGGAAGAGATATGGGGATATATGTATATGTATCGCTGATTCACTTTGTTATAAAGCAGAAACTAACACACCACTGTAAAGCAATTATACTCCAATAAAGATGTTAAAAAAATTTTTTTTAATTTAAAAAGTACATATGTTGTGTATGTTTAAATAGGAAATATCTGGGAAGTACATAAGAATTATTAATAGTGATTATTTCTAGGGAGAGAGACTTTTACTATAATCCTGTACCATATGAATCTTTTATAAAGAGTATATTTTCTTTTATGAAAAATGAATTAATAGAAACATACTGTATATAGTATATCTGAAATGTTTTGTTTATTAAGGATAATTGAATCAAAAATTTAATTTATCAGATATTATAGGAATAACAGATGAATGACTGAGGCTGGCTACTAGCTTTTTTTCTTTTTTAAAACTAGCTTTTAGTGCCAATGCATAGGATAGTCTTGTAAATTATTCTGTCCGCAAATGTCTGTCATATCACTTTGAGAAAATGCTACACTAAATGGTGCTGCTTTTTTCTTGTGGTAGATTTAAGGGGAACTATATCCTGTATCCATTTTTATTTTAAATGTGGGAAAATGAAAGCTAGATGGAGAGAGCCTATCTTTATCTATAGATACCGAATGTGGGGGAATATATTTCTTTGCCAAAGTGGAGAATATTTCTTTGTCTGTAATGGGTGAATAAAGCATGTCTCTGTCAAAAACATACGTATAGGCCCTGGGTCTTATTCATTTGTTTACAGTACTTTCCTGACCCCCCGTAGGTATTTGAGTTTGTGACCTCTGTCTTAATTTGTATGCTTCATTGTGCACATCTTACATAGCATGTATTTTGTATTGTGAAATTTAGTTAAAGTGAGGTCCTTCTTAGTTTTATTCAGCAGTGTTTAACTATTGAATTAGAGGAAGAATCGAGTTTTACAGTGATACCCTGTAAGGGAAACCCATTGTATTTCCTTTAAGTTTAGAAGTAATAAGGTCTGTGGCTTCGCTATACTGTTTCAGGTCCCTTCGAGTGCTAAATGAATAGATCACAGGAAGCCAGTCAAGAGACAGAAATTGCTGTGGGGTGAGGAAGAAAAAGGAGTTTCTGTAATGCAGGAAGTGAGTATAGCTGGGTCTGTGGTCTAAAGGTCACTGTGAATGAGTATAATTGAGGCATCCTTAGTTATAAAATAGACCCACAGCACTCTGTTCCAGGGAGGTGAGCAGTCACGCCACAGGAGAACCTTGAGGTTTAAGGAAGCCTACTGGGGCTTCCAGAGAAATTGGGTATCTAATGTTAAAGATTTCCATTTTTTTTCCTACAAGCAATGTGGAAACCTTGGTTTGGCTTTAAAGGGAATGACCCCCCAGCAGACATCGGATAGATTCATTATAAGAATCATTCCTTTAGGGCCTTCCTGCCTCTAAGGACTCTTTTCCTAGTGTATTGTCCCATGACCCAGGGCTATCTATGTTCTCTCCTAACTGGCCAAGCTCCAGAGTATGGTGATAAGAGCCTCAGTAATCTGGCTACTGCCATACTTTCTAGCCTCATCTACCCCGCAACCTGATCCTGCAGCTTTATGCCCTTGTACTACTAATCTGCTTCTAGTTACTCGAGCTTATCATGTTCTTTCATGCCTCTAAGCTTTTACATATGGTATGGTTTCTTCCCAGAATGCTTTTATTCCTTTGTCTTACTTGGTAAACCACAATTCATTTTTTTAAAGCCGTCTCAGATGTTTCTTCTGGGATGTCTTTGTTTGACATTGAATTTCCCCAATTAATAACAACAACACAGCTATAAGTTTTATTGCACTTTGCTTTATTGTGCTTCACAGATATTGGGGTTTTTTGTTTTTTTTACAAATTGAAAGTTTGTGGCAACCCTGTGTTGAGCATATCTATTGGTACCATTTTTCCAATAGCATTATTTTTTTGGTTAAGGTATATACATTGTTTTCTAAGACATAATGGTATTACATACTTAATAGACTACATTATAGTATAACTATAACTCTTGTATGCTCTAGGAAACCAAAAACTTCATGTGACTCACTTTACTGTGATATTCACTTTATTCTGGTGGTCTGGAACCAAACCCACAGTATCTCCAAGGTATGCCTGTAACATAACAAAATAATATTAATAACTTTCTAATTCATATCCTAGTTCTCCCTACGTTTCATGCCCTCAGGTATAGGTGACAGTAGGGAGAAACAAGGATTTGGATGGAAGGAAGGATGTATGACCTGCCTAAAAGCACTTTCGTTCAAATTAAAAAACAAAACTAGACTCAAATAATACCCTTCTATGGAAGGGATTCAATTAGTTATTATTATGTAGCCTTTGGTGTATCACATTATAAGTAAGGGAGATGACAGTGCCCCTGAAGTATATTAATGGTTTATTAGGAACCATTGATAAAATATTAATGTTTTCTATTCAAGAGCCATTGAAGGACATGGGCAGAGATGCTGTAGAAGTAGGGAACACAGAAGTGGTAGGACTGAATTTGTTTGTCCTTTTTAGCTTGTGTTTTTCTCTTACTGTTCTTTCTCCAGTTTCTACTAACAGTGGGTTCTCTGGCATTTGTATTTATCAGTATGTATGCAGATACACTGCCTAGTAGAACAGTACAACCTGAGGAATAGAGTGAGTTCTACTCAAGGATGACAAGAGGCAAAGGTTAGAACAGAGTTTCTCCTTTGCTCAATCTACTTTAACTCTCAGGAAGAGATTAAGAAATGGAAAAAGAAGGACATAGTGCTTGTCTTAGCTTCGGCTGCCATAACAAAATACCATAGACTAGGTGGCTTAAACAACAGAAATTTATTTTCTCCCTGTTCTGAAGGCTGGAAGTCCAAGATCAAGGTCAGGCTGATTTGGTTTCTGGTGAGAACCCTCTTTTTGTCTTGCAGACAGCAGCCTTCTCATTATGTCCTCACCTGATGTGGGGGGAGAGAGAAGGGGGTATCTGATATTTCTTCTTTTAAGGGCACTCACTAATCCTCTCATGGGGGCCCTACCCTCATGACCTCATCTAAACCTAATTACCTCCCAAAGGCCCCGTCTCCAAATATCATCCGATTTGAGGGTTAGGGCTTCAACATACTAATTTTAGGGGACATAATTCAGTCTATAGCAGTGGTTCAGTAATTTTTTGGTGACTTTCTCATATCTTAAAAATTTTTACCATTATTAATAATGCCTTGGGGACTCTCCCCAGAATAGGAAAGTTTTTTCCTCCCTTAAGTTTTATGTGTTACCATGGTTACCAGGTTTTTAAAAATAAGAACTCCAGATGTCATAGTAATAATTTTCAGACATCACTGTCTCTCCTTACAGATTATGTTACTTCGGATTCAATAAAGTTTCTTCTCCCCTTTTCCACTTCCTCTCTGCTCTTCCAGGAGCCCTTTTATGGCCTTATTATTGTTACATCAGTTTTAGTATAGGCTTTTCTTTTTTGCAGGTGGAGACCACGTGGCTTTGCAAGGCCAGAGTTAATGAAGATCTTATACAACTCACTGGATGATTCCTTTAAACGCCTTATTTATCCTCTCCTTTGTAGAGAGTTCAGGTATGCATCTTGTCTTATTTAACTTTCTGGACTGTTTACTTTTATGTATGGTAATAGGCCCATTAAAGCGTGTAGTAAATATTTGTTGATCCATTAGCCAATCAAAAGAACTGAGTCATAATCACAGAGTCTTAAATTTAAGCATAGATTTCAATCTGTAGAGGCATTCACATGCATAGATCACAAAACACAGCTCTTAATTACGGTATACTTTTCAAATCTTGACCACTTAATGTGTACCCCTTCCAGTTCTGCAATACTAGTCTTGCAATTTGACAACCAAGCCAAACAAATGGTTTTATTGATGAGAGATTTGGCTTGGGAGAAACAAACTAAGAAGTTAATGGAGAAGTTAGTTGGCAGCAGTTTTAGAGGTAAAAGAGCCAAAAAAAGCATAAGGATATCAGGGGAGCACGTGATGAATGTATTACTATGCAGAAAGCTAATATATATTAGCAGATGGAGTTGTTTCAATGAATAATTATCAGCAGTGATGAACAAATATTAGGAGATTATTAAGGTGACCATCTAAATGGACTAGCAGAAGAACTAAAGGTTACAAAGAACTGCAAAAGAGGTGAGGTACCGAATTGTTTTTAGGGGAGGAGGTGGACAGAAATGTTGGGAGGCAAAAACCCTCTTTCCTGCTTCTCTCTAGCCTTTGTCTTGGTAGTCAATGTTTAGACACCAGCCATGCCTTCATATATGCCTTTCTATTTGCTATAGATTTTCTTCATTCCCACTTATTTAGTGTTTCAGCAAGGGTCACCTGGAAACTATAGATTTCTAGCCATCTCTTCAGCCTCACTAGAATTTATAGCAGCCTTTATGTTTGTCTGTTTTTCTTTTACTGGACTTGGCCATTGACTTTGGAGGCATTTAGAGTCAGGAGTGAGCAGGTACTATTAAAAAGGACATATAGCTCCTTTGTCCAACCTCTTTTTTATCAAAATCATTCATTCTCTTGATTCATCCTTTTATCTTGTGTTCTCATGTCGCATATAATGTCCAGTGGTGCATTTGACATTTTTGCATATATTTGATGTGAATAGCTTTACTGCTTGTGGAATAGTTTCATTGAGATTTAATGTGTGCAGTTTGCTGTGGGATTATTTAATGTATAATTCTTCTCCGACTTCCATTAGCAGTGGCAAGCAAGAGCACTTTCCTCCTCTTTTTCTAAAATGCCTGTGGTTAAAAAATATGTCTTATTTCATTCCATAAGTTGGTTTGCAGACATTGTCTACAGATGTGTCTCTTCATAGAAATACTTGTAATTACCTGAAAGAGCAGTTGAGGGGGAAAACCCTCAATTGATTTATTAAAGTAATTAAATTACTTTAATTCTCTAATTAAAAAGAAATTTGTCCAAATGCAGAAAAATTGAAAGAATCAGTAAAACAAAGGAAAAAAAAACCATATAATTTCACCACGTAGAGATAGCCATTGTTAACTAGACTTTTCTCCATTCATATGTGTGTATTAAAAGAGATCAAATAGACTATATTATTTTGCAGCCATTTTATTCAGTTGACTATATAAGATTCAGAGTCTACTTCTGCATTTTTGTTTCCATGACTGTCATGATCTTTCATCCCTGTGTCATTTTTCACACATACCTCTTCCATGAAAACTACATTATCAGTATTACCAAGTGCTGTCTATTATGCCATCTTTTATTATATCTTGAATTTTGCCTCCTCTCTATCTCCATCTTTACTAGGAGAAAGTATAGCCATGGTTAGTTCAGGTTATCATCATTTCTTGTCTGAATTACTATACTAGGATCATAGATGATCTCTGTCTTGTATTTTCTAATACATATTCCACATTGCCATCCTTAAATTCCCATCTGATTATTTCATACTCTTCTACTTAAAATCCTTCAGTGGATCTTCTTTGTCTCCAGGATAAAATCCAAGCTCTTTAGAATAACCCTTTGTGGGCTGTGTTTTTCTTCCTCTGTAGCCCTTTGTCTTGGTATTTCTTTTTATTTTATCATATGAAGTTACTTGCTTTTTCTATAAATAAGCCATGAGCTTTGACATCTGCTGCTTCTATTGCCCAGAGTGTTTTCTCAATGCTCTTCAGCTACTATCCCTGCCTTTGTTTGCTTAACTATTACTTATCCTTCTTGATTCACCTGAGAAGACATCTCTTAGAAAGTTATCCTAATTTAGCTATCCCTACCGTGTGTTATACTCATCTGTTTATTTTTCTGTCTCTTCCACTAGACAGTGATCTTCAGGGTAGGGATTTTTTCAGCTTTGTATCTCTTACATCAATCACAGTACTTTATATAAGATTGAGTACAAGTGCTCACTCAATAAATAAAGTTAAACGTGAAGATTTAGAGATACCTGAAATGATATCTTCATGTTGCTTGGCTGAATGCAGGGAGAATGACAGTGAAATATTAGAGAAGATGAGAGAAAAGCCGTAAGAAGCTGAATTAAGCCAGGAAAACAAATGTTGGTTAGCTGTATGTGCCTTTAGATATGTAGATAATTCTACCTCAACGCTGATAGAAATGTGCCCTGAATTGCTTTTGCTCTTGTGGCCATTGGCATGCACTTTGTTTTTAACCTAGGCTAATAGAGAAGACACACTTTTAATAAATTCTTTTGAGTTTCAGGAGATAATATGTTAAGAACTCTTGTTAAATAGGCAAATGGTGTAAAACTTAGTTTCCAAATGCCTTTAAGTCCAATAGAGATATATATTTTTATCCTAGAAAAAATTTGAAAATTAGACTTTTAATAGCTTCTCTGGATAAAATTGGGAAATTATTTATGTGAGACAGGGTTCTGGACTGGTATTAATATCTGTGGTCATGTCACATCACTGTGAGAATGACGAGGGGATAGATGTGGGGAATGGAATAAAGTGAGAAGATGGCCTTGAGATATATATAGGTGAGGGTATAAAACTAAGCATTGTTGGAGGAGGCTACTTATGATTCAGTAATTGACCACTAATTATGTGTTTATATTTTTAATCAGCTGATAAACTTTGACATCCCATGTAATGTCCAAATCTTTATACACCCTGTCTCTCTCATATACACAGATACTTTATACATGTAGATTTCTTATATAAGGGTGAGCAGATAGAGGAGTGTAGGTATGACAAACTCAGCAGGTTTGATACCACAAAATTGTTTGAGGTATCTGCATTACTGAGCTTAGCAAAAAGAGACTCAATATAATTTTGTATGTGATTTTTTTTCTCTTAAGTTATTTTGTTATAATGAATGCTCCAATAAGGAATAATTGTGTTCTTTTTCCAGAAGAAAATTTGAATGAATGAAAACTGAATACTTTATCTTTTTTCTTCTCTTTTTCTATTTCTAAAGATCTTAAGTTATTTTGTTATAATGAATGCTCCAATGAGGAATAATTGTGTTCTTTTTCTGGAAGAAAATTTGAATGAATGAAAACTGAATACTTTATCTTTTTTATTCTCTTTTTCTATTTCTAAAGAGCCAAACTAACATCAGATGCAGAGAAAGAATCAGTAATGATGTTTGGACGGAACCTTCGTCAGCTCCTTTTAACAAGCCCTGTCCCAGGGCGTACCTTGATGGGAGTGGATCCCGGTTATAAACACGGTTGCAAATTAGCTATAATTTCTCCTACCAGTAAGCATACCTTTCAGCGTTTTATATAGAAGTTGTTTGGTTGGTCATAAATTTCACTTCATATACTTCATGAGGATTTGGAAATAATGCTAATTTTCAAGGAACAGAAGATGGTTTTCTCACAAAAAGCGATATAGGAATCAGGATGAAGCTTCCTGTTGGGCCTGTTTGTAGACTCAGTCAACATTTACTATCATTTATGCCCTTTCCTAGGTCACAATAGATATATTGAGGATTAACTGGGCTCAGACTTTAATAACTCTGCTTATCCCCCATCAACTTCTGTTTATACTGACTGCATTTATATATGATACATTTTGATTCTGTGTATATTTTATTTTTGTTTTTTTAAAAATATTTATTTATTTATTTGGCTGCATCGGGTCTTAGTTGCAGCATGCAGGATCTTTTTGTTGCGGCACACGGGCTTCTCTAGTTGCTGTGCGTGGGTTTCTCTCTAGTTGTGGCACGTGGGCTCCAGAGTGCGCGGGCTTAGTAGTTGCAGCTCACAGGCTTAGTTGCCCTGTGGCATGTGGGATCTTAGTTCCCCAACCAGGGATTGAACCTGCGTCCCCTGCAATGGAAGGCGGATTCTTAACCACTGGACCACCAGGGAAGTCCTGATTCTGTGTATATTTTAAATACCATGAGACATTTTTATTGTTTTGTCCAGTCAGTATTTTTTTTCCTGTTTACTCATTTATTTGCCCTTTCTATTATCTTCATTTCTTTCTGCATTTCTGTGTTTCCATTTGAGATCACTTTCTTTCTTCCTAAAACTCTAGTCTGTTTCTTTTTAATGTGGATCAGCTAGTGACAAATTGTCTCGTTTTTTTTGTCTGAAAGTTTCTGATTTGCCTTCGGTTTTGAAAAATATTTTTGCTGGGTGTAGAATTCAAGATTGGCAGTTATTTTCAGTGCTTTAAAGATGTCATTTCTTTCTTTCTTTTTTTTTTTTTTTTCCTGGCTTTTACAGTTTCTGTTGAGAAGTCAGACAAAAGTCTTATTATTGCTCCTTTGAAGGTGATAATTTTTTCCTCTGCCTGCTAAGATTTTTTCTTTGTGGCTTTCAGAAGTTTTCTTATATGCTTAGCTGTTTGTGTGTGTGTTATTTATTTGTTTTGGAGGGAAGGGGATGTGAATTCTGCTTGAGGTTTGTAGACCTTCTTGCATCTCTTTCTGGAATTCTAATTACGTGTATTTTAGACCATTCAATTTCCTCTTCTATTTTCAATTCTTTTATTTTTTATTGATTGTCTTTAAGTTAATTAATCCTCTATTCTGCTATGTCTAATGTGCTATTAAATCCATCCATTGAGTTATTTATTTAAGTTATGTTTTTAAGTTTTTGAATTTCCATTTGGTATTTATAAAAAATAGATTACAGTTCTGTGGTGAACTTCTTCACCTTTTAATTTTTTTGATTGTTTACATTTTTCTTATGTTTCTTTTGGTTTAAGTTTTCATTCCTAGAATAACTTTTTCTTTCATATTTAATTCATTCCTAAGTTCTTTCATCTTACTTCTGACATTTCTAATTCTGATTTATTTTATTCTCATTTTCTCTAATCTTTTTTTTTTTTGGTAGCTTGTTCTTATATATTAGGTTACAGTTTTTCCTCTGTTTTGGGGCACATCTTTCTTTAAGGACATCATACTAGTCTTTTTTATTTCCTGATTTGAAAAATAATCATTCTATATGAAATTTGACTATGATCCTTTTCTGTTGCTTAGTTTTACATCAAATTAGTTTTTCTCAACTTTTAGGATGGAAAGCTAGCTGTATATCTCTAGAACTATCATTTCTACTTTTTCCAAACTATTGAGAAGAAAAACTTTATCTATTTGGATAGAGAGATAACCTTATACTTTCTGAAATTTGCTTTCCTATTGCTTTCTTTCCTTTTATCTAGACTTTTTTTCCCTTTTGTCCATACTGTCCTTACCTTGCTCAATGTGAATATGATGCTCAACAGTTTTTTCTCTGTGGGGTTTTGTCTTGAAAAGAATGTTCTACTTGTTAATTTCAAGAGTTCAGAGATCAGAGTTTTCCAGTCCTTTCTGAACTTACTGTGCAACCTTTGTACTGACCTATAAATTACAGTATGCAAAGGTCTTTTCCAGTTTTACTTTCTATTCTCAGATGGGCCAGTTTTGATTTCCAGGGAAGTACCTTCTGACATTTTGAGGCTTCCTCCAATCTCAGGTCCATGAGATACTCCATTGTTTCTCTGTGCCTCCTCCCACAGAAATGCTGATGCACATTGGTCTTGGTGGTTATTGGTGCATTGTTCCCACCTGCTCACCTTTTGTGTTTTGTGGGGATACTTTTTTTTTTATAAATATAGTCATGGGCTTTTGATTTTGCTGTTCTAAGTTGCTCTTTTTTCATGCTGTGCATTTTTACAATAAACGGGAAGTATATTCTGTCAGTGTTTTTTCCTGAATCTATTGAGCTATCATATGGCTTTTGTCCTTTACTGTATTTGTATTGTTTATAGAATGGTTCTTTTTAAAATTTTATGCACACATACATACATACATGCATATGTATTTTCAGTCTGTTTTGGTAAGACTTTTCCAAGAATTTATCCATTTCATCATTTAATCTAAATTAACATCAAGTTGTTTATAATAATCTCTCTGTATCTTTTAAATTTGTGCTGAATCTCTAGTTATACTCCCTTTTCATTTCTAATATAATTTACTTGTGTCATCCATTCTTTTACTTGATTGGTATAGCTAAAAGTATGTATTTTTCTTAACAGGTGATTTAAAATTTTAAGCTTCATTGGTCCTCTCTGTTTTATATGTTTTTTTTCTATTTCATTAATTTCTGCTTTTTTAACTTTATTATTTTCTTCCTTCCACTTCCTTTGAGATTATTCTGTCGTCTTTTTCCTAACTTCCTAATTTGGTCACTTAGCTCATTATTTCTGTTCTTTAGGAGTTACCCTCAAATTTTAAAATATATTTCTGTCTGAAATATAGTACAGAGAAGCTCACAGTTCATAAGTATGCAGCTGAAAAAATTACATAAGGTAAAGAAATTTACATATCTACAACCCAAAGGAAGAAATAGAATAGTATTACAACACTCACTGATATATAGTAAATATTCAGTAAATGTTAGCTTTTACTATTTTTTTTTAATTTTATTTATTTTTTGGCTGCGTTGGGTCTTCGTTGCTGCATGCAGGTTTTCTGGCTTTTTCTAGTTGCGGCAAGTGGGGGCTGCTCTTTGGGTGGCTACTCTTCGTTGCGGTGCGCAGGCTTCTCATGTGGTGGCTTCTCTTGTTGCTGAGCACAGGCTCTAGGTGTGTGGGCTTCAGTAGTTGTGGTGCGCGGGCTCTAGAGTACAGGCTCGGTAGTTGTGGAGTATGGGCTTAGTTGCTCTGTGGTATCTGGGATCTTCCTGGACCAGGGCTCGAACCCATGTCCTCTACATTGGCAGGTGGATTCTTAACCACGGCGCCACCAGGGAAGTCCCAGCTTTTACTATTTTTGATGTTAAGTGTTATTAAAAATCATTTCTCTTTTAGTATCATGGCATGTTATCTAGTTGATAATGATTTTTGTATAGCAAAACAGAGTTCTAATAACTTTGGAGGTAACAGAATTTCAGAATGCTTAAGGGGGAATCTGATTAAGGAATATGAAAGATTCAGACTGCATTTTAAAAGGTGAACCAGTCCCCTTTTCATTTCAACTTGCTTAATCAAATCAGTGGTGTGTTATGTTTTGTAATTTCTTACAAAATGGCCTTTTCTTTTCATTTTTTCCTAAGGTCAGATACTTCATACCGATGTGGTATACTTGCATTGTGGACAAGGCTTCCGAGAGGCAGAGAAAATAAAGAGGCTTTTGCTGAATTTCAAGTATGAAAATAAGTAACCTTTTGAGTATTTCAGTGGCTCAGCCAATCAGAGATATCTTTGAAGTCCGTGATTTGGTGGGAGGGATTAAGGGAAGTGCCTTGGTGTTAGAAAAGGAACCATGTAAAACAATGCTGGGGCAAATTGCTGGAGAACTCTACATTTGGAGACTCTGGAGGAATGCTACTCCCTTCCTCTGCCGCCTTCACTAAACAAAGGTGGTAATATGACCAAAAGTGAGATTTTAATTCTTCAGTTTGGGCCTTCTCTCTCTTTCTTTCTTCCTCCCTCCCTCCCTCTCTCTCTCTCTTTCTTTTTCATGGATCTGAGGAATGGATGTGGCAGTAGTTAGAGAAGCTTCAGAAATTACTTGAAAACATATCACATAATTCAGTCATAATTCTTTATTATGGCTTAGAATGTTCCAGAGTTTACTTACTCATGTCTAAATTTCATTCCTTCTAGATGGGAAGAAAGCTGACTATTCTTGAGATTGTGTGACCATAAGACATTTCTCCACTGCCTCCTATAATACCAAGTGCAGGAGCAGTGTCTTTGATTCTACATAAGTCTGCGTGGCCCCTGTGAGATAGTGGAGAGATTGCTTGGATATATGAGAGAATAAGAGCATCATATAATACTGTTCGTGCATTCTGTCCATTTTCTCCTGATTGATTTAGAAGCGTGCCTTGATCTCATCCAGTTTCTCATTCTGTTTCTCCTTGAAGCTGCAGCACAGTGGTGATTGGAAATGGAACTGCCTGCCGGGAAACAGAAGCTTACTTTGCTGACCTGATAATGAAAAACTACTTTGCACCACTGGACATTGTTTACTGGTAAGGATGTTAGGAATGTTTGTTTTCTTTGAGAGGCAAAGGAACTTCTGAAGTTCCTTCTGTGATAAATTCTCCCTTGTCTTTTTAAGATGTACTTCTTATTTGCCCTCATATCACTTCTTCCTATTCATAAGAGCTTTGCAGGACAATGTAAAGTGTCTGCGTCTTGGAGAAATTGGCATTTCAGTATCCTGAAACCGCTCACAGATGCAGCAGGTTAGGGCTTACTTGAATTCATGGGATTTTCCAGGCAGTACTTTGTGTGATGGCTCTAGCTAACTAGTGACTAATAAGTAGAATGGTGTATAGGTCTAGCAGCTATAGACCATGGATAACTTAGCCTTCTTCTCCCAAAGTTTTGATGACTATGAGTCATTGGCCTTCAGAACTGAGAGCCAAGGTAAGTATTACAAATTAAAAGTGTTTCTTTTCTTTTTTTTTAAAGCATTTCTGATGTTCGTTTCTTGTTAATCTCTTCATCACATGCTCTCATTTTGTATAGGCATACAGTTGACTTCTAAATAACTTTGTATTAGCATGACCCATTTCTGTAGTCCTGCTCCTAGATCTGTAGTAGTTTTGCTGTCATTCACCATTGTTTCCTTACTTTCCCTTTTAACCTCAAATGGCCACCTTTACCTTTTCCAAAGTATGGTAGAATGCTAAATCCTAAAGGGTTTAATTCAGGAGAGAAGATAGTTATAATAGATGATATCTAGGGGAGAGCATGTAAGAGCCATCTCCCACTGCTTTTTGAGAAATGTAATAACTAAGAATAGTCAACTGATAAGTATGGGATCAGGTTCAACAAAACAAAGCCAAAAGCCAACACAGGAAGAAGAATTCTAGGATCCATTCAGATAGGCCAAAAGAGAGGGGTCTTGTATTTAGTGTAATATTCCGTGTGCCAAGAGTATAATCAAGATGTTAGAAAAACAAATGCAGAGTAACCAAAGGGTATTAGAAGGTCAGGGACAAACTGTAGGTGCCATGGGATCATGGTTCAGTAAAGGATCAGGTTGAATAGTTTGGCTCAGCGTTTTTCCCTCTCCTTCTTATTCAGTTTGGTCTGGGAAATACTGTGGATCTTCTCTATTCTGGGAATTGCACACGTACCCAGTCCTTTTGAGAACCTACCATAAGGACCTGACATAGCAAATACAGTTTATTTCAGGCAACTTCTTTGATTTCTTTTTAACTTGTTCACATTAATTGGATATAAATATCTTGGGTACATTTATAGTGATTATAAATAGAACTTTCAAATTATTAGAAACATTAAATAGTGAAGACTTGTTGGATTTCACCTGAATTTGCTTACAGAGGCTCTCTTTCTTGAACTTGCGGCAGTATATGGTAGTAGAAAGAGGATGAGCTTTGGAGCCAGACAAATCTGGGTTCATCTTTTGTTGTCACCATTTACTAGTTATGCAAGTTTGGAAGACTTACTCTGCCTCTCTGAGTTTCTCTTTCCATCATTAAAATGGGGAATGCTTTTGCTTTCAGTAACATTTTGAAGTTTTCTTTATAATTATTTTTTATATTCAATATTAAAACTTTCTTTTATATGTCTCTCTTTTTGTGTTTGTATTAAGAATTACTTTACTACGTTACTTTATATCTCTATGAAGGAGCACTTTTTTAATGTTAGTTTGGTCCCCCAACCATAGTACAGAATTCTTTCATTGTTTATAATTAGTTTTTCAGTTCATTTTCTTGGATTTCAAGAGATATGATATGGTCATATCATCTGCAAAAGATGATGAATTTATCAGTTCTTTTTCTAGTTTTATACCTTTTTATTTTCTTCTCTTTAAAGGTATCATGCAGTATCTTTGAAAAGCTATTAAATAGTAGTAGTGATAGTGGATTTTTTTTTTCCTCTTTTAATTTTATTAGAATGCTTCTAGTGTTTCCCTTAAGTATGGTACTGCCTTTTGTATGTATTTTTTTAAAATCTTTTAAAGGAAATAGTCTTATTTATGAGTGTTTTAAAAATACTGATTCCTGTTTTATTATACTTTAAAAATCAAGAATAAAAGATAACGTTAATGCTTTTTCAGAATTTTGCCATAATAATTTTTCTCTAAAGAGGTTTTTTATCCTCTTTTGATCAATATGCTGAATCGTAAAAGTAGTAGATTTCCTACAATTGAACCATCTCTGCAGTTCTGAGTTGAACTTTTCTTTGTCGTAGTGTATTATTCTTTTAATGTACTTTTGGAATATATTTGCTAGTATTTTATTATGTGCTTTTGAAATCCTCAAGGATGCAAATACTTAATCAGAAGTTACAGTGTGTGCTTAGGGAATCAGCTGTTCAACTTCATTTTGTTATCATTTTGCCAGTTCAACATGCCTTTATGAAGAAACCATATTTTCTCATCTACTGGTTTGAAATTACATCACAAACTACACTTAAGTTGAAATTCCCATGCTTTTCTAGCAGTCATTTTCAACAGATAATCTGAACAGATTGTCTCGAACAGATAATCTGATAGGCATTCCTATAATTCTGCTCATCCTGGAAAACCTTTTCCAGACACATCCACCAGCACATTCCTTCTTATCTGTTCCTTCTAACAGCTTTTGCCCTGACCTACTTGCCATAGGTTAACATACACCATGATTTATCTTCTAACTTGTAAACCCCATGCATCCTGACCCATCCATCCAACTTCTTTCTGTCATTTCTCTTAAAATACCTTGTAAACTCTGATACTTACATCTCTTATGGAGGAAGTCATCCAGAGCTTCAAATCTCAGTTACCAAAGGAGAAAAAAAGTGGATTAAGTTGTAGAATATAACTATGCTAGATCTTAGTTTGTCACACGTTTAAAGTTGCAAGTGTTTGTGAAAAGAATTATATGTGTCTACAGTATTATATGTGTCATTTGTTTTAAGTATGTGCTAGAATGATCTGTTCTTTTCAATCCTCTGGCCCATAGTAGGCGGTCACTTTATTTTTTGAGTGTCTGAATATTTGTTCCCATTCATTTTAAAATGTCACACTTGATTATTTTCTTCTCTCTCTTTTTTTTTTTTTTTTTGCGGTACACGGGCCTCTCACTGTTGTGGCCTCTCCCGTCGCGGAGCACAGGCTCTGGACGTGCAGGCTCAGCGGCCATGGCTCACGGGCCTAACCGCTCTGCGGCATGTGGGATCTTCCCGGACCGGGGCACGAACCCGTGTCCCCTGCATCGGCAGGCGGACTCTCAACCACTGCGCCACCAGGGAAGCCCTTCTCTCTCTTTTTTTTTTTTAAAAATCCGTTTTTCCTTGGTAAAAAATAGTGTTTTCTTTTGTGTAGCAATGGTAAAATTTATTGAAATGTAGAAATGGCTAGCTCCTTATGAGACATTTGTGTTTATATGCACTGTATCTGGTTTCTCCTACATTGATACCTTCTTAAATCAGGGTACTATGTTTTACTTATCTCTGCCTCCTTCACATTGCATATTTCTGTACTTATAGATAGATGCACTGCCTCCTTCACATTGCATATTTCTGTACTTATAGATGCATCTCAATAAATATTACTAATTTGAATTGTCAAATATTAACAGTAAAACTGTTTTTAATCAGATAAGTCTTTTCAAGGCTATAGACAGGAATTAATGTCTGCAACAATTACGGAAAATTTCCCCTCTGCTTAATGCTTTGGTAAACCTATGATGTACTGTTTTCTGTATTTTTTCATTGATATAGAAATTTGCATTTGATGGATTATAGACTTATATCTTGCCAAAGATAAATGATGATTTCTGAAATAAAAATATTGTATGGTTAGAGTTATATATTTATTAATGAACTATGAAAGAATTATAAGTAATCTCTAATACTTGCTGTCTTATATTTTAAACCATGATTGGCAAGATTCATGCTGTTAGTGGAAACATTGCTAGAAATCACAGCATTATGTACATTCTGGAGAATCACAGATACATGAAACCCCTCAAAACCTGGGAGCAGAAAATGGAAAATAAAATTTTGTGCTGTTAATTCAGACCCCATGCTTAATGTTTCTACTCTAAAAGCTGCAATATATGAATGACTTTGAGCAGGCAAATATAGAAAAGAAGAGAAATTAATTTTGCTTCCGAATGACATTATTCATTAGCATAGTGAAAAGAATTAGAAAATGGAATGAACCGATAAGGTGTGGTATGTGACGACAGAATGAGGAAAGGGAAAGGGAGCTGTGGTGGAGGATTGGAGTTTTAATTTTTGAGGTTAGATGTATACCAAGGGGCCTGGTCAGTGAAGGTTAAGCAGGTAGCCAGACCCTATTAGGAAAAAAGCGTTGGTTTTGGACATCTGTGGAATACACATTGGACCTCTTTCTTATTCTTTTATTTCAGAAGCATACCAGACATTTAACAGAAGGAAGATATAATTTTTTAAAATTAATTTATTATTATTTTTGGTTGCATTGGGTCTTTGTTGCTGTGTGCGGGCTTTCTCTAGTTGTGGCGAGCGGGGGCTACTCTTTGTTGCGGTGTGCGGGCTTCTCATTGCGGTGGCCTCTCTTGTTGTGGAGCACGGGCTCTAGGTGCACGGGCTTCAGTAGCTGTGGCACGTGGGCTCAGTAGCTGTGGCTCGCGGACTATGGAATGCAGGCTCAGTAGTTGTGGTGCACGGGCTTAGTTGCTCCGCGGCACGTGGGATCTTCCTGGACCAGGGCTCGAACCCATGTCCCCTGCATTGGCAGGCGGGTTCTTAACCACTGCGCCACCAGGGAAGCCCGGAAGATACAATCTAAGGAATCATGGCTCTGTTGCTTGAGATAACTTGATGTACCTTTCAGAGTATAACTTAATTGTAGGGAATAGATTGATCTTCAAAGGGTTAACTCATTTGTGAAAACTGCATAATAGTGAAGCTAATGAGAATCTTTTGATTAAAATTAAAAAAACATATATTTCTTTAAAGATAATAATATTTATTATAGATTGATTGGAAAATATAGATAAGTGACAGGATTTTCTATTATCTAAACCGTTATTTATCTTTTAGAGCATATTTCTAGATTTTTCTTGTGTGCGTGTGTGTATTATGAAAAGGAACTCACTGTACATGGTTTACAACCTTTTCCCTACTTAATATATTATCATCTTCTCATACCAATAAACCTGTCTCTATTTCAGTTTCATCATGCATAAAGTGGAATAATAATAGTACGCATCCTATAGAGTTATCATTGAATGTTAAATGAGTTTATATATAGTATAAAGGGCTTAGAACAGCACATTATTATTGTTATTAATGAGGTCAAATATCTTTTTATATATTTATTGGCCATTTCTGGATTTTTTGTGTATGTATGGATGGCTTGTTTGTGGCCTTTGCCCATTTTATTTATTTATTTATTTATTTATTATTTTTGGCTGCATCGGGTCTAAGTTGCAGCACGTGGGATCTTTCGTTGAGGCACTGGGCTTCTCTCTAGTTGTGGCACGCAGGCTCCAGAGTGCGTGGGCTCTGTAGTTTGCAGCACACCGGCTCTCTGGTTGGGCTCAGTAGTTGTGGTATGCGGGCTTAGTTGTCCCGTGGCATGTGGGATCTTAGTTCCCTGACGAGGGATCAAACCCGTGTCCCCTGCAGCAGATTCTTTACCGCTGAACCACCAGGGAAGTCCTTTGCCCATTTTTTTTTTCTTTAAGAGGTTTTCATCTTGTTCATAATTGCTTATCTTGTTCAGATTTGTAAATGTCTATAGTAATGATTAATCTGTCATAATTTCTGCAAATTTTGCTAATCATTTCCCCTGTTTTTGTGTTTACAATTTGAGCTGTATTTCATATCGAATTTAAAATATTATTTTCTCAGATTTGTCTGTCTTTTTCTTCATGGCTTTTGAGTTTTGTATTATGCTTGAAACTTTTAAGTCTTCTGACTTTTTGTTTTGAAGCCACAAAACCTCATTATCCTCAGTTACTTGTATGGCTGCTTTGAAACTTTATTCTCCAAGAAACCAAAAATTAATGAGAGAACTTCAGTCAGCTTAGATAACAGAAACAGAGTAGAAGGCTGTTAGATAACATGAGGGTAGTTTTGAACAAGGAATGGGTGCCGATTTCCCCCATTCTTTCTTAAGGCCTCTCTTTTCGCCAACTCTGGTGTTTTGTAAACAGCAGAGACACCTGATTTCTTCCCTTCCTTTTCCTCCCCTCCTCTCCTTTCCTGCTTCCTTTCTCCTTCCCTCATTTTTTTTCCTTCTTCCCTCCCTTTTCCCTACCTTACTTCTCTTGTTTGGTTATACCATATTTTTGACATCTCCTGTTGTTTGACAGCTGGATTATTTCCAATCTTTGATGTATCTTTAGTTTTAAACCTATCAGTACAGACTTATTGACCATAATTTCAGTATTTATTTATAGGCATGTTTAGTATGGTGTTTGTAATGAGCTGAGGAGAAAGGGCATTTCTGTTTCCAAATTTATCATTGACAACTCAGAAGAGTATAGCTATGTTGATAAGAAATAAAATATCAAATTGTTTATTGTTCCTTTTTGCTATTAGGTAGCATTTATACTGCTTTCTTTATTTATTCTACTTAAAATTTATTGGGATTCTTGAATCGGTGGAGTGATATCTTTTCATTCTTCAAAATCTCAGCCATCATTTTTCAAATATTACCTCTGTCCCATTTTTTCTCTCTGTTCTCCCTCTGAAATTCTAATGTCTATTCAGGCTTCTCACTCTATCCTCCATGCCTTTTAACCTCTTTCTTTTCATTTTCCATTTCTTGTTTCTCTGGGCTGCTTTGTGGTTGATTTCTTCAGATCGTTTCTCCAATTCACTAGCTTTTTCTTTAGCTTTCAGACCCGTCCATTGAATTTTCTTTTTCTAGAAGTTATATTTTTCACTTCTAGAAGTCCTATTTGTTAGTTTTTCAGCTTGAGAGATAATTGGCATATAATAAACTGCACATATTTAAAGTTTTCAGTTTCCTAAGTTTTGACATATGTGTTCTCCCATGAAACTATCACCACAATTAAGATAATGAGGGCTTCCCTGGTGGCGCAGTGGTTGGGAGTCCGCCTGCCGAAGCGGGGGACGCAGGTTCGTGCCCTGGTCTGGGAGGATCCCACATACCGTGGAGCGGCTGGGCCCATGAGCCATGGCCCCTGAGCCTGCGCGTCCGGAGCCTGTGCTCCGCAACAGGAGAGGCCACAGCAGTGAGAGGTCCGCGTACCGCAAAATAAATAAATAAATAAATAAATAAAATTTTTAAAAAAGATAATGAGCATACCCATTAGCCCCCAAATTTCCTTATGTTCCTTTATAATCCGTCCTGCCTTCCCTGATCCCTCTGTTTCCCAGGCAACCTCTGATTTGCTTTACGTAGCTATAGATTAGCTTGCATCATCTAGACTTATATATAATTGGAATCATACAGTATATATTCACACAGTGCAATAATTATTTTGAGGTTCATCCATGATGTTATATATGCCATAGTTTGTTCTTTTTGTTACTGAGTATTCTGTTGTATGGTTAAATCATAATTAGTTTGTTCATTTACCTGTTGATGGATATTTGGATTGTTGCCAGTTTTTGGCTATTACAAATAAAACTGTATGAACATTCTTGTTCAAGTCTTTGCATGGACATATGCTTTCATTTATATTTGGTACATAAGTATGAGTATAATGGCTGTGTTGTATGGTAGGTGTATGTTTACCTTAAGAAACTGCCAAACTGTTTTCCAAGGTGGTTTTACCATTTTGCATTCCCACCAGCAGTGTATCAGAGTTCCAGCTTCCCCATATTCTCATCCATCTGCTTGGTATGGCCAGTCTGTTAAATTTAGCTATCTTAGTGGATGTGCAGTGATATTCCAGTGTAGTTTTAAGTGACATCCTTAGCAATAAATGATGTTGAGCATCTTTATTTGCTTATTTGTCATCCATGTATTTTCTTTGTAGCATCTGTCCGAATCTTCTTACCATTAGAAAAAATTGGATTGGGCTTCCCTGGTGGCGCAGTGGTTGAGAGTCCACCTGCCGATGCAGGGGACACGGGTTCGTGCCCCGGTCTGGGAAGATCTCACATGCCACGGAGCGGCTGGGCCTGTGAGCCACGGTCGCTGAGCCTGCACATCTGGAGCCTATGCTCCGCAATGGGAGAGGCCACAGCAGTGAGAGGTCCGTGTACCGCAAAAAAAAAAAAAAAAAAAAAAATTGGATTGTTTTTCGTCCTATTATTGAGTAAGAGTATTTTATATTTATTCTGAATACAACTCCTTTGTTAAATACATGTTTTGTAAACATTTTCTCCCAGTCTGAAGCTTACCTTTTCCTTTTTTAACATGGTCTTTGGAAAAGCAAACATTTTAAATTTTGATGAAGTCCAGTTTATCAATTTGTTTTATAAATTCTTGCTTTTTGTCCTGTTTAAGTAATGTTTGGAAAAACTAAGGTCACTGTGATTTTCCTCTGTGTTTTGTTTTAGAAGTTTTATAGCTTTAAATTTATTTAGGTCTGTGATCCATTTAAAGTTAATTTTTATATATGATAAGCAGTTCTTTTTTTCTATATGGCTATGAATTATTCCAGTACCATTTGTTGAAAGATTTTTCCTTTCCGCATTGAATTGCTTTGACATTTTTGTTGAAAATCAACTGCTCATAAATGTATGGATCTATTTCTGGAGTCTATTCTGTTTAATTGAGCTGTATGTCTTTACACTAATCTTTGTATCTTTAATACTACTCAGTGCTGATTTGTGTAGCTTAATAAGTGATGAAATTAGATAGTGTAGTCCTTCAATTTTGTTCTTCTTTTTCAAAATTGTTTTGGCTATTCTAGGTCCATAGCACTTCTACATAAATTGTAGAATCAGCTTTTCAGTTTCTTCTAATGGGCCTGCTGGGATTTTGATTAGAATTAAGTTGACTCTATAATTTAATTTGTAGAAAACTGACATCCATCAATTTAATTTTTAATTTCAGTTATATTTTTTATATCTAGAAAGTTTATATTTTTCAAATCTGCTTGATCATTCTTACAGTTTTTTACTTGTTCCTGAATATATTTTTAAACCTATCTTTTATTTCCTTAGTCATACTAAGAATTATTATTTTGCAGACTGTGATAATTCTGATATCTAAAATCCCTGCAATTCTGTTTCTGCCATCTGTTGTTA
Organism: Orcinus orca; assembly: GCF_937001465.1. Taxonomy (NCBI): domain Eukaryota; kingdom Metazoa; phylum Chordata; class Mammalia; order Artiodactyla; family Delphinidae; genus Orcinus; species Orcinus orca. The sequence goes on from NC_064571.1 coordinate 54,659,135, forward strand.
CTGCTGGTTCTGCTTTGTTTCCTTTTCTGTTCGGTTAATTTTTACTGAAAACTCCTTATTTTCATGGAACTTTGTCTGTGAGAATTCATGGAGGCCTGGATTGATTGTGAATCGCTTGAAAGAAGATTTGCATTTGCTTCTGCCAGGCTCCTGTAGACACTTAAATTCTCAGCTTGAATTTTTTCCTGGCCACCCAGGTCGTGTGAATTTAGGCTGCAAACGAGAGAGATGGCTTATGGTTCCATATTCTTATCAGAGATTCCTCCTGTGACAAGGTTTGAGATAGTCCATTTTTTATTGCAATATCCTGGAGTTAGGGTACAGGGTATATACTTTGACCCTTATACTGCAGGTTTAACCCTTTGGGATATCGGCTTTATATGTGGGAAGGGAGTTGGGGGAATCATTTGTTACTATGATCTTAGGTGGACCCTAGGTTTTGTCTTCTAATCCTCTAGTTCTGTGAAGCTCTCTGAGGCCATAAAATTCACCTGGCTCAGCAATGCCCTCAGGTGAAAGCTTCAGAAATCAAGGTTTCCATCTTCTTTTTTTTAGCTTGAGTATTTTTATTTTCTTGCCAACTCACTGATGCATTTAAGAAGCTGTATTATATCTAGTATGTTTAGTTGTTTTCAGTAAACTGTTGATCCAGGTAGCCAATCTTCCCTATTACTGGCAACAAGGTCAATACTTGATTTTCTACTTTTAGTCTACTTTAAATTTCAAATTTGGCATTTTCAGACAGCAGAGACATAAACCATAAGGGAAAATTAGAAGATGATCATTTTAAATAATTTTGATTTACACTTTTTTTTTCTTTTGGCCGCACTGCTTGGCTTGTGGCAGTGAAAGCTCTGAGCCCTAACCACTGTACTGCCAAGGATTCCCTCAGTTTATACTTTTGAATTAAGAATTACTTGTTTCTTTTACTTGTTTCCTCTGGGTATGAATGCCTGTGAAACATGTGTGTGACATTTTTCTCTGTCAATTTAATAGTCTTTCTTTTCTTTTAAGCATGCTCAAAAGAGTTTTGAAAAATCTAGGAAAATACAAAAAGGAAAATAAAAATAATTTGTAATTCACCACTCCGAGAATGCTATTAATATTTTATTATATTTTATTCTAGTTATTTTAGTTATATATTCATTTGACAGATATTTATCACATGTAAATGATTAATTGACTGAAGTAGACTCAGTAAGGTACAAGAAGAAAACTTAATTTCTATCCTACTCCGTAATCATGAGCCATGGCCCCTGAGTAGTTCTTTTCATCCTTGTCTGAAATAATGGAGAGATCTCAGCTTCTTCATTTCCTTTTAGTCATTAGAACAGTCTCATTTTAGCAATCAAAATATCTTCTCTAGTGTAATAATCAAAGCTCCAACTTGAGATAAATTAAATTCCATGTCCTTCTGGGAAATACTACTTTACTGTAGGGCTTTGCAGGGGGCTTGTTTAGCTTTCTCTTTCTTCCCTTCTTATTTTTCTCTTCTCCCCAATTCACTAGCTGAATTTTCTCTAGGTTTAGTCCTCAGAGTTGAGAATAGGGAAAAGGAGCATAGTCATACAAAGTGGGGACAGTTGCAGTCTAAGGATAGAGTCCTTTCGGTGGCCCATTTACCACTGCTGATTCATTCTTCCATGGGCTGTTTTTGAAAAACTTTTGTTTTTGTTTTCTGAGATTTTCACCAACAGCGTCCTTGAGCTGCCATCCGTGTGACTTGGCAGATATCTTCTCTGGCTGACTGGTTCTGACTCTCCTTCTTCAGATCCAGGCTTCAGACAGGCTGCTCTTCTCTGGTTCCTTTTGCTACTCAGTGCTCTTGGACAGAATCTCTTTCAAGCTACCTCCCACTTCCTCCTGCAGGCCCGATTGGTTCATACATCCTTGCCTACTCTCAAAGGGGGAACAGCAACTTATCCTTAGTGCAGCTCTCCCCTTTTTCATTCTCTTTCTCTCCTATGCTTGTTCTTACCTTTATTCTCTTTCTTATGTTCACATATTGGTTGGTCCCAGTGAAGCCCCATCACTTGGCATGGGGTGAGTGGGACACTTTCACATGAGGTATTGGAGCAGCCGGAGAAATGCCACAGCATTCCAACTATCTTTTTAAAGAAATTGTCTCTTTCAGCTCTAACTCCCTCCTGTCCCTCTCCTCAAACACGTACCCATTTTATAGGACGAAGTTGGAGGATTGCTAACGTTAGCAAAACAGGCTTTTGGGACTTGAGCCAAAACAAAACCATCCCATGTGCTCTCATACAATCAGCAAAGTACTGTTAGTACCAAAGTGTATGGCAGGCACAATACTATGTGCTGGGAGTAAGAGCAGTGAACAAGACAGACAAGGTGCCTGCCTTCTTGAAGCCTTTATTGTAGTGAGGAAAACAGATGGAAACGTGTGTGTGTGTGTGTGTGTGTGTGTGTGTGTGTTTGTGTGTATACTATGTCAGTTAGTGATAAATTCTATGTAGAGAATTAAAAGCAAGGTAAGGGGATAGAGAGGGAGAAGAAGTGACATTTTTTGGTAGATATAGATATAACAGATATTCTTTTAGTGATAGGAATTCTATTTGTGTGGTATGGTATATGAGATATATTTTAAGGAAACCACCCAGGCTGAAGTAAAGTGTGATGAATTTATATCCTCATTTATCTACAGCATCCAGATTCATGTCCTCATTATCCTCATCTTTTCCACGTCATATGAGCTCTCTAGGGCCATGTTTTTCAAATTGTAGGTTGCAGTCCATTGGTGGAAGGTGAAGGCAATGTAGTGGGTCCCACAGCATTAAAAAAAAATTCAATAGAAAAGAATAGAAAATAGAGTTCATTTCATATAGTAAGGCTAAGTATTATTTCATGAATATTTGTTTTAGTTACATACATGTATTGTGTACTGGGTTGACATGTAGAGAGTATTTCTTATTGTCAATTCTTTTGGGTTCCTTGACCTAATTTCAAAGTGTGTGTGTGGCGTCCCCCTATATATAGTCCCCCATGTATAACAAGCAGTGCTCTGACACCAGCTGGGTGTCCTACCATTCAATTCAGTTCTTATACTATCTACCTAGAAATAACATCAGATTCCACAGGTTAAGGGCTCATTCCCACAGGACTGTTAACTCCGCCTCCACCCCCCACACTTCAGATGCCAGTCCCAAGCCCAGGTTGTCACCTGGACTTCTGACCAGCTAACTGGCTGTAGATTGGAGTTCCCAATCGATTAATTTCAATTAATTTGCTAGGGTGGCTCAAAGAACCCAGGAAAACCGTTTACTTACTTAAGTGGTTTATTATAAAAGGATACTATATAGGATACAGATGAACATTTAGATGGAAGAGATGTGTAGGACAAGGTGAATTAGCTTTAGAACTAGAACAGCCTAAATTGTTTTTTGGATATTAGTTTGATTATTATGCTTAATGACAAGTTAAGGTGTTATAGTATTTGTCTCACTTCGCTTTAGAAAATGTGCTGTGATATTCTAGGACTTTGTTTCCTTTCACCTACTGATACTCCTTCCTCCATTTCTTTGACTATTATAAACACTAGAGTCTTGTTTATAAGGCTTACTTTCTGGGATGTTTGTGAAATTAAGTAAATTTAAAACTAAAATTGTTTTACAGCCAGTGTAATTTATGTTCATTTTGTTGAAAGGGCCAGAATATTTTTAAAATATACCTGTATAAGTACACCATTTCAGTGAGGTATGTTGGAAAGGAGACGTAAGGAATGAATAATTATGGTGTGTGTGTGGTTTTAAAATACTATTTGGATTCGGATTCAGTTTGACAGTTTTTGATCAAAATAAAATATGTTTTAGCAGTTTGTAACCCATGTGTTTCTGCATCTCCAAGTCCAACTTAAGTATCTGCAGGAATTACCCAGCCTCCCTCTCCCCGCCTTAACTCTTGGAGATCTTTGTTTATTGACTTAGATTAGAACTGGCCTAGAGCCCAGTGATGGTCATTTCACGTCTTAAGGTTTTTGGTTACAAATCTGCTTTTGTTGCCAGATCCAATAAAGATTCTTGGTTGTTTTTGTTAGTTTTATTATAAGTTCTTGCCAAAGATACAATGCATTGTAACCAAAACAGATGTTCTGTTTAGACAAGTGTATTTGCTATAACAGAACCAAAAATGTATATTAAATATGTTCAACATTAATGTAAGAACTGATGAACTTTGGAATGTTATGAGTGTTTTTGATAACCTTTAGAAATGAAAGGAACACTGCCTTATTTTGAACAATTGTTTTATATTTTTTCTCCATCCATATCAGTTTGTGTATGTACAGTCTTATATTCTTAGATCCTCCTCTAAACTAACATTTTACTATGATCTTGAAAGTAGAGTGGAGTTCACCAATTTCATATATACATATGAAAATACAAATAACATAGTTCTGTTATTTCTTAAAGTACGTGCATCAGATAGATGCTGTTTTGTCATAGACACATTGTTGAGTAGAAAAAATCATTTTTAAGATTCTAATGCTTATAAATAGGTAGGTGAAATAATTATACATTGATCTTTCAAAAACTCATGTATTTGGTGAAGTTAGCAACCATATTATAGGGTTGTAGCGTAGATATTTTGGAACTGTAAGTGACCATCTCTGTGATTAGAGCCCAATTCAGTCCTGATTTACACTGAATTCTGTGTTATAGTGAACACAGATGTATAGTGAATACAAGAAGAATGTATTCGTATTATGTAATTTTACTTCTTTTTTAATCATAGTTTCTGGAATAAATTAGATGTGTAAATGCATTATCAACAAATTACTAACGGAATGAGTTTTGCCTTGAGATTGTCAACTCTTTGGCCTATTCTGATTCATATTTTTCTCTTTTCTTTGGCATTAAACAGCTTGCTTTTCTCCCTCACCTTTGGCCAGCATTGTATTCAGTTGATTATTTGGGAACATTAAAATTTTTTTCTTTATGAGAATTGTTTGGGTTGTGCAGAATCACTCTGGTTCTGTTTCATAGTTCAGTTGCATTAGAACAATGCAAAACTGCTAGAATTCTTTGTTGTTGACATCTTTTTCATTTGGTTATGTAGAACTTGAAGATTCTGGGGCCAGAAATTGGTATTTGTAAATAGTTTTTGAATCCACCTTATTTGTGTTTTATATGTTTTTTTTTTTTTGAGGGGGCACCTTTTGATTCTAATGTATTTTATGTGGCTAAATCTTTGTGTTACGCTTTCCTAACTTATTGAAATACCACTTTCAAGTTTCCCACATCCGTACATTTCTAAGGTTACACCCAGCTTAATTCCCATTACTTTTCCGCTTCACAGCACTTGCATTTTGAAGGGACCCTAACATTTGGGTTCACATTATGATAATTAGGTTTCAGGGGCATAGGGGATTAAAGATGTCTCAGGTCTAGTTGCAGAATAAAGTTCAGAAGCACTTGTAAAACTTGCCTGATTGGTGGGTAGAAGAGCTTTTATTTATTCACTGCTCATGCAGCATTAATCCGTATTTCATCAGGTACCTACAGTGCTGTAATTCTAGATGTGACCTTGGGACTTGATTTACTTCAGCTCCGTTTTCTTTATTAATGTGCCATGAAAGAGGTACATGAAAGATAGCCAACATCAAAGTACCTTTTAAAGTAAAATGGTTGATAGGAATTCCCTGGTATTTAACACTGTCTGTCAAATGTTTCAGCTGTTTTGCATCCTTTTACAAGCTATCGCTTGCTGCACTAAAAGAAATTTAAAGCAGTTGTTTCCAGTCTTGGGGGGGTGCTTCACGGTGGCAGTGGTGGTGGTGGTTGAGTGGCAATGGTTAGCTAGAGAAGAGAGTGAATGAAAAGTTAAGGACATATTCTTTTTCAACTGTGCTCCTCCCACGATGGCTTGTTTTTGTATGTTCCTTTGGGCTGGGGGGTGTTTAGTCCAATGTGGTACTTATGATCAGAATGATGAGGCACTCATCTGGGTTATAAGAAGACTTAAGAGGGTGACCAAAGAGAATTCATTAGACCTCTGTGAAAGCAAGAATAAAAGGCAGTGTCAGTATCTTATTAGAGATTGTTTAATTAGTTTAACTTCACAGCCTGTTTATTCTTTACTGAGCCAATTGAGAAAAAGCTTTTAAACATAGTAATGTGGGAAACTGAGTCTTAAGAAGAACAAAGGAAACAGGACTCAGAGGAGGTTTGCCATATGTATTGTGGGATATTTATTTTCCTGTAAACGCCTGTTTTAGAGGCTATTTATCGTCTCTGTTCTAGGCTGAATATATGGGGTAGAACTTCTCGTAGCTCAGTTTTGAAATTGATTCCTTCTTTGTTTCACAAATATTTGTTGGATGTTTCTCTTACTTAAGAAAAAATATTTAAAACCATTTTTGCTTTTTAGATAATCACAAGCATTGTCTGTGGATCTGTTCCTATCATCTTTACCATAGAACTAAATCAGAATAGTGAGGAATAGAAATTGCAGAATGTCATAAAATGAAATTTACTTGTTTCCAAATTTATACTTTATTTTCAACTTATTAACATAACCTTGACTTGTGGAAGTCTTTTAAAATCTATTGTAATAAAAACTTTTTTGTGATTAGTATCTGTTAAGATGTATTTTTATAGTATTAAAATGCTTTAAAAATAGCATATTCTCCTGATATTCTTTAATTTTGTTTGCATTTACATGTTTAACTTTTTATTCCTGTATGGTGGGAAAATAAATTATAACCCAGACCTGGTCTTGGTGATTTATTGAACTAAAGTGTTTGGCCTATAAGGTATAAGAAACCAACACTACAGTTGACACAGAGGAGTTTGGTAATGGCCTTTTCTTTCTAAGGAAAGCAGATATTTGAGACAGACTGTCAACATAGAATGAGCTACAGAGGTCTCCTGAAGGGGGATAGTTTACTTAGTATATGTCGAAAGTGAGCGGTGTATTTAGTTTGCATGCCATTTGAGTCTGTGATTAAGGAAGGAGGTGGGAGAGGTACATCTTGTCCATTTGTTGATATAGGAAATCCAGAGCTTGCTGCCGTTGCCATAAGCCATATATGGCTTGCCCCTGGCATTAGAAAGACTGGCCTCTGGAGTTGAGAGAGATGGAAATTAGCAAATGAATAGTAGAATGAAAGCTGGAAGTTGTATAGATTTCCATTCATGCCACAATTTTCTTCAACCCCTTACCCATCCCCCCTTCACAGTTAACAGCATCTTCTTTTGCATATAAGATATGTTCCTTTAATTTTTTTTTTTTTTTTTTTTTTTGCGGTACGCGGGCCTAGCCGCTCCGTGCATGTGGGATCTTCCCCGACCGGGGCCTGAACCCGTGTCCCCTGCATCAGCAGGCGGAGTCTTAACCACTGCGCCACCACGGAAGCCTCCTTTAATAATTTGACATGACTCATCATAGTCATAGGGAATTGGGAGACAATGAAGCATGACACTGCCTAAAAAAGTCATCAGGATCTTTTTTTGCAAGGATTTTAGCTTTTCAGAGGCAGACTTGTGGAGTGTTTTGGTTGACATAGTGACTCATGCTTTGACCTTTTTTTTTTTTTGAGGTTTTGTGTATCCTATCTAATTTAGGACTAGTATCGTTAAAAGCACATGATTTGGCCCTACTATTGCATTTATTATTATTCAGTATTATTGCATGATACTCAAACTTATTAACTATAAATTAATGTAAAGCTTGATCGATAAGAGTCAACATAGTGAAGGGTTGTAAGTGACATTTATTAGTTACTTAGTGATAAGCAGTTTGAGCTTGGAGGTGAGTCACCAGCTTAGCAGTTGATCAGTATATTTCTGACTGATTCTTAGTTTACTTAGTTATCTCATTTACCCAAAACTCTACTATTCTTCGAAGTATTTTTATTTTTCCTTTCAACATAATTTTCATGAACCGCAGAAGGGGCCATAAGAAGTTAGACTACACTCCCAACTCCCAACAGGTTTAAATTCAGATAGTTCCATGGTTTAAATCATGATGCGGCCATCGTCATTGTCATATTCTACTTGCTATTTTAAGCGACACTTAGTAACATATTGTGGATGTCTCTGGCTCAGAATTCAGATGTTGGTGTGACCAAAATGCAAAAACTTTGACGAAAGATACAGATGTGAAGAAGCCTCTATAATGTCTTCAATGTATAACAATAAATACTTTAAGGACGTTCATTTCTATTCAAGCCGCATGCTCTAATTTCTAGGATTCAATGATTTCCTTCTCTTCCAGGTCCTAGGTTTATTTTAAATTAAAATTCACTGGTTATATAAGAAGAACCCTGATACCTGTTTTCTTTCTTATCTCCGCTCCTTTGTTAGGGGAGCCCTACCTCTTAAGCCTTTTGGGAGATTCTGTGTCTGGTTCTAAAAATGAAATGCTACTTTTAGGTGGTTTAGACTTTGGTGGGAAGAGTAATAATTAAAATTTCTATCAAGAAATTGGTATTTTTTCTATTTTAATAAAATTTTGTTGGGTGCAGAAAGACTGGAAGGATGTTAAGGACCTCTCCTCAAATTTTTCAATTTGGGACTCGATATTTTTCTCATTCATGGTTTTTGGCAGGCAGGTATGAGAAGTTGATAGAGAAAACTGATCTGAGACTCTCTCAGGAACATGTTGGACTTTTGAAGTATCTTAGATTTTTCAGGTTTGATTTCTTCCACTTTTTCATTTTCTTACTGCTTTTTTTTTTTTTTCTTTTCTGTCTTCCTTCTGACTACCTTTCCTTAGTGAGAAGTGACAGGTTTTTGTTAAGTGGAAAAATGTAAAGTGTATCTGTTCTGTTGAATTTAATATCTTGAGGGGGAGTTTGTCTCCAAAATCTGGTGTATGCACAGCATCCTTTTTTTGTTACTACATAGAAGTGAAATATTTCAGTTACCCTTTGGTCGAGCTCATCTGGACTCCTTCTCAGTTTCGTATACTGATATTTCTCCCACTGCTTTTGAATGATCTTACTTGAACTTCTGCTAGTCATCCTTTCTATGCATCCTTCTGTGCTCTTAGACAGCACCCAAATATTTTCTTCATTCCCTTTTTCTTCTCTTTATCTTCCTGTATCTTCTTTTCCTTGATAATTTCTCCATCCACTTCTGGGACTTCATCTTTTGCATCTCTGGGTTCTAAATCTACATCCTTAGTTTCTCCAGAGATCTGGACTCAAATTTCAGTGGCTTGCTGCCAGTCTCCTGAGTATCCCACTGTTTCAACCAAACTTAACTCCTTGCTTTGGCTCCCAATCCCAGTTTTCTTCATGTGATTTTTTTTCTTCTTTAAGCCCCTCCTTCGCTGATGGGCTAGCAATTCCTTGGGCCCCAAATTGGTAATCTTTTATTTCTTTTTCTGCTATATACTCCATTCATACTGTCAGCAAGTCCTGTCAATTCTCCCTCTGGAATGTTTCTCCTGTTTCTTTCTTTCAGTGTCTCGTGTTTGCTGGTCTTCTCCCTTTGAGGGTTAAGGCTTAAGCCTTTCATGAGCTGGCCTCAAGCTACTTTTCTAATATAATCTCTTATATTTCCTTTCAACCCAAGACATGATATTCATCATTCAAGCATTTGTAATCCAAGTCTACATAGTTATCTTTTTGGTATGCCATTCATTAAGTAATCATGTAATTTAATCTTATAACCAACAGTTGATTCATTATAAGAGTTAGCACAGTTATAATTTATAAGCCTATATTTTATTAAATGTAAGCTAAAATATATCCATTTTCAATATTTTATTTTGCAAGGTAGTCTCATTTAAGTCCTCCCCTGATCTGCTCCTTTATTTACACTGATATTTTGGTTCTTGTTTTCAGTGGATTCCACTTAAGTGCCCTTTCTCCTCTTACCAAGTATCCTCAGTTATCAATAATTGTTATATGCCAGGTAAATTGGAATATTTGTTCTTTGAACATGTGTGGTTTTCTTTTTTCTACCTCTTTTGTAGTTGAAAGAACAGGCTGTGGAGCCAGATTCAAATTACAGCTTTATTTCTTACTGCCACAATGACAAGTTATTTAATCTCTCTGTCGCTTCATCTCCAAAGTGGAGATAATAATAGTATCTACCAAAGGATTTTGGTTAAGATTATATGGGGTAATACATTTTAAAACACTTAGAATAATGCTTGGCACATAGTATGCAATTAATAAATATTAGCTGCTACTATTTTTATTATAACTACTAAAAAAATGGAATACCCTTTCCTCATCCTCTGCCTATTATAATCCTACCTATACTTCAGGGCCTGTCTGAGGTGCCACATCCTCCATGAAAGTCTTTTAGGTGCCTGCAGTTGGAATTAATCTTGTCTTCCTTTGTATCCTCACAAAACTTTCTATGTACTTCTACTATGACACTTAAAATATAGTGTTCTTTGTACTGTTCCTACTGTGTAACTGTTATCTGGAAAATCCCTTGTGTCTAGGGGAGGCATTGTTGTCCATGCTTTTAGAAGAGTACCTTGTTCAGTGTTTTGCCTGTGCTGGTACTCAGAAGTGTGAATTGATTTAAAACTGGTTAACCCCTCCCTCTACCTGCACATATGTATGTGGAGAGTACGTATATATATTTATTTGCATACATAATTCTTTTGGGCATCATGTACTCCTGTAAGGGCTGTGGAGGATACAAAAAATAAAAGGTGTGTTTTCCAGGTTAGAACCAAATGTTATCAGTACATTAAAAAAATTTTTTTAAAATATACCTTACAAACAAAAGAAAATGTATAATTTAAACAATTATATATTGTGTCCTCACCATTCAGCTTTTAAGACATATAACATCAGTACTCTTGAAGCCCCCCTGTCTGTCCCTCCTTCAACACATCTCCTGTCTCCCCTGCCAGAAATAGTCACTCTACTGAACTCTGTGTTAGTAATTCCCTTCCTATTTTTCATGATGGCTCCTTTATAGAAATAGAATCCTACTGCATGTATTCTTCTGTGAGTAGTTTTTCCTTTCTTATCCAAGATTATTTCATAGACTCATTCATTTTGATATATATACATATATAACTGTGATTCATTACTTTTTAGTGTTGCATTCCATAATTATACAGTATTTTTCTATTCTAGAGTTGATGGACATTTGGGTTCTTATTAGTTTTGTTTGTTGTTTTGGAAGCCTCAATTCACTTATTTTGTTTAAATACCACCTTTATTGAGATATAATTCACATACCATGCACTTTACCCATTTGAAATGTACAATTCAGTGATTTTTAGTATATTTACAAATATGTGCAGTGATTGCCACCGTCAATTTTAAAACATTTCATCATCTCAAAAAGAACCCTGTTCCTTTAGCTATCACTCCCCATCCCCTTCCTCCCAGCTCTAAGCAACCATTAATCTACTTTTTGTCTCTATAGATATCTCTGTTTTGAACATTTCATATTAATGAAATCATAGCATATATGGTCTTTTGTAACTGTCTTCTTTCACTTAGTATAATGTTTTCAAGGTTCATCCATGTTGTAGCATGTATCAGAATGTTATTTTTTATGGCTGAATAATATTCCATCATATGGATATACCAGTTTGTTTATCCATTCATCAGTTGATGGACATTTGGGTTATTTATACTCTGGCTATTATGAATAATGCTGCTGTAAACATTCATGTACAAGTTTTTGTGTGGACATGTGGGGAATTGCTGTGGTGACTCTTATGTCTAATTGGCTGAGGCAATGCAGACTGTTTTCCAAAGTGTTGGTACTGTTTTACATTCCTAACAGCAGTGTATGAAGGTTCTGACTTCACATCGTCACCACACTAATTATTTGACTTTTTGATTTATAGACATTCTAGTGGGTATGACGTGATGTCCTTGTGGATTCAGTTTGAATTTCTTTGATGACTAATGGCGTCCTGCATCTTTTCATATACATAGTGGCCATTTGTATAAATTCCTTGATTACATACCTATTCAGATCCCTTGCTAATTTTTCTTTTAGATTATTTGTCTTTTTATTACTGAGTTTTAAGAGTTCTTTATAAATTTTAGATACAAGTCCCTTATCAGATGGATGATTTGCAGATACTTTCTTCCATACTGTGGATTGCCTTTTTTACTTTCTTGATGATCACATTTAAAGCACAAAAGTTTTAAATCTTGCTGAAATCTAGTTTATCTTTTTTTTTCCTTTGGTTGCTCATGTTTTGAGGTCATCTGATGTAAGAATCCTTTGCCAGATCCAAGGTCATGAAGATTTACTCATATGTTTTCTTCTAAGAGTTTTATAGTTTTATCTCTTACATTCAGGTCTTTCATCTATTTTGAGTTAATTTTTGTATATGGTGTAAGGTAAGAGTCAATTTTCAGTTTTTTGCATGTGGCTATCCAGCTGTGCCTGTGACATTCATTAGAAAGACTATTTTTTCCCCATTGGATGATCTTGGCACCCTTAATGAAATCAGTTGACCAAATAAGTGTAAGTTTATATGTGGATTCTATTTTATTGATCTATTTGTCTATCCTAGTGCCACTTATCACACTATCTTGATTATCATTGCTTTATAGTAAGTTTTGAAATCAGGAAGTGTGAGTCCTCTGCTTTGTTCTTCTTTTTCAAGGTTGTTTAGGCTATTCAGGATCCCTTGCAATTCCATATGAATTTTAGAATCAGTTTGTCAGTTTCTACAAAGCAGTCAGCTGAGATTCTGATAGGGATTATTGAATGAGTAGATCAATTTGGAGATTATTGGAGATTGTTATTATTTTTTAAACAGTAAGTCTTCCAATCCGTGAACATGTTATGTGTTTCCATTTGTTTAGATCTTCTTTAATTTCTTTCAACAGTGTTTTACAGTTTTCAGAGTAAAAGCTTTATACTTCTTTTGTTAAATTTATTGCTAGATATTTTATTCTTCTTGATGTTACTATAAATGGAATTTTCTTATTTCACTTTTGGATTGTTCATTTCAAGTGTATAGAAATACAGCTGATTTTTGTAATCTTGTATCTTACAACCTTGCTGAACATGTTAATTAGTTCTGACAGTTTTTTAGTGTATTCCTTAGGATTTTCTCTATATTAAGATCATGTCGTCTATAAATAGAGATAATTTTATTTTTTGCTTTCCAGTCTGGATGAATTTTATTTTATTTTACTTTTGCCTACTTGCCCTAGCTAGAACCTCCAATACAGTGTTGAATAAAAGTGGCCAGGATAGAATCCTTATGTTGTTCCTATTCTTAAGGAAAAGCATCCAGTCTTTCACCATTAACTGTGATGCTAGCTATGAGGTTTTTGGGTTTTTTTTAAAACATGCCCTTTATGTAGTTGAGGAAGTTCCCTTCTTATCCTCATTTTTTTTTAGTGTTTTTATCATGAAAGGATGTTAGATTTTGTGAAATGCCTTTTCTGTGTCTATTGAGGTGATCATATGAATTTTGTTTTTTATTCTGTTAATAAGATATATTACATTAATTGATTTTTGGATGCTAAACCAATCTTGCATTCTTGGGGTAAGTCCCACTTGATCTTGGTGTATAATTCTTTTTAATATGTTGCTAGATTTGGTTTGCTAGTATTTTGTTGAGAATTGTTACATCCACATTCATTAGTGATATCAATCTGTAGTTTTCTTGTGCTGTCTTAGCCTGGTTTTGGTATCAGGGTAATACTGGCCCCATTGAATGAGTTGGGAAGTGTTCCTCCTTCTATGTGGAAGAGTTTGTGAGGAATTGGTGTTAATTTTTTTTTTTTTTTATGTTTGGTAGAATTCAGTCATAAAGCCATCTGGTCCTGGTTTTTCTTTGTGGACAGTTCTTTGATTACTGGCTCAGCATCTTTATTTGTTACTGGTCTATTCAGATAGTCTACTTTCTTCTTAAGTCATTTTCAGTAGTTTTTGTCTTTTCAGGAATTTGTCCATTTAATCTAAGTTATCTAATTTATTGGTATTTTTCTTATTATTCCTTTAAAGTCATTTTTTATTTTTATAAAGGTAATAATGTCCTCTTTACATTTATAATTTTAGTAATTTAATTCATCTCTTCTCTTCTTCGTCAGTATAGCTAACAGTTTGTTAATTTTGTTGATATTTTCTAAGAACCAACTTTTTATTTCATTGAATTTCTGTATTGTTTTTCTGTTCTCTACTTCATTAACTTATGTTCTTATCTTTATTACTTCCTTCTGCTTGTTTTAGATTTAGTTTGCTCTTTTTCCAGTGTCTTACATGGACATATAAGTCTTTATTTGCAATCTTTCTTTTTTTTAATATAGGCATTTAGAGCTGTAATTTTTCCTCTAAGCAATCTTTCAGCTATATTCCATAATGTTTGGTATGTTTTGTCTTTACTTTCATTCAGAATACTTTCTAATTTCCATTTTTGATTTTTTTCTTTGACCAATTAGTTGAGTGTATTGTTCAGTTTCCCTATATTTGTGAATTTCCCAAATTTCTTTCTCATTTCTAATTTTATTCCATTTTGGTTGTAAAACATACTTTGTGTTATTTCTATCCTTTTAGTTTTTATTTATCACCAGCACTGCTTTAACTTTTTTTTTTACTGTAGTATACATAACATGTTATTTATCATTTTAATTATTCATAAGTGTGCCATTCAGTAGTATTAAAGATATTTGCAATGTTGTGTAACAATTGCTACCAGCCGTCTGTATCCAAAACTTTTTCATCATACCCAACCCAAACTTTGTACCCATTAAATAATAATTTGCCCTACCACCTTTCTGCCCACCCCTAGTAACCTCTTTCTCCTTTTGTCTCTATGAATTTGCCTATTCTAGGTACCTTAAATAAGTGGACTCACATAATATTTGTCCTTCTCTGTCTGGCTTCTTTCTTGAGCATAGTATTTTCAAGGTCCATCCATGTCGTATCATATATCATTCCTACCAGCAATGCACAAGGGTTCCAGTTTCTCCACATTCTTGTTAACACTTATTATTATCCCAGGTTTTTTTATGATTGCAATCCAAGTAGCTGTGATGCGGTATCTCATTGTGATTTTGATTTGCATTTCCATAATGACTAATGATGTTGAGCATCTTTTCATGTGCTTATTGGCTGTTTGTATGTCTTCTTTGGAGAAATGTCTGTTCAGGCCCTTTATTCATTTTAATAGGCTTGTCCGTCTTTTGTTATTGAGTTGTAGGAGTTAGTTATATATCCTGGAACTGGTGCTCTCTTCCACTGCTTCTCAAGCTCTTTGCAGCTTTTTGGCTGCATTCTGGTGGTGAATGTGGAGATCTTGAAGCTGTCATCAAAGATGCCAAAAGCAAACTGCTCTTTGGCAGTGTGAACAGTTGTGAATCTTTCTCACAAGGTATCCTGGGCTGCCAAGGGTATCTCTTCCAGATGCTCTTCAATCAAACCAGATTCATAACTTGAACAGATATACTTCTGCAGGCATGGGCCTGACTGAACCCAGCAATAGCACAGAAGTACCACTGGGGCCACAGAATCTGCTGCTCCTGATTTTGCACTACCCACTGCTGACTGCTTTTGGGCCCTCCTTGACTGACATCTGGAAATGCTTTTTTTTGATTAGTAATTTCCTGGGATGTAATTTTCCATTCTTTTACTTTTGTCTCTTCTGTGTCTCACGTTTTAGATATATCTTTTTTTTTTTTTTTAAAGTGTAGTTTAGTCAGTCAAGTAGGAATGAATGCGCCTTGATGGTAGCTGTTTAGTTTAAAGAAGGGAAATTCTGCCTAAAAACACACAGGTCTGAATTTTTTTTTTTTTTTTTTGGCCTCAATACTGTTTTATTTTAGTTCTTTTTTTTTTTTAACATCTTTATTGGGGTATAATTGCTTTACAATGGTGTGTTAGTTTCTGCTTTATAACAAAGTGAATCAGTTATACATATACATATGTTCCCATATGTCTTCCCTCTTGCGTCTCCCTGCCTCCCACCCTCCCTATCCCACCCCTCCAGGCTGTCACAAAGCACCGAGCCAATATCCCTGTGCCATGCGGCTGCTTCCCACTAGCTATCTACCTTACTACGTTTGTTAATGTGTATATGTCCATGACTCTCTCTCGCCCTGTCACAGCTCACCCTTCCCCCTCCCCATAACCTCAAGTCCGTTCTCCAGTAGTTCTGCGTCTTTATTCCTGTCTTACCCCTAGGTTCTTCATGACATTTTTTTTTCTTAAATTCCATATATATGTGTTAGCATATGGTATTTGTCTTTTTCTTTCTGACTTACTTCACTCTGTATGACAGACTCTAGGTCTATCCACCTCATTACAAATAGCTCAATTTCGTTTCTTTTTATGGCTGAGTAATATTCCATTGTATGTATGTGCCACATCTTCTTTATCCATTCATCCGATGATGGGCACTTAGGTTGTTTCCATCTCCGGGCTATTGTAAATAGAGCTGCAATGAACAATTTGGTACATGACTCTTTTTGAATTTTGGTTTTCTCAGGGTATATGCCCAGTAGTGGGATTGCTGGGTCATATGGTAGTTCTATTTGTAGTTTTTTAAGGAACCTCCATACTGTTCTCCATAGTGGCTGAACCAATTCACGTGCCCACCAGCAGTGCAAGAGTGTTCCCTTTTCTCCACACCCTCTCCAGCATTTATTGTTTCTAGATTTTTTGATGATGGCCATTCTGACTGGTGTAAGATGATATCTCATTGTATAGATATATCTTTTTTAAACACTAAGAGCAACTTTATAAGGTTGTTGCAGGGATTAAATGATTAAGTATTTTGAAGAGTACTCCCCTACTGTGTAGCAAAGGCAAATTCCATCCTCTCTGAAGGGAAACCATGTTAAACTCAGACATCAAAGATTTTTCTGGAGTTAAAATTCCAGAGAAAATTAATCCATGCTTAAAAAAAAAAAATCACGTAATATATGTGCCTGAGTTAGCAGAAGTAACAAATTTACTTTTGAACCAACAAACATGCAGTTGTTGGGATTATCACATAAAGAATATAGTGTACACATGTTGAATGTATTTAAGGAAATAAAAGAGAGTAGAATGGAAGAGAGGGAGAGCACAGTGAAAATCAAACTTAATCAAAGATAACCTTGTAAACTCAAATGGCCACCCGGGCCCTTGGAAGCACAACAGGCCAGATGAACTTTTTGTTTCTTTTTTGCTTTGGTTAAGGTGTTCCTTTCCGTGTGCCTGTGGAAGTCAAGGTGTAATTTGAAAGAGATGTGAGGTGAGGTGAGGTGGTAGTGAGGGCAAAGGGGTACCCTTGTTGTACAGTTGAGCACCCTTGAGTATGGTAGTTTGGTAAGGGCTATAAAGTTGTTCCCTTTGTCTTTCCAGGAATAACTGATACTTATCTGTATTTGAGAAAACTAAATATTTTGTTTTCTTTTTCAGTGCCCTCCTAGGATCCATCCATTCCTTACCTCTTTTTTCAGCCTTGTTCATTTTCAGGAGCTCACATTGAGAAAGTCGTAGAGAAAGTCCAACTCTGTCATCTCTGAGCAAAATGAGATTGAAATAAATTTTTTTAGTTGTACAAACAAAATATGCTTTGGCAGTTTGTAAATTGGCTCATTAATGTGAACAAAATAATCAAACCAGATATTTGTGTTTAAAGTGATTTATTTGCTTGAATACAACTATGTTCTTCATATAGAAAAATGTGGGGTCATTATTCTGTGATCTGTCCTTTTCCAAACTGTTCCTTTATAGTATTTCAAAAAGATAAAGAAGATGATTCTTAAGAAAGCCCCGGGCATGTTGTAAAAATGCAAAGTGGAAGATTACTACCTACCTCATCCTTAGCTGTCGTTTTCCAAACAAAGTATTACCTGTATTCAGGTAATGAGAGGCATGACCTGGGGCTTTGAGGCTTCTTCCAGTACCTCAGTTCTTTCTTCTCTCTTCCATTCTGCTCACAAATACCTGGATTGACTAGTGCTGCCAGCCTTGTTTGGAAATTTCTACATAATACCGTTCTGCTATTCATTCTGCTCAAAATAATCTCATGTAGCAGGGCTCAAGTAAGTTGGGAGGTGTGTGGATAATTACTTAAATATTCGGTAGATTCTTTGAAGGGTCTGTATTGCATAGAAGAGTAAGGTTAACTTTGATATTTTATAAGTTTTATATACTTGGATGATTTATTTAGCCTTTCAGTTTTCCTACCTGTAAAGATGTTCATGATAATAATACTTAACTCATAGGGTCGTTGTGGGGGCTAAATGTATTATTGTATTTTAATGAATCTAAGATGTTATCAGTTTTAAGACACACCATTTTTTTATGTACCTTTAAGAAAAAAAGTGACTATTAAATTATGACATTGTGCTTTATCATCACATAGAGCTTTTCGAATTACCTAGACTTACATTTTTTACCATATTTTACTCTTGTATGTACATAAAAAGTAAAATATCAAATTGATCAGGTTATTTCTGAAACTATATTCAAAGACTTAATTGAGAGTTAACTTTTTTGTAATGTCAGCAGGAAATTTCGACAAATTAATGCTCAGCGAATTCACTAGACCTACTCAGAGCTTGTCACACCAGCCTCTCCTTTCTCTGAAACAGCGTTCATCTATTCTGAGGGATTTAGCACTTTTCCTGCTTTTAGTTGCCCTGCTGTAACCTACTTATTTTTTAGACTTGTTTGTGATCACAGTATGTTAAAATGAAGACTCTCACTAATGTAAAAGTTGAAATTAAACATATTACAAAGCATTGTGACACTCGCAAAAATAGGAATAGAGATCACTAAATGCAATAGAAAATGCCAAAACAGGGCTATTTAGAAGATAAAATAAGCATAGCAAAACAATGGGAAGAATATATGTTTTAATAATGTTTGCATTTATTTTTTTAAATTTAAGTAATAATGCTGACAAGTGTGTAGCGAGATAGATATCCTCATATACTGTGTATGAATTAGTGTGTATGAATTAGTATAACTCTTCTGGAAAGCTGTTTTTTTGTGGAAATTTGTATTTTTTTATTGCTATGGTATACTGTGACTCAATATCAGTATATATGTTTTTCGCTATTGAGTTTTATACATTTTCAATTTAATAATTAGTAAATATTTACTAACATATAAGTTCCATGGGCACAGGGAAGTTTGGCCATTTACTCTTATCTCCTCCGGATATAGGGCAGCATGTAGCACATGGTACTTACTCATGTATTCTTGACTAAATGAATGGATTCTGTCTAACCAGAACTTAAT
Source organism: Orcinus orca (assembly GCF_937001465.1). Classification (NCBI taxonomy): domain Eukaryota; kingdom Metazoa; phylum Chordata; class Mammalia; order Artiodactyla; family Delphinidae; genus Orcinus; species Orcinus orca. Next base: position 54,678,286 of record NC_064571.1, read on the forward strand.
GGGTTCTAGTATATCTTATCTTGCATTTACATTAACAAAATGCCTTACCCTACAGAACGATTTTAAAATCCCTTACAGCATATATATGGTGAAAGTTCTTAGTTTTTTTTAAATTAAGGCTTTATCTTTTTTTTTTTTATAGCAGTTTTAGGTTCACACCAAAATTGAGAGGAAGGTACAGAGATTTCCCTTCTTCTCCCTGCCCCACACACCACACATTCTCCCCCAGCTATTAACATCCCCCACAAGGGTGGTACATTTGTTACAATTAGTGAACCTAAATTGATACGTCGTAATCACCTAAAGTCCAAAATTTACATTATGTTTCATTCTTGGTGTTGTGTAGTCTGTGGGTTTGGACAACTATATAATGATACTTATCCATCATTGTGGTATCATACAAAGTAGTTTCACTGCCTTAAAACTCCTCTGTGCTCCACCTGCTTATCTCTCCCCCCACCTCCAAACCCCTAGCAACCACTGATCTTTTTACCGTTTCCATAATTTTGCCTTTTTCAGAATGTCATTTAATTGTAATCACATAGTATGTAGGCTTTTCAGATTGGCTCCTTTCACTTCGTAGTATGCATTGAAGTTTCCCCATGTCTTTTTATGGCTTGATAGTGCATTTCTTTTTAGCACTGAATAGTATTCCATTGTCTGGATGTAGCACAGTTTACTCACCTGTTGAAGGATATCTTGGTTGCTTCCAAGTTTTTGGCAGTTGTGAATAAAGCTGCTATATATAAACATCTGTGTGTAGGTTTTTGTGTGGTTGTAAGTTTTCAGCTCCTTTGGGTAAATACCAAGAAGTGTGACTGCTGGACTGTATGGTAATAGTATATTTAGTTTTGTAAGAAACCATCAAACTGTCTTCCAGAATGCTGTACCATTTTGCATTTCCACCAGCAATGTATGAGAGTTTCTGTTTCTCTGTATCCTTGTCAGCATTTGGTGTGGTTGGTGTTTTAGATTTGGGCCATTCTAATAGTTTTGTAGTGGTATCTCATTATTCTAATTTGCATATCCCTGATGACATATCATGTGTAGCATCCTTTCATAAGCCTAGTTGCCATCTGTGTTTCTTCTTTGGTGCAGTGTCTTTGGCTCATTTTTAAATAGAGTTGTTTGTTTTCTTACTATTGAGTTTTAAGAGTTCTTTGCATTTTTTGGATAAAAGTTCTTTATCAGATAGTTTTTGCAAATATTTTCTCTCAGTCTGTACCTTGTCTTCTCATTCTCTTGACATCATTTTTCGCAGAGCAGAAGTTTTTAATTTTAATGAAATCCAGCTTATCAATTGTTTTTTTCATGGATCGTGTCTTTGGTGTTGTATCTAAATACTGTAAGTCATTTCCACGCCCAAGGTCATCTTTCCTGTGTTATCTTGTAGGAGTTTTATAATTTTATATTTAGGTCTGTGATATACTTTGAGTTAATTTTTGTGAGGGTGTAGGGTCTGTGTCTAGGTTCACTTTTTTACATGTGGAAGTCCAGTTTTTCTAGCACCGTTTGTTGAAAAGACTATCTTTGCTCCATTGTATTGCCTCTGTTCCTTGTCAAAGGTCAGTTGTCTATATTATGTGGTTCTGTATCTGAGCTCTCTGTTGTGTTCCATTGATCTATTTGTCTATTCTTCACTAATACCCACTGTCTTTTTTTTTTTTTTTTTTTGCGGTACGCGGGCCTCTCACTGTTGTGGCCCCTCCCGTTGCAGAGCACAGGCTCCGGACACACAGGCTCAGCGGCCGTGGCTCACGGGCCCAGCCGCTCCGTGGCACGTGAGATCTTCCCAGACCGGGGCACGAACCCGTGTCCCCTGCATCGGCAGGCGGACTCTCAACCACTGCACCACCAGGGAAGCCCCCCACTGTCTTTATAATAAGTCTTGAAGTCATGTAATGTCAGCCTTCCAACTTTGTTCTTTTCTTTCAGTGTTATGTGGGCTGTTCTGGGTCTTTGCCTCTCCATAAGCACTTAACCCGGGAATAACGTAGGCGTTAGGGATGCCAACACCCCCCATGAAGTGGAAACTCCATGTATAACTTTTGACTCCCTCAAAACTTAACTATCAATAGCCTACTGTTGACCAGAGCCTTAACATAAACAGTCAGTTGACACATATTTTGTATTATGTGTATTGTATACTGTATTTTTACAATAAAATAAGCTAGAGAAAAGAAAATGTTAAGGAAATCATAAGGAAGAGAAAGTACATTTACAGTACTGTACTGTATTTATTGATACTATACATTTATGTCATCTGTTTCTAAGATGAATCATCCGTCAGTACCTACATCAGTATTGTCTTACATGATATAAAACACTGTAGATGTTATATAGTTAGTATTACTAACACTAGACATCAAAAGCAAAAAGGTAATATAAAAAAGAAATTCATATTTATAGATATAATGATTCAAGCATTGATAATGAAGAAGTAGCAACGTGATTGCTTTATGGTAGCCTAGTGTAATTGATAAGATTGCTTCATGGTGGCCTAGCCTATACCCTAATGAATGAATCGTTATAAAATTTTTGTGGCATACAGTATTAGTCATATTTGTAATACAGTATCAGAAATACTTTTTTTTTTTTTTTTTTTAGTACCACTTACCTGTAATGGTAGGCTGATATACAGTTTCTCCATTTAGGAGAAAGAGAGGCACACTGTGCAATAATGAAATTTTTTGAAAGCAAGGTAATAAAACAGTAAGAAAACTAACACATTATTAGTTTTATACTAAGTATCACTCTAACCTTATGCCTATGTAAGGCTAGGCTATCCACTTCAATACAAGTCTTGTGCACAATGTTATACACAGTGATTTCTTAGGTGGTGATGATGATGACACAAAAATGTCTCAAACAGTTTTGCTGTACAGTTACTATATTTTTACACAGACACACACATACACAACAGATAAGTTTATTAACTGTATGGCATAATGATTATTTACTATTAAGTGGAAGTGGATCATCATAAAGGTCTTCAGCCCCATTGTCTTCATGTTGAGTAGGCTGAGGAGGAAGAGGCGGGGTGGTCTTGCTGTCTCAGGGGTGGCAGAGGCTGAAGAGGTGGAAGAGATGGAAGGGGAGGCAGGAGAGGCAGGCACACTCAGTGTAACTCTACAGAAATACATTGTAATTTCTGCCTTTTGCTTTTTCATTTCTCTAAAAATGTTGCTATATGGCACCAGTCCCTCTTCCACTGTTTGCTTTAGTTTCAGAGCCTGTATCATAGAAGGTCCATGTTGTAAAAGAAGTCAGAAGCAGTGTTGAATAATGGGAACCCTTATGTCAGATTGTATAATGTCAATTAGTTCTCTGGTGTTGCTTCTTCTACATCTTCTTCCTTGTTGTCTGGCACTGGGTTGGAAGCACTCACCTCCATCAAGTCTTCTGTTAATTCCTCTGGTATGGTGTCAGTTTTCTCTTGAATTTCTCCAAGATCCATATCTTGAAACCCTTCACCCCCAACCTTTTTTTTGGCCATATCCACAATCTCTTTCATGATGTCCTTGATTGGCTCTGTTGTAAATCCTGTGAAGTCATGCACAACATCTGGACACAGTTTTCTCCAATAGGAATTTATCATTTCGGGCTTGATGGCTTTCATGGAGTTTTCTGTAACATAGTCATCTTCAGTGGTGTCATCCTTCTAGATTTTCATGATGTTCTTTCTATTGGGGATCTCTTCCATGGAGTTGACAGTCCTTTCCTTAGAGTACAGCATGTAGTAAGCCTTAAAGGTCTTTATGGGCCCCTTGGTCTAGAGGCTGAATAAGAGATGTTGTGTTTGGGGGCAAGTAGACCACTTTGATACATTTGGTGTCACACTGGTGGGGTTCTGGGTTGCCAGGGGCATTGTCCAATATCAAAAGAATTGTAAAAGGCAGTCCCTTACCGGCAGGGTACTTCCTGACCTCAGGGACAAAGCATCCATGGAACCAATACAGGAAAAGGGTGCTTGTTGTCTAGGCCCTCTTGTACAACCAGAAGACTGGCAGTGTTTATCTTTTCCCTTCAAGGCTCAGGGGTTAGCAGCTTAATAGATAAGGGCAGTTTTGTTGCACAGAACAGTAGAGTTAGCCTATCCCTTTCTGCCTTAAGTCCTGGTTCTTGTCTCTCTTCCTTACTAATAAATGTCCTTTGTGGCATTTTCTCCCCAGAATAGGGCATTTTGGTCTGTATTAAAAATCTGTTCAGGCAGATATCCTTTCTCCTTAATAATTTTCTTAATGGCTTCTGGGAACTTGTCTGCTGCTTCTTGGTCAGCAGAAGCTATTTCTCCTGTTATCTTGACATTTTTAAAGTCAGATCTCTTTCTAAAATTATTAAATCATCCTTTGCTGGCATTAAATTCTCTCTTTCACCTTCCTGTTGTGTAAAGTTGTCATATAATGACTTCATTTTTTCCTCAAATCATTTTAGAGTCTATAGGTGTATGCCTTTCTTATAGCAATCCTGCACCGACATAAAAACTGCATTTTCAGTACAAGAAAGAAAGGTATTTTGCAAAAAGCATAAGGTTTTTGTGCCTGCTGGCATGGCTGCATTGATGGCTTCACAAATTTCCTTTTCTTTTTTTACATTGGTCCTTATGCTAGACTCATTTGTCTTGAAGTGGTGGGCAGCCATAGTTGCAGACCTCAATCTATGGTATATATCAAGTAATTCAACTTTTCCTTATAATGTCATGACTTCTCTGCTTCTCGGGAGCACGTCCATCATCACTAGTTGTGCTTCATGTGGGTCCCAAGGTGTTATTCAAGGTTTACAGTATTGCACTAGATACAGTGAAAAATATGTGAGAACCACAAGAGATCACTTTTTACTGTGATATGCAATTTACTAGAGAAATGAACTGCTCAAACAGATGATTAGCATCACACAGTGTTTTAAGCAGATATTGCAACACTTGAGCTTAGCGCAGTAGCAACAGGAGGTGGCTATGGAATTATTACAGTAGTACAGTATGTAGTGCAATTAATTTTATGCAGTTATGATTTAATGCTGCATCTTTACATTTGTTTATGTTTCTCTTGACCAGGAATAGCACCAGGAATACAGTCCGTAAGTGTATGTGTGAATAAGTTTTGATAAATTTTAACTTTTCATGATAGATTTGTGTATATTTTATGATAAAATAGACTAGTATCTACATATATTTTATGCATTCATGACATATCTAACTTTTTCTTAATTTTCAAGCTATGCAGTTCAACTGTGAGTTTTTTTAATTGTTGCAATTCTTCAAAAAATTGTCCAATATATTTATTGAAAAGAATTTGTGTATAAGTAGACCTGTGCGATTCAAACCCATGTTCAAGGGTCAACTGTAAACTGTAGATTGTCCATATTCATAAAATAACTTGCTGGGATTTTGATTGAGATTGTATTGAATCTATAGATCTCTGGGAAGAACTGACACCTTGACAATATTGAGTCTTCTTATCCATGAGCATGGAATATTTCCCCCTTTATTTAGTTCATCAATGTTGTAGGTTTTTTTTTTTATAAATTTTATTTATTTATTTTTGGCTGCATTGGGTCTTCATTGCTATCTGCGGGCTTTCTCTAGTTGCAGCGAGTGGGAGCTACTCTTCATCGCGGTGTGCGGGCTTCTTATTGAGGTGGTTTTTCTTGTTGCGGAGCACGGGCTCTAGGCGCGTGGGCTTTAGTAGTTGCAGCATGTGGGCTCAGCAGTTGTGGCTCGCAGGCTGTAGAGTGCAGGCTCAGTAGTTGTGGTGCACAGGCTTAGTTGCTCCGCAACTGTGGGATCTTCCCGGACCAGGGCTCGAACCTGTGTCCCCTGCATTGGCAGGCGATTCTTAACCACTGTGCCACCAGGGAAGTCCCCAGAGTGTTGTAGTTTTACTCACTTGTACATAGATCTCATGCATGTATTGTTAAATTTATACCTAAGTATTTCATTTTTGGATGATAATGTAAATAGTATTTTTTTAAAAATCTATCTATCTATCTGAAGTATAGTTGAATTACAATATTTTCAGGTGTACAATATAATGATTCAGTATTTTTATAGATCATACTTCATTTAAGATTATAAAATATTGGCTCTATTCTCTTGTACATTACCTCCTTGAAGTTCATTTTATACCTAGTAGTTTTTACCTCTTAATGCCCATCCCCTGTTTTGCCTTTCCCCCTCCCCCTCTCACCCCTGGTAACCATTAGCATGTTCTCTGTGTCTGTGAATCTGTCCAGTCAAAAGACTAGGGTGAGGGGGAAGGGTAAGCTGGGATGAAGTGAGAGAGTGGCATGGACATATATACACTACCAAATGTAAAATAGATAGCTAGTGGGAAGCAGCCACATAGCACAGGGAGATCAGCTTGGTGCTTTGTGTCCACCTAGAGGGGTGGGATAGGGAGGGTGGGATGGAGACACAAGAGGGAGGAGATACAAGGATATATGTATATGTATAGCTGATTCACTTTGTTATAAAGCAGAAACTAACACACCATTGTAAAGCAGTTATACTCCAATAAAGATGTTTTTTTAAAAAAAAAAGACTAGGGTGGCAGATTGGATTAAAAAAAGACCCATCTATATGTAGCCTACAAGAGACTCCTTTCAGAGCTAGACACAGATTGAAAGTGAGAAGATGGAAAATGATATTCAATGCAAATGGAAACAAAAAGAAAGCTGTTGTAGCAATACTCGTATCAGACAAAGTAGACTTTATTTTTTTTTAATTTATTTTATTTTATTTATTTATTTTATTTATTTTTTAAAGTTTTTCTTTCATTTTTTTTTGGCTGTGTCGGGTCTTAGTTGCAGCACACGGGATCTTCGTTGTGGCGCGAGGGCTTTTCTCTAGTTGTGGCATGCAGGTTTTCTCCCTCTAGTTGTGGTGGGCTCCAGAGCACGTGGGCTCTGTAGTTTGCAGCACGTGGGCTCTCTTATTGAGGTGCACAAGCTCAGTAGTTGTGGCATGCGGGCCCAGTTGTCCTGCGGCATATGGGATCTTAGCTCCCCAACCAGGGATTGAACCTGTGTTCCCTGCATTGGAAGGCGGATTCTTCACCACTGGACCACCGGGGAAGTCCCCAAAGTAGACTTTAAAACATAGTCTATAATAAGAAACAAAGAAGGGCATCATATAAAGATAAGGGGATCGATACAAGAAGAAGGTATAGCATTCATAAACATATATGCACCTGACATAGGAGCACCCAAATATATAAAGCAAATGTTAACAGAAAGGGAGAAATTGACAATAATACAATGACAGTGGCGGACTTTGCATCCTACTGAATGATAACTGCGTACACTATGCTAGATTGTCGGATTTTTTTGTTTCATCACTTTGAATATACCATGCTACTCCCTTCTGGCCTGCAAAGTTTCTGCTGAAAATGATAGCTGCAATATTCTCTTGTATATAACTCGTTTTTTTCTTGCTGCTTTTAGAATTGTCTCTTTAACTTTTGACATTTTAGTTATGATCTGTCTTGGTGTGGGTCTCTGATTCATCTTGTTTGAGACTCTGTGCTTCCTGTACCTGGATATCTGTTCCCTTCTTCAGGTTTGTGAAATTTTCAGCCATAATTTCATGAAATACATTTTCTACCTTTTTCTTTCTTCTCCTGGGACCCTATCATGTGAATGTTAGTATGCTTGATGTTGTCCTAGAGATTTCTTAAACTATTCTCATTTTTTAAAGTTTGTTTTTCTTTTTTGCTGTTCTGATTGGGTGATTTCTATTATTCTATCTTTCAGATACCTTATGAGTTCTTCTGTATCACCTAATCTGCTGTTAATTCCCTTTAGTGTATTTTTCATTTCAGTTATTGTATTCTTCAGCTCTGTCTGGTTCTTTTTTGTTTTCTAGTTCTTTGTTAAAGTTCTCATTGTGTCCATCTATTCTTTTCCCCAGTTCAGTTACCATTCTTATTACTGTTGCCTTGAACTCTTTATCAGGTGAATTATTTATCTCTGTTTCATTAGGGGTTTTTTTCTTCTGTTATTTGAAACATATTCCTCTCTCTTCTCATTTTGTTTATCTTTCTCTTACTCTGTGAAATTAGGTGAAACAGTTACCTAGCCAGGTCTTGAAGGTGTGTCCTTGTGAGGGAGTTTTCCTCTGCAGGATATGTGTGCCCTGTGGCTTTGGTGGGAGAGCTAGATCTGAAGTGAGCACGAGCTGCATCTTCCCCTCGGATGTGCTGGCAGCCACCACCTTGGTGGGAGGTAGGGCTGGAGCTGGAGGAGCTAGAGTCAGAGCTAGGTGCAAGTCAGGGCTTCCCCTGTTCTCAGTGACTGTCACTGCCCAGTTGGGGGTGGATTCAAGCCCAGTGGGCTGGGCCTGGAGCCCTGAGGGGATTGAGTTTCTGTGATGCTGCCTCAGCTGGGAGTGTCCAGGGCCCGAGGGCTTGGGGCTGTACTTCTGAGCTGTTTCAACTTTTTCCCCCAGTGTATGCGCCTTGGTCAGAGGCTGGGTTGGGGCTGGAGGGGTTGGAGCTGCACTACTGAACTGGTTCTGCTCCTTCCCAAGTATGTGCTTGGTCATGGCCAGGCCCACCAGCAGTTACTGCCTGTGCCCTGGTCATAGGCAGGTCTGTAGCCCAAGCCAGCTCCATTCCCTCCAAGTATGTGCACTACTGTTGGCAATGGTAGCCTCTGCCTTATGGGGGAGCAGCATCAGAACAGGAGGGTCAGGAACAGGAGCCCAGTACAGACTCTGGGGCCATCTTGGCAAGCTGACTAGAACACCAGGCAGTTTTCAATCTGCTGCCTCTGTGCTAGGACTGGGAACAAGAACGTCAGTGTGAGCACTCTTTAAGAGTAGAGTCTTGGTTTCTTACAGCTGTTCAGGAAGCTCCACTGGTTTTCAAACCAGCTAAGGGGGTTTGTTTTCCTGGTGTAGGACCCCAGGGCTGGGGTGCTTAATATGTGGCTTGAACACCTCACTCCTCAGGGAGGATCCTTGAGCCTGTGATATTCCCCCCTCTTCTAGGTCACCTGCTAGGGGTGTGGGTCCCAACTAGGTCGTTTTTCCTCGCCTCTCACCAGACTCTGTGTGGTTCTTTCTTTATAGACTTGGTTGTAGAAGAGCTGTTCTGCTAGTCTCCAGGTCATTTTAAGTGCGAGTTGCTTTACATGTAGTTGTAGGTTTGTTTTTTGTTTTGTTTTTTGGGTTTTGTTTTTTGGGTTTTTTTTTTTGGCCATGCCACATGTCTTGCGGGGATCTTAGTTCCCAACCAGGGATTGAATCCGTACCCTCAGTAGTGAAAGCATGGAGTCCTAACCATGGGACCACCAGGCAGTTCCCTGTAGTTGTAGTTTTGATGTGTTCATGGGTGGATGGGGGGTGGCGGTGAGCTCAGTGTCTTGCTACTCTGCCATCTTGATCCTTCCTCCCTGCCATGGTATTGTGTTTTTAATTTCAAATTTAACTTGTTCATTCCTAGTTTATAGGAAAGTGATTGACTTTTGTACATTAACCTCATATTCTGCAACCTTGCTATAATTGCTTATATGTTCCAGGAATTTTTTTGCTGATTCTTTCAGATTTTCTACATAGAAAATCATGTCATCTGTGAACAAAGTCAGTTTTATTTCTTCCTTCCAACCCTGTATACCTTTTCTTTTCTTTTCTTTTCTTGTCATGTTGTATAAGATAGAATTTCCAGTGTGATGTTGAAAAGAAGTGGTGAGAGGGGACATCCCTGTCTTGTTCCTGATCTTAGTGGGAAAGCTCTAGTGTCTCACCAGTAAGTATAATATTAGCTGTAGTTTTTTTTGTAGATAGTCTTTATCAAGTTGAGGAAGTTTCCTTCTATTCCTAGTTTACTGAGACTTTTTATCATGAATGGGTATTGGATTTTGTCAAATGATTTTTTGTATCTATTGCTATGATGATGTGAGTTATATAGCCTGTTGATATGATGGACTATATTAATTGATTTTTGAATGTTTAAGCAGTCTTGCATTCCTAGGATAAATCCTACTCATGGTGTATAATTCTTTTCATACATTGTTAGATTTGATTTGCTAATATTTTGTTCAGGACATTTGTTATCTATGTACAGAAGAGATACTGGTCTGTTGTTTTCCTTTCTTGTAGTGCTTTTGTTTGGTTTTTAACTATATATTTTGTGAAATTGTAATGTGTCTTCTCTATGTGTACACTAAGTACTGACAAATTAAGAATACTTTTATTGTTTTTGTGTAAATATGTACTCCTATAAGCAGTTCAAACAGTATAGAGTAGTCTAAAGAGCAGTGTAGAAAATTATCTGTACTCCACCATCCAGAGGTCACAGTCATTATTTTGGTGAACATGAGTCCAAATATATCTGTGTTGTGTATGTTATACAATTTAACATTAATGAATACCTATCTTTTTCCTCACTCTTTTATGTGTTATAGATAATATCATTTTTTAAGGACTGCTGAATGCTATTTTATTGCATGTGCATATTTTATGGTTCTTTTATAGAATATGAATTTTTCTTTTCAGGGTTATTATTAAGCACACAGCTTCCATCTGTGAAAACAACTCCAACTACTAGTTACCCCTAGTACTTATTTTTCAAAAAAATAGTGTTCTGCCTTATAGTTTTGTTTATATGTTATAGTGTCTACTTTGCTCCCTTCCTAAGTGTAAAAGATTCTTATTTTAACTCTTGGTACAATCTGTATATTTAGTAGTATATCTCAAATCCCTTTTTTCTAGTTGAACACAGTAAGTTCTGGCACTTTCAAGTGAACTTATTAGATCTCTCCCTTTCCTTTTCCCTGTGTTTAGAGTCAAGGCTGAGTACTTGATTAAAGTGTTTTTTGAATGGAGGAAAAGGTAGGCAACAAAAAGGACAAGACAGGGTTTGCTAAAAAACATCACAGTTACACCCAGGGATTCCCTGTAGTGTGTCTCCAGGACTCATCATGGAGCGAATCAACTAACATTCACAGTGATTATGGAAAGGAGATTTTATGTTCTGCCTCTTGATGACATATTTAAAAAAAGTGGTGATGATGGTTTTTCTGAATATAGAGCTGACTTAGAAATAATCACAATACTTAGGTGATGTTTCAGGTCTTTCTCGGCTGCTCATTTTCCTTCTTCACATAATTTATTTTAGTTTTATACCTACCCTTTTATGGCAGTGAGCTATAGGAGGAGAAGTAAGTATCACAGTGATTGGTGAGGGGTTGTGGTGGTGATGTAGTCACTGCCTCCTTGGTAGGTGGTGTGTACAGTGCTAAGTATGAGAGCATAGACTTCAGAGTCCTACAGTCCTGGGTTTGAACCTCAGCTCTGCCTCTTGCTAGCTGTCTGACTTTGGACAAGTTTCTTAATCTCTCTGAGCTTCAGGTTTCTACTTAGTAAAATGAGAATAATACCTGCCTCTCAGGATTATGACGTTTAATGAGGTCTGTACTGTGCTGAATATAATAAATAGCTCAAAATAGTGGTTAAGAATATGAGCTCTTGAGTCAGGACTACCTGTGCTCATATTGTAACTCTGCCCTTACTAGTTGCATAACCTTCAGCACATCAGCTAACCTCTCTGTACCTAGGTTTCCTCAGTTGTTATATGGGATGATAACAGGGTGGTTGTGAAGATCAAAGACATTAATATGTATGCAGCACAGCAGTGTCTGACCCTGTAAATTCTAACACTCATTATATTATTATTTTATTATGGCTAATAATGTCTTCTTTCATTCTGAAGGGGTTTTACACTTTGTGTCCAGTAGGATAAAATTTCATCTACTCTCTTGTTCCCAGATTCTCACTGAATTTATTGTTCTTGAGCTTGAAGCACTATTAGTTTCCACGTGTCACATTGTTTAGTGATATGTTTTCTCATGAGATTGAGAAATTCCTTTTAAAATTAAAGAGTGACATACAGTGATTAAAGGACTGAATAAGGATATTTGATAAAAAATATGGTTTGTCATAGCTGTTCATAATCTAAGACAGACTTAGAGTTTTGGTTGAAAATGCCTTGAAAATTGTTTGTGCTATAAAATTTGAAGTTATAAGAAAGTTGTTTATATAAGGTATAAGTGATTAATAATTTTTAAAGCAGTTTAAATGAGAATTTGAACACTTCAAAAGGCATTTGTTCCAGAGAGCCTATGATAAAAATAAATATTTTCTCTGGAAAACCAGAGTCAGACTCTTCATTGATTTTGATAATGATGGAGCCTGAAGGTGTCAGATAGTCCCAACACCCTCCCTCCCCCATTCCATTTTATTCTTGCCGAGAAGGGTCCAGAAGTATGATGTGTATGTGTTTTCATTTCAGTCATGGATTGTATAAGCATGTGAGAAAATTATTTTGCTACCTAATTTTACCTTGAAAGTTAGCTAAACTAAGTCATAATTAAATTGTCTGTGTTGGGATGTGTTTTTGAATGGTGTTTTTGCACTTTCGGAAATAACGTGTGGCAGTAAAGTAATCATTTTTCCTTTTCTTCCATAGGTGAGTTGCCTAAATTTTATTTCTCATATTTATTTTTGTTGAGATTCATACCCATTAACTTGTGAAGTTATATTTGTATTATTTAGTACTGCTGGTTATCCTGCCTGCTACCTCTCCACAATAAATTATCCTGGCTTCTGTGCTTTTATCAGTAGGTCACTGACTCATAGAATGTGATTTCATAAACTGGGAATTTGTGAAGAATTAAGTTACAGGAATTAAAACTCTTAGTAAGAATTTAAAATAGTTTATTTTTCGTAAAGAAAAAAAATGGGGCGGGGGGGAGTTACTCCCCTCAAAACTCAGGAACCGGGCTTCCCTGGAGGCGCAGTGGTTAAGAATCCGCCTGCCAATGTAGGGGACACGGGTTTGAGCCCTGGTCCGGGAAGATCCCACATGCGGTGGAGCAATTAAGCCCGTGCGCCACAACTACTGAGCCTGCGCTCTAGAGCCCGCGTGCCACAACTACTGAGCCCGTGTGCCACAACTGCTGAAGCACATGCGCCTAGAGCCTGTGCTCCGCAGCAAGAGAGGCCACTGCAGTGAGAGGCATGCGCACCGCCAGCGAAGCGTAGCCCCTGCTCGCTGCAGCTGGAGAAAGCCCGCGCACAGCAACGAAGACCCAATGCAGCCAAAAATAAATAAATAAAATTAAAACGAAACAAAACAGAAAAACAACTCAGGAACCTTGCCTTCAAATATTGACTTTAGGAGTTTTACTTGGGAAAACTATTTTTACTTTATAGTAAATCACTTTGTGTTGTATTACGTATTTCTAACTTAAATCATGATGTACTTTTCGTAGAGTTGAATAAAAGAAGATTTTGTGTGTGTGTGTGCTGCGTGGCATGTGGGATCTTAGTTCCCCAACCAGAGTTCGAACCCATGGCCCCTGCAGTGGAAGTGGGGAATCTCCACCATGGGACCGCCAGGGAGGTCCCAAAGTAGATTTTAATAAGTTCTTTGATTCAGAATTCTTTGTAATAATGTCCCATGTATTTACTACTGCTTATCAAGTGCCATTACACCTCTTCTTATTTAGCTCTCATAGTAAACCCCTGGTTGTATTATTCACATTTTACAGGTTTGGAACCTGAATTGCAGGTTGATACGAATGAAAGAATTAGTGGAATGGGGACTCAAGTCCAGGTTACCTGATCTTAAATCTCATGCTATTTCCAGCACACGTGCTTTGCACCTCTCTGTTGTTTAAATATGGTGTTTCCAGAAAGTTTGGCTTAAGGAAATAAGCTTGCCTATTTTTAACATTCTTAATTTTACCTTTTACCTTTGATCGTTCATTTGGAGATGGTGGAGAAAATAGCAAAAAACATCTTAACGAAACTGAGTTTATATTCAGATTAATCCATTTTCATCTGTTTTTTAGCATTAAGGAATTTTCCTAAGTCATACATGATGTAGTATTGGAGGTAGAATACCCTCAAAGATCTAGTCTAACAGCCCGTGTTCCAGAAGGGACTTGAGGCTGCGTGATCAAGCCAGCCAGATTTTGTTCTTTGTGGGCCCTAAAACTCTTTTAGATAGTTTTGTAAAGGTAGTGAAACGCAACACCTCTTTTGAATTTTCCACCTTCTTCAACTTTTAAATGTTTTCAAATTCAGCATGAACTAAATTTGTCTCAATGCTAAGTTGAAACTAATTAACTACTTTATTAACTGGTAAGGTTTTTTTTAAAGGGAGCATTCTGGAGGAGTAGAACTCTCTGGAGTTAAGCCGCCCTTGTTATGTAACTAGACTGCAGACTAGTCATATGTTCTCATCAGCACCCAGATGAGCCTGAAATCTCAGCAGGTGACAGGAAATAATCACTTAGGGATTCCCTTTGGCCTAACATAGTTTTATATGTTGAAGAAAGTGGAGTAAGAAAGAGAAGATCTCTCCACCACTTCTACTATGCTATCCTGGGGGTGTGACCTTGCTGGAGCAATGGGTTAAATGTTATAGAATAATAGTGGCATGAACAGGAAGGAAAGAGTTTGAAGGTGGAAACTGATTTCTTGGATTTGTAGGGGAGGAAAAACTCTTCCTTGACTCTCTTGAGCTCCCTGGCTGGACCTGAAAATTAAACTAACAAAGACAAATTAGCAGAGAAAAGCATACAAATTTATTTAATTATGTTTTACATGGCACAGGAGCCTTTATAAGGAAGTGAAGATCTAAAGAAACGGTTAAGCCTAAGTGTTTTTATTCTAGGTTTGTTGAAGAGTAGAAAGTTGTGGGAAATCATGATAGGAGACATAAAGGATATGAGCTAAGGGTAGTAAACTGGGGGAAACAGCAAGCTTGTGCTTTCGGATTCCTCTCAGTATCGCCCCATCTTTGGAGATAAGGGTGCTCCTTTCCTCCAAATATAAGGAGGACACCTCTCACATGAGAATCTTACGACCTGCTTCAGGGTAGAAAGGGAAGCGAATCCTTCCTATACTTGCCATTTCTCAGATTCCTTCAGCTTAAAATAATTATTCTGTCAAAGTGGCATATTTTGGGGTGACATATCCTGATTCCCTTTACTTTCTGATTTTGCTTCCTGTTAGCTGAGGAGTGTACTCCAAGGGTAATTTGTGAGTGGTTATTGTATTCTTGCTTGGTCCTTCTCAGAATGACGTTTTTAACTCTTCCCAGTTTCCTTGGGAACATAAACTAGATGTACATTAAGGGGATAGACCTATCTTTCCTCTAACAGTAGAACATAGAGGTCCATGTTTCCATGATTAACATAGGTGTGGTACAGGCTTAAAGAAAAGTATTATTCACTATGCGAATTCTAAACACAAAATCACAAGTTAAAAGCTCGTAATTGAAAGGATGATCAGTTGCTTTACCGGTGTTCTTTGTACTGTAAAAAGTTCGTTTTGTAGTTCCTGAGTTCATGAGCTCTCTTGTTGCTTTTAAAATGCAGTTAAAATGGAATTTGACTTATGAAAATTCAGGTTAAGAAAAGATTTTAGTAAGTCCACCTACACATGAAGCAGAATCATGGTTTTTTTGTTCAAAGCCCCAATTGGTTGTCATTTGGAAATAGTAAAGACTTAGATATGTGCTCTTGGTATAAATGCCTGAATTTGGTGTGCCAGAAAATTATATTATTCTTTGAAATTTAAAAATCTCTCCTCAACGGATAAGTATAATTTAGTTTGTTGATAATATTATTCTTTATAGATTCAGGTTTTCTTTACATTGGGTTAAGGGATGGGCATTCTTCCTGAATAGACAAGACTGAAAGTTTCTAAGTCCAGAATTGTGGTTAGCAATAAGGATCTGGAAATTAAATATACTCAGGTCATGCAAATGTATGTAAACTAAGGAAATATAGTCTATAGGCAGCGAACTTGGGGAAATGAGAGTCAGTTACATGAAAAGTTTCTTTTCCTTTCTTTAAATAGCTTTCAGGTTTAGAGGCATACTTAGGAAAATGTTTTAACCATGAAAACTGCTTTGTTCAAGACTTAGGTCTTGACAAAAGCATGCGGGTCTGCGTATTACTTTGCTTAAGAGATGGTTGGTAGTGATGGGGGAGGAGAGAAAGGATTCAAATGTATTTCAGCAGCTTTGCAGGATAGGGCAAAGCCAAGAAAATAGCCATGCTGTGTGTCTTAAAGGGCCCTAGCGTGGGTATTTCACCTTGAAAGGGGATTAGCATTGGAAGTCTGTGATCATGTCAGACATTTGAAATTGAAGGTGGCTGTTGAAAATAATTAACATAACTGGATTCTAGCAGTCTTGTTGGTGATGAAGTAAGTGGAGGGAACAGGAAATGATCTGTTTGCCATCGCTTGAGCCACAAAGCCAAGAAACTTAGTGTTTGGGAATGGAGACTTTAAAGGGCAACAATATTGGGAAATGTTTGATAATTCAAATCAAAGAGGCTTTTTGTGAAAAGTGCAAAAGGACTGTATACGTGGGAATATATACATATCATTGAATTTTTGCTTTTAATGTCCCTTGCCACAGTTACAGTTGAACCTTTTGATTACTTCAGTAGCCACAGGTCATATAATGATTTTTGCCAAACTGTAAGCCTAGGCAACTTAAGTACATGTCTCATGTAAACAGTCTTATTCTGTGAGTTTGTCTTGTTGCTTGTATTTCTGTCCTTTGAAATCAAGTTTTAGAACCTTTGGGGGGAAGTTCATGGACAACCAGTAGCTCTTTCTAGTACATGGACATGGCTCACATTTCTGTGGGTAGATTACAGATGTTGCACTATATAAATTCATCTGGACTATCAGGTAAAAAAAAAATACAGTATGATTTGGCTGCCAAAGAACATCTATTACCTCTGCACACTTGTGCTGCTAACAAATGAACACTTCAACAAGGCAGCCTCTGAGAGATAGGCAGCTTTTGGTAAAAAACCAAGTGAACAGGAAATGTTTTTCTTGGAGGATTTTAATAGAGAATATTAAATGATTTGTGGTGGATTTTATTTTCCTGAAGCACCTTCTACAACCCGAAATTCAGTCTTATATTGTGCTAAGGGATGGGTGCTCTGACCTTGTCAAAAAAGTAAGCAAGAATTTCATTTGACTTTGTTTTGTTAGTTCACAATACTCATGTATATCTGGATCTCTAACCTTGGCTTTTTATTACCTCTGTAATCCTAGGCAGTCATTCACTGTGAAAACACTCGTGTTTCTCTTTTTTCTTTGTATTTGTTCATTTGAAAAGCCTTTCAAAAGGAATTGCAGCCTGCATGTGATTATAGCTATCAGTAGCACTTAAACTAACTGCTGAGATGAAACTTTTCTTTGGGGGCCCTGCTAATTTCAGATATCAACAGAAAAAGAAAAATTTTCCCCATTAAAACACCCGACTTTACTAATTGGTAGCTGCTCTTTGGGTTGAGCTAGATTCCTCAGGGACGGCATTTGATAGACTAATTTTTGACATTTTAATTTGACAAGAAACAATTCAGGGAAACAACTTAGGCATGTGCCTAAAGTCTTCTCTTGCTATGATTGTGATACTCAGTGCAGGGAATGCCTTTGAACGTCTGCAACACTTTGTAAACCCTGTGATCCATTTAATATGATAGCTCAAGCTCCTTGGCAGGTGTTTTCATAGGAGCTTCACCTAAAATACTCCTACATGGTTGAAAGAATTTTTTCTGTAGATGTTAGGATGTGGGGCTAATGCAGTAAATACTAATCTTTGTGACAAAAACAGTATTCCATAAGGACAATAAATTCAGGTATAAAATGTGAAAACTTTTTGGCCTCTTTTCTTTAATTATGTTATAATCTACATCTTTCTAACTCAGAAGTATTATTTGCTTTAAAAATTTTCCCTATGGCATTTGAAAATGGTGGAAGAGACTAATTTCAGTACAAGTTATTTGGTGTGTATCTCTTTCTATATAACGGAAAATTTACATTTTTAAATAGAGAAGTTAAAGGTTGAAGAAAATATAGAGTGCATACACAATACATAAGCATGCATGCTAATTTATTTCTGAAAAACTGTCTTAGAAACCTGCGTTTCTCCAAGTATTTTGGAGAATATTTAAGGGCCAAATTGAAACCGAAGCATGTGTTTGAAAAATATCTGCTGACAGAAGCCTGGTTTCTATGCCTGAGAAATAGGTGAAAGAACAGAAAAGAGTGCTTTTTAGTTTCTTCTTTGTGAGTGTGTTTCTAATATGTGAGGTTTTGTTTTTTAACCAGTAGATAAGGTTGGAAATGGATACTCTCAAACTTGCTCATGATGGTAGTGATTTATTCCAGGTGAGGAAAATGCATTCATTTCACTACCAGTGTATCCCCCTGAGATTGGGGTGGGTGGATGATTTGGAGAAGTAGACTGCTTAGGGTTGATTGGTTATGTTCTGTTACTTCTTTACAAGTCATTATTACTTTGTATCCTACATAATTTAGTGAAAAAAAAGTTTTAATAGATTTGCCAGTCATATATGTGTATGTGTGCACTTGCTCACCCTCTCTTTCCTGAAAACATTTATCTGTTTCCCTTCCCTTCCCTTGCCTTCCCCGCCTCCCTTTCTCTCTTCTTTTCTTCCCCCCTCCCATTTAAATAAGGGAAAAAGAAGGAAAACATCTTTCATAGCATTGTTAAGAATGCCTATGACTATAAATGATTTGTTTTGTTTCATGAAGACTTAGGATTTAAATCACTTTTATATCCATTTTTAGTAAAATCACTTATGACATCTAGCAATTCACTGTTTATAATTTCTCATAAAGAAGAAACACCACTATTCAGTTTTCCTCTAGGAGTAAAAAGTCAATGTTACATTAACACATGTACACTGGAGTTTGTATTCTAACATCTTTTTGTTTTTGTTTTTTTTAACTTTTAGATGAAAATGATGTTGGAATATGACACCAGTTGTGTGATGTGAAACATTAATATTACTTTAGAGATTGTAACTTTACTTGTAATTGTCCTAAGTTTGAGTTACTACACTAGAAATTAACAGGAAAAATTCACTGGAGCCCTTTGATATAAAATGTATTTTCAGAAAAACATCAAATCATTTAAAATTTACTTTGGAATGGAGACTTCATACTTAAAACAAACTTAGGGGAAATGAAATAATTTAAAAAGTTCTTTCAGCCATTGCGCACAGTTACTGTTGGATGTGATTGCCAGCACTGGGGAATCAGGAAGTCTGTAGTTTAAATTCTTCAGGATCAGATTATATCGCAGATTTTCTTTACACATGGTGTTAAGTACATATTAAGTGACTGCTATAACTTTCTTTTCCTTTCTTACCTTTGGGAATCTCAAGAACACAGCTTTAGCTTTCTTCTTATTTGTGTTATCTTTATATTTGTTTTTAATTTTCAAGAGTTTATACCTTCAAGCTACAGCATGACTAAGTATCCAAACAAACTTCTAACTTTCTTTAGTATATTGTGTTTTAAAAATTGTATAAATATCTACTGGCCAGGTTTTAAGAATTTGGGGCAGGAAACTTTATGAAGGGATAGGGGAGATGTCATTACTTTTAGGTAAGATTAGACCAGGAGATGATGTTTTTTCATTTGTTAGTTTTGGGATCTTTCCCCCCCCCCACTTCTGATTTCATCTTAGCATTGTTGAGATAAAATACATTTGCCCAAAATAAGGCCCAACAATTAAGATTTAAAATTGCCAGGGATACCAAAAGAGATATTAGAAGATTTTAAGTTTTAGAGAATGTTCAGTGACTTTTAATAAGCATAGGCTTAATTAAAGAGGTTGTGGTGAATGTCATTAACCAACTAACATTTACGTGCCCTAGCTTGTACTCTTGCTTTTTTGTGGAATGAAAAAAAGTGATGACTTAGTATGACTCTTTACAATGACATTGAAAATTATGAGCTATCTGTTTCTGGCTTGTCCTAGTTCTGCTTTTATTTCATTTGAAATGTATACTAAATCTGATGCCAGCACAAAGCTTGTCCATTTCATGTGTCTGTTTATCATTTGCATGATTTTGAGCAATAAACATTCCTTGACAACAGCATCACACTTTGTTTTTACCAACACTCATCTTTACTCCAAACATGAACACAAATTGGTTTTTATCCATGTTAATGAAAAAAACAAATTCTTCTATTTCAATGAGTAAAACAGAAAAGCATGAGATGCTGGGAAGTCTGGAATCAATTAAGTTAGCAAAGTGTGTAGGAAAAAGACAGCAGACATGGAAAATGATCACATCAAAATGACTTGTTTTATAGAAATAGAAACTTGCAGACTAAATGGTGAATAAGAAATTAATTTAGGAAATTTCTGTTTATTTAATACTTTAATTTTATTTAATACATTTGATTTTCAAACTGTAGAATATGTATGTGAGAATACTCTTAGTCCTTATCTGAATGTGGGTCTGTGTTAATTAGTATTTACTTTGATCCTTTCTGTGCCGTATATGTTAACTGGCCTTAGAATAAGATCGGAAAATACAAAGATGAGAAATTACTTGAACCAACTGCACAGAGTTGAAGAACAGTACCTTCTAGGTGCTTAGAAGGCAAGACAAGACAATGCAGACTCCAGTGAATTGTTTTAGTTTGAAAATATGCACAATTGTGTGGCAAATTAATACATTTCAGTGGTGTAGCCACAGGGAGTAAAATGTTAAGGAAGAATCCGATTTCTTTGTGCAATAATTGGAAGATCATGCTCGTTCTGGATGCTTCCAAATGTCCTCATTTTGACACTTTTATTTTAAAATACTGTTAACTTCAAGGAAGTCCTGGCTCTTGTTTGTGCTTTGTCTTTTGAGGTATGAGAGGAAATCAGGTGTTTTGAGGTATCAGTCCTTGGCCCAGGGATCCTTTGTATATTCCAATAGAGTATAAAAACCTAAATGATATTGAATATTCTTTTCCATGGATGGTTATATCATTAACTATGTACTGTTCATCTGAATGAATCCTAATTTGTTTAGTTTCTGATGTATCTAACCAGATGACTTGACAATGAATGCTCCTCCCTAAAACATAACTTGTTCTTATGCTTCTTTGGCATCTCCTGCTTTGAGTTTTCCTCAGAAACCATTACATTTTCATAGACTCAGATCTGAGGAGAAATAAAGTAGACCATCATGCCAATTACATTAACCTCTGGGAACAAAAATGCTTATTGATTGACCTTCACAAACAACTTTCAAAAAGCTCCAAAGCTGGGCTTCCCTGGTGGCACAGTGGTTGAGAGTCCGCCTGCCGATGCAGGGGACATGGGTTCGTGCCCCGGTCTGGGAAGATCCCACATGCCGCGGAGCGGCTGGGCCCGTGAGCCATGGCCGCTGAGCCTGCGTGTCCAGAGCCTGTGCTCTGCAACGGGAGAGGCCGGAACAGTGAGAGGCCCGCGTACTGCAAAAATAAATAAATAAATTAAATAAAATAAAAAGCTCCAAAGCTTTCTAATTATTGGGTAAACCTGTGAAAAGATGATTGGGAGGCGAGAAGTGGGCAGAGTGTAGGCATCTAAGTAGAAAGAAGCCTGGCCTAACAGTACAGAGACCAGTTTTTCCTTTTTGAGTCTTAGTTTCAGATGATCTTGATTTAATTTTATTTACCTCTTTGGTTCTTTCTAACCCCACAGGTAAAATGAACAGGGTACTTATGATCCTGACTTCCTTATAGGAGTTAAAACACTTTTAGAAAACTATAGATATTATGGGAGTGCAGAAGATTCATATTATTTACTTCAGATTAACTGAAAATGACCTTGAGGAAATAATACTCACTTGTAGACTAAGCAAAGAATTCTATGGCAATTTTTCATCTCTGCATTGAGCCAGTTTGACCAAATTATCAGACAGGATATGGACAGGTGCCACTGCACTCAGCTATTTTCCCTTTTGTGAGAGCTCTGAGTTGAATGTTTCTCTGGGCAGCTTTGCGAATGTTTCTCACTGCAGCTTTTTCTGAGAGTGGCATCTGGCAGTAGATTGATTTAACCAAGTCTGAGGTTTGCTCTTTTCAGAATGTGCTCTCTAGGCAGCTTCTATGTGGCTCTGACATGACCACATACTGCTGCTGCTTTTCCTGCCTTCCAGCACCACATGTGAGGCTAAGGCATTCTGACACCTGCTATTTGGAAACTTTACTTGCTGAAAAATGTCAAGATTTTCAGACAAGATGAAGACAGATATAACTGATCATTCTTCCCTTTCTCAGGAATAGGCTGAGGGCATTTGTTCATAAATGGATGAATTGCTGAAGTGGTATAGTTCTGTTACTTTGGAGAGAGGCACACCGATTTTGTACAGAAGAGTCAAAGGCGTTTGTTTATGTGTTCTTATTCACTTTTGTACCTATTTGGCATGATACTAATTTGCTGTTAGTATAAGCAGAGGTTTTAGTGATTACTTTTTTGGATTTTATGGGATAAATGGTAAGAGCTGGGGTCAGGGGGTGCAGTTCTCCTTGCACCTTATTGTTATCAAGAACCTCACTAGGAAATTGCAGATTTTGGAGGATGGACTTCTGTTATGATCATATTGTCATACAGATACACACACTGATGACTGTCAAATTTTAAATGACCAGGAGTAAGACCTCCTGCTTGAGGTCCTTGCTGCTGCTGCTTCCTTTTTTTTTTCATTGAGCCTTAGTGTTCTAAGACCAGAGGACTGATTGCTAAATAAGGACAGGAAAAGTAGTGTAACCTGCTGAGTTTGTTCTACCTAGTAACTGGTATCTAACTGGTTGAAGAAGGGACTTGAACATGTCATAAAATGAAGGCTTAAAAACCTATTAACATTATTTTGCTTATTCCTACCTTTCAATCTTATGGATAAATTATAATTGGCTGTATGCTGTTGAGTAAACTCTTTCCTTTATTTCTTACATCTTGATCTTTATCTTGGATCTCAGGGCCAGTAACATCACAGAGATGATGATAGCTTAATTTTGTGTAATTTGGGAAAGATGTTCCAATAACTTTAGTTATTTTGAATTGCAAAAAATGTAAAAAGGTTGGATGAGATGCCCTGTAAGTTTTATTAGGAGCCAGACCATGTTGAGAGACTGTGGATCACTTGGGAAACTGTATTCTCTGACATCTCTTTGGGCAACTTCTTAAGTGGCTTTGAGCGGCTCAGTGAAAAAAGGAGAATGAGTTTTGGCCAGCAGGCTTCTTCCTTGTATTGTAATTTATAAAGACTAGTAGAATAATAAAATCCACCTCCAGCAACTGAAAGGCAATGAGGACTAACGGCTTTTATGAGCAGGGTCCATGAATTAGAACTTAAATATTTGAAAACATTTCATAGCAGAAGCATGGGAATTCTTCAGTATACAAAACTTCTTGCTTTGGGTCCTAGGTTGACTTGAATTATATAAAGAAGGATTGTTGTTGCAAATTTAAATGGGTTTTCTTTATCTTTTAACTGGATCCTTCTTATCATTATAGTTTTTCCATAAAATCACAAAATCTGTATCTTAGGTCATGGTTATAGAAATAGTGTGTTCATATAAGCTTCTTTTTCTTATGATTTGTTTTGTTATGATTTGTGGACATGGATAATCATCAAGAGGTAAACGTGTAGTAATTTGGGTTTCACCCTGGAAATGAATCATCTTAATATTGCTTATACCTGAATCAAACATATCCTATATTTTCCTGAAGTATGTTTTATACATTTGCAAGTTATGGTCCTAGACAAGATTTGAATTTTAGCTGCCATCTTTGGCTCCTCTTCACTTAAGGTACAGTGAATTTTCAACAAAGAAAGGGCTGTACTGTTATATGAATTGTTTTAATAATGCCCTGACGTGAAGACTAATAAAAATATCAAAATAAATCAAATGTATCTTTCAGGTAATATGCTCTTTTTCTATAATATCTTCTATGGTGCACCATTTATCTTTATTCCCATTAGTTTGTAAGGTGGACATATTTCTTATATTCTTAAGAATGGTGTCAAAAGCCATGGACTGACCAATGCTTCTGAAAACGCTGACATGGGTCCATGTTCTTTAATGCCAGCATGCCATCCAGCATTCCCAGGTAGGCCCACCTGCAGCTGAATTTATTCATTCCATAATGTATTAAAGCCAGTAAGCTGCAAGTTCTCTTTTCCCTCTCTCATAAAAAGAATAAGTATGTTTAGGATGGTAGTTCTGATAGGCTTTGCTAAAACAAAACAAAACAGAAAAGCAGATACTATGCATGACATTTACATATTGCTTATTGCAGATGGAAACCACTAAGCTTTCACATTTTTCAAGGGTTTACTATTTCTTTTGAATTTTTGAGGCATTTTTGTTGTTATTGAGAAAAGCCGGCATAAAGCACTTGTATTGCAATAATAAAACTTGAAACTCATATGTAGTGTGGAGGTAAGGGAGTAGGCAGCAGTTTCTCTCACCACATCACTACACAGGACAGCAGAGGGGTGAGAGGGAGAAGCCAGGAAACTCTGAGATCAGCAGGGGGAGCTGAGCATCAAAAAACAGGAGATGCTGAAGCTGTGATGACCAGCATCATTTTCTTAAGACAACACTCAGGGATTTGTCATGATGGCTGGACTTTCATGGGTGTGAAGTGTCTACAAACAGCGCCTTCAATTTAACTTTTGATTAAAGTCCTTAAAATTTAGGAAGTGGAGCTTGGATAGCTATGAGATTACGAAAGTCCTGAATATCCATTAGAAAAACCACAGGATGGAAAGAAAAAAAAAAGCCAGGCCATGAAGAAGGCTTCAGAGGTCCCTGCTAGCCCAGGGACAGACCCTGTAGTGTCCAACATCTCAGTGAAAAGGATATGCTTTCAAAAGGCAGAGGGTTAAGGGGAGGGGAGGGTGGGGCAGTGGAGGCCACTTTAGTTTGGGGTCGGGCTTTTCATTCAACCCGAGGATGTCTCTCAACTTGGAGAATAATTCGGTCCTCAAGAGCGCCTCAAATCAGCTATGGCTCTGCAGCACAGCAGCAAGAATGTTTAATAGATACATATAATAGATAAAACTTTCATCCAAAATAAAATAAAATAAAGATTCTTGCACCCCACACACCAGTTCCTATTCTGAAGTCAACCCATTTCTTGTGCTGTTAACACTTGACTAGTACTTAACTGGAAACCTAGATCCAAAGGACTGAAACTCAGTCTTCACCCCAAAATGAAAACAAACTAAAATGAGTAACTCGAGGTTTATGTAATGTAGTTCAGCTCAACATACATACCAGGAGAAAGGGGAAGAGCAAAGCTGGTGACGGAACACATTCAGCCAAGGAAGGTGCTTATACAAAGAGTGTAGTGGAATTTCAGGAAAAGCTCCATATGGACTCGCTGTGCACATCTGGAGGCGCCAGATCCTTCCATGGCACATCCAAGAACGGGGAGCTCAGGGAGGAGGCCGTTCCTGTCATTCCAGTTTTAGAAGCTCCACGTCAAAGATGAGAGTGGCATTTGGTGGGATGATGCCTGGGTGCCCAGAGGCAGTGTAGGCATAGTCTGGGGAGACAGTTAGTTTGGCTCTCTGACTCACGCTCATCTGGGCAACTCTTTCTTCCCAGCCTCAGATCACCTCCTTCTTGCCCAGCACAAACTTAAAGGGCTTGTTTCTGTCCCTAGAGGAATCGAATTTCTTTCCATCTTCAAGCATCCTGGTGTAGTGCACCACGCAGGTCTGGCCGTGCTTGGGGAAGGTGTGCCCGTCTCCGGGGAGATGGTCTCCTCCCTCCACTGCCATGGCGGAGGAGGCGGCGGACGCTGGGCAGTGGGCGGGCGGTGCGACGTGTGGAGTGGACGGAGAGTGGGCCTGGCGGCGGCGCCGCCCCTCTATCTTATCCCATTGCTCAACGGCGCCGCACGCACGCACCACCGCATGCCCCACCTGAGGCTTTAGAACACTGGCTCTCAAAGTGTAGTCCTAGACTTCATCAGTATTTAAAACTTTTATGTTTCAAAAGACCATTAGGAAAATGACAAACCAAAAATTTGGAGAAAATATTTGCAAATCATGTATCTGATGCAGGACTTGTATTTATACATAAAAACACTTATAAGTCAATAATAAGGAGACAAGCCAAATAAAAATGGGCAAAGATTTGAACAGATAATCTACTAAAGAAGATTGGGAAAGGCCAACAAAGACATTGAGTAAGTGTTCACATCATCAATGATTTAAAAATGTAAAATAAGCTAGAAGTAGATACCACTTCATAACCACTAGAATAGTTGTCAAAAAGGCAACAGCAAGTATTGTCAAGGAAATGAACAAACTGGAGCCCTTATTCATTGTACTTAGGCAGTTTCTTAAAAAATTAGACATGAATTTACAACCCAGCATTTCCACTCCTGGGAATATATCCAAGAGAAATGAAACATAAGTCTACACAAATATTTGTAAATGAATGTTTATAGCAGCATTATTCATAATACCAGAGAACTTGGACCAACCCCAAATTCTATCAACTGGTGAATGGATAAACAAAATGTGGTATTTCTAGAACAGTGGAATACTATTCAGCAATAAAAAAGAAGTACTGATACTATAGCATGAATGAATCTCAAAAACATTATGCTAAGTGAAGAAGCCAGACAGAAAAGACCATATATTTTATGATTCCATTTATATGGTATGTCCAGGCAGGTGAATGTATAGAGACAAAAAGTAAATTAGTGGATACCTAGGATTGGAGATGGGAATGAGGACTGCAAATGGGCGCAAAGGATCTTTCTGGATGGAAATGTTCTGAAGTTGGATTTTGGTGATGATTGTACAACATTTGCTAAAAGTCATTGAATTGTATACTTAAGATGGGTGAACTTTATGAAATGTAAGTTATACCTTAATAAGACTTTAAAACCTATATGGTCCCAGCAACATCAGCATCACCAGTGAACTGGTTAGAAATGCAAATTCTCAGTGCCAGTGAAGCAGAAGCTCTGGGGGTGGAGCCTGGCAATGTGTGTTTTAACAACCTCCAGCAGATTCAGATGTAGGATTAAGTTTGATAACCACTTGAGAATCAAGGAAGGTTAAATGGAGATGTGAGTAGTTTTGGTACAGCTTATGTACATTCAGTCTACCCTGTTACTGTAACTGTAGGAAAGGTTTGAATTAAGGACTGTTGTAGTAGAGTTAAAGAAAATTACA
This sequence comes from Orcinus orca, assembly GCF_937001465.1. NCBI lineage: Eukaryota > Metazoa > Chordata > Mammalia > Artiodactyla > Delphinidae > Orcinus > Orcinus orca. The sequence goes on from NC_064571.1 coordinate 54,705,325, forward strand.
GGGCAGTGGGAGTAAAAATAAACTGGCCTTTCATGTTCTTGATATGACCCTATGAGAAGCTTTATGATTGTGATGTTTGTGTACCACATATATTAGTAAATTCCTGTGTTCTTTTAGGCTTGCTGTTACTTAACAAACATAGCATAAACAGGTTCATTTGCCATAACGACTGTGGAAGTTTAGATCCTTGAAAGGAATTATTTCTCCTAAATATTTACACAGTGTAATATAGCAGAGCCAGAAATGTGCAGTGATCCCAAGAAAGTAAAGATCTGACCATAGATAAAGTAGTAAATGGAGCAGCCAGCTGAACTGAACAACTCATTTTCTCCCTCCATCTGTTCAGTGTACTTTTGAAAACCACGATTAGAAAAAGTGGTTGATCTAGAGTCGTCATCTTACATTTGGCCTGTGCTTTCAGAGTTTGTTTGGTTTTTTTTTCCCCTAGCATTATCTGGGTGGCCAAAAGAAATTCTAAAGTTTGAGGCTGCCCCAGAAAAGAGCCTGATGATTCAAACTGGAGACTGCTGGTTGGTGAATGTGTTAAGTGAAGTTTGTAGATAGGGTCCCTTAAGTGGGCGGTGATGACTTCTACAGAGGTATAAGTTCACGTCAGAGGAAAGTAGAGGTTGGCAGGATGGGGGGTGGGAGGCAAAAACAAACATCAGACAAGGGAGAAAAAGAGGAGTGAGTAACAGGATGTGAAAACTGATAAAATGTATGTGACTTATTAGTGGAGTCCACTGAGCTTTTTAGCAGTAGCATTTGGAAGAATATTAGGGAATGTAGCACAAACCATTGTTATTTCCAAAACTTTATTCAACTGTAGGTAAAAAGAACTGGGCTGTTAGTTGCTGGCAAAGTGTATCTTGGCTTCTGTCTCTCTCTTTAATTATTTTATTTCTCATTATCTTTTTCCCTTTGCTTCTCTCTTTTTTGTTCTTTCTTAAAACTTTTAATAATTCACATTTTATTATTTAGCACTTATTATTAGCAAAATATTAGAATATTATAACCCTCTAAATTAGTAATTCTGATTCTGACTTCTGTTATTGGATGGATAATAAAGGAATAAAATATCTTGCAATAAGTTTCATTCTGAAAAGTCTATGCCGTAGCAGTCTGAATTCCACTTATTTATTAGTGGATAAATTCCTATAGATGTACTTAAGCTTAAAAAAAACATAGGGATAGAAAAGAAAAAAATAAACAAACTTCTCCCTTTGTAAGAAAACTCTCCAGTTCATACTCTTAGATTTATATCTAAATGTAGAGTTGCATTTGAACAAGAATAAACAAACACAGATAATCAGTTATTCTATGAGTAAATACAAGCTGAGTACCTAAAAATTTGACCGTTTTGGAGTTAACTGCAAGAATCAGGAGAAGCATACTTTTTGGTATGTTTGGGGCAGTAGGGATGGCAGGTAGGTTGACATCATGTTCTTTAAATCAGGACATTTCAAAATGTTGATGAAAGCACAAAAATTAGATCAGTATTTCTTCCTTGCCCTGTTAGTTTTTGGGAACTCGTTAGTAGCGAACATGGAATGCTTACAGTACTGCTGCAAACAACAGCCTCTTTCACAGTTAGTGTTCCGCTCTTTTATTTTTTAATTAATTTTACTTTTTTGGCTGCGTTGGGTCTTCACCGCTGCACGTGGGTCCTCTCCAGCTGCAGCAAGCAGGGGCCACTCCTCCCCACGGTGTGCACACCTCACATTGCGGTGGCCTCTCCCACTGCGAAGCACAGGCTCCAGGTGCACGGGCTTCACCAGTTGTGGCTCACGGGCTCCAGAGCGCAGACTCAGCAGCTGTGGTACACATTCTCAGCTGCTCTGGGGCATGTGGGATCCTCCCGGACCAGGGCTCAAACCCGTGTCCTCTGCATTGGCTGGCAGACTCTCAATCACTGCGCCACCAGGGATGTCCCAGTGTTCTGCTCTTCAAGCCTGCTTTTCGTGTCTTTGTTCAGTGGGGCCCTTGTCCTTGTGCCTAGTCTAACACCACTTAGACATCAGGCCTTGTGGTTGGTTGCTGCTGTGACTTTTTTCCTTGAGCTCCCTTTAGTGGTACTGTGCAGTACTTGTAACAACTTCATGTTGGACTCAAACATAAATGGGGAAAAAAAAATAAAGGAGGAATTTTTGTTTTTAAAAGGAAAACAGAAGACAGTGAAGGGAAGGGAGAAAGAAAATAAAAGGAATGCTTACCCTGAGAGTGGTGGAGACCGACAATTTCTGCTGGTTCCATTCTTTGTCAGAAACTGCTTCTGCCTCAGCAGAGGGACTCAACCTACAAATAGAGAGAAGCTCTCCATCTTTGTCCTTCAGTTTGTTAATTGGCTTTCCCCTTGATGGCATTTGAAGGTACCAGTGATTTTGTCAAATTGAGTGGCCCACTGACAGCAGTAGAAGTGATTTAAGTGTAATATTTTTACACATTGTGGTACATTGTAGCAGCTCAGCATCATTGTGAACATAAACCAGAATCAGATTCTCATGTGGAATGAATACTATTGTTATGTTTATGGCCCAGAAGAGTCGGTAGCTGTTACTTTGAGGAACCCCAAATTCCAAATTACAGTTCTGTTTGGTAGTTGCTAATTTGGGGTTGTCCTTTTTAGGTTTCTTTTGTGGCTAGAAAGTGTTCATCTGATATGCTGTGAGACACTGAAGGAAAAGTAGCCAAGGGAATTCTGTATTGTTGAAATACTGCTCAGTGGATGTGATAAGATGTCCATCCCGGGATATACTCACCCTCTGTTTGGTAGACATTTTAAGTTCTCACAGGCTTGTTATGGGTCCTCTGTGTAAATAATTACTGTACCATTGCTAGACTCGTTCTCTTTGGAAAATGCTCATTCTTTGAAAGATAGCTTAGAATTTTTTTAAAAAAACTGTGATAGTTGGAGAATGGCTTCTAACTGGTCTTCCACCAGATGGTGCTAGTGTTACATACCTACATGTAAATTTGGTGCCATTGAAATCTTGAGGTGGTGTATTTCTGCTCTTTTTCTTTTTCACCATATTTTGCCTTTAGTGTTTTTTTTCCTCACACACACTACTTTCCTGGTATACAACTGTGTCACCTCACACCTTTTCTGTTGTGGGTAGTGAATTGATTGTGCCGTGGTGTTCATGAAGAATAACTTGGGGGTTGGATGCACAGGCCAAGGACTAAGTACAACTTTAAAATGTATATTATATGTACTTTCTTATAAAATTTTTCATTGTGCATTTGATTTTTATATGACCTGTATGTACAAATCAAGAGTTATTCTTGACCTTTCTTTCATGTTATAAAACAATATCATAAAATATTATTATTTGAGGTTTCCTAGGAGTCATGTTTGGAAGTTATTACTAACAAATGGCATATTTACCCACACTTAAGTTCAAAATAACTTTGATAACTTTAAAAGAAAGTTTGATTAAAAAAAAAATGTTGGCTATTATGCAATATTGGATCTCCTGGCCAGGTAAATAATGGTCATTTGAAACTTAAATTTTAAACTTTTTCTTTTTACAAATAAATATTACAGTTATTGCAGAAAAATTTAAAGAAATAAAAATTCTTTTAAAGGAATAACTCATAGTTAAGTACTATTAATATTAACATAAACCTTTTTTTCTTTTGTATATACCTATATTTTAAAAATATCAAAGTTGGTCTCATGTCTTACTTTTATAACCAGCCTTTCCACTTAATACATTACAACAGTAATTTTAAATGACAGTATAGGTTTTCATTAAAGAACTCTTTAATGATAGGCATTTTGGTTTCAGTTTCTTTTGGTCGGAGCTATGCTGTGATGAATAACGCTGTTTAAATTTTTGTGTAAATTAAAATTTCCTTCATATAAATTCTTAAAAATATAATAGCCAGTTCAGAAAGAATGTATATTCTTGTGACTTTTGATCTATATTTTCAAATTACCATCCAAAAGAGTTTTACAGTTTAAATATCTTTAATAGTATAGGATTTTATTTGTTCCCCTGCTTCCTTATCATCACCAGATTACCTTAGTTTTTAATTTATTTTTAATTAAAACAATTTTTTTTTTGGCTGTGTGCATGGCTTGCGGGATCTTAGTTCCCCAACCAGGGATCGAACTCGTGCCCCCTGCACTGGAAGCGTGGAGTCCTAACCACTGGACTGCCAGGGAATTCCCATGTTAGTTTTTTTTTTTTTTTTTTTTTTAACATCTTTATTGGAGTATAATTGCTTTACAATGGTATGTTAGTTTCAGCTTCACAACAAAATGAATCAGTTATATATATACATATATTCCCATATCTCTTCCCGCTTGCGTCTCCCTCCCTCCCACCCTCCCTATCCCACCCCTCCAGGCGGTCACAAAGCACCGAGCTGATCTCCCTGTGCTATGCGGCTGCTTCCCACTAGCTATCTACCTTACGTTTGGTAGTGTATATATGTCCATGCCTCCATGTTAGTTTTTAAAGTGACTAGGTATTGCTCATTTGAGGCTCCCTGAAATGACAATTCATCACTAAATAAAGGAATTTAAAATTGCTTTGATTTTTTTTTAGAAATAAGTATCCTTTAAACATTAAACCCTAGAGCCCCTTTTATTTATGGTGGTTTGGGTTTTGGCCTTGTCTCCTATCCCCAAAATACAAACAGCTATCCTTTCATACTTCAAAACAGGTTCTCATATGCAAAGCAAAAACTTAAGATCTGTGTTGATTAACTTTTTATAGCATTTTCTGTTACTTGTTGAGAAACTTAGGTCATTTACCTACCCTCTCTTCATATGAATGTTTCTCAGCCTGAAAATTTGGAAAAACTTTTTAGATAAATTATTTTTAAAACTTTAGTGAAATGAGCTGTGCATTTAGTATCGGAGCTTTTTAGTACCTATTTTTTTTGGTGGGCAGAAGGAAAAGGAAGCTTCTAGATATTGGTAACACTTAAGCAATTCTAGTATACTTTTATAAAAAATGAGAAATCAGTTTTTATTAGTTTAAGCAAATATATCCTGGCTGATTTTTGATAGCTTACTAAATATTAATTGTGTTTTCATTTAAGTAGGTTAACTTTGAATTGAATTTTCTTGTTAACATAGGAAGCATGCAATTTATTTTAAAATAAGAAAAACAAAAAAGCTATTTTCATATTTGGGAAATAAGAAGAGGGGAGGAGACTCATACAGAGGCTTCAAGCAACCTTGTAAATGAATGTGAAAACTATTAGCCCAATAACTTAAAAAAACCAGCTAGTTTTCCTCTCTCATGAAAAAAATTCTCCCATCTCAATTTGGCAAAAGAAGTTGCCCTTCTTTTACTGTCAGAATGAATAGGCACTGTAAGAAAAGTACTTGCAAGCGCGGTTTTAAAAGATTCATCAACATACAATTTATCTTGGTAGAAGAGACTTATAAACTGTGGAGATATAAATTCTGTGGTTTAAACATATATTTGTATAAAAAATAAAGTACATTATATTGATAAATGATCAGATTTATGTAACAGCATTGAATTTTACTTGAGATAACAAAAATTGGCATTTTTAACTTGCAGGGTTTTTGTTAAAATTTTTTAAATGAATTTAAAAGTAAATCCATCTATATTGTGGGCATTTCACTTGTTTTTTAGGTTATGAGTGTGTGGTTTATACGTATATATTTTCAGATTAAAAAGCCTAGAAAGACTCTAGAAAAGTGCTGAATTAGATAAAGTGCTTTAAAAATTATCAATTTAATTCTAAAGAATTAGCACATTAACACAGATCTGGTAAGACGTTAAGTCCAGTGGTAGCTTCTGAAGTGTACTTTCATATATTTAAAGTTTGATATACGATATTTATCTATTTAGGCATTTGTCTAAACAAACAATTTGAAAGGGCTTCAAGTACTGTAATAATCTCAAAACCTTTGAGTTCAGTTAGAACTGTGTCAGTTAAATTCCCCCAAAATTATAAATTTTACTCAGAGTCTTGTCTGCTTTATGGCAAAGTAAATAAAATAATCGAATTGCTAAGATTATGAGCCTAATTAGTTTACACCTGAGTGAAATTTGTTTTGTGACATATGATACGTATTAAATGTTAGATATCTGTATTTTGTGCAAAGTTTACTTTTGCTTTCCTCAAAATATACTAGAGATAATTGGAATAATTTTCTAATAGTTTATTGGGAAACTTCCTAATAAACAGAAAGTGCCTTGTGAAATCTAGCATACTTTCTAGTTAATGTCTATCCTTGAACTCTAAATAGGAAAGAAAAAAAGGAAGGGGGGAAAGGCTATAACTTTTGTTCTTAGCAGCTTCTCCTGGAAAGAATCATCACCACTCCCAGCTTGATTTCTTTCACTTAACTCTTGCCACATATACTTCTTAGATCCTTATATGTTTTATATTGAAGTAATCAGTGTTGAGCTTTTTCTCTTCATTTAGATTATTTAAGCATTCTGATCTGTGCGTAGTACGGAACAGTTTATTGGACCCATGCTGTCTAGTAACTAAAGCATATGAAATTTACTGCATTTTGTATTGATTTAATATTAATGTTAATCTAAAATCTTTGGGTGCAGCGTGTCACATCTGTTTTGTATTCCTCTGTTTAAAAGAAGTGGCAATTTGGTATTTGGAGGAATATTTATTATCTGAGTGTTTTTCTTTGCAACAGTTTCCCTCAGTCTTTTGAGAATTATAACTTCCAAGAGACAGTGAATCACCCAGCAAATTCTCAGGTACCCAACTGCTGAAGCCCACAGTTAATGGGAACTTTTATTTACCATTTAAGTTCCTTTGCTCAAATAGAGGTAATTTTGGAGGCTTCTGGCAATGCCAGAAAATAAATTTGTGGTAAGATTTTTTAAAATATTCTTTTCTCTGCACTTCACAGATACTCTGGTTTTTTAGAAAAAAATTTGTTAGGCTGAGTGTTCATTTGTGTTTGAAACCAAATTTTCCATGGCTGATGGCTGACTATTCTTATTTATCCTGTTTCATAAAGGGGTTGGTTTTGTGCTTTGTATATAATATGCACCTCTTATTGTATCATGATGATGCTGTTGATGAGGAACAGGATGAGCAGCCTTGCTTTTCAGTTGCAGAGTGTTCATTTTGCCTATTATGAAATTTGGGTTAGTAGATCTTGGTTGCAAAAGATATAAATCTTCTCGTTGCCCCCAAATAATCTTCTCAAGTCTCTGTGGTTTATAATTGTTGTCAAAGTTCAATCAAGAGTTCTTCAAAGAACTCTTTGGAGTAGCGAACTAACCGTTTCACATTTTACTTATCAGTGTTGAGTTGTTACAGTGGGGCAATAATGTTAAAAGTTATCTGTTCAACTTGTCTAACAATTGAAGTAACTACTGAAGAGCAGAGAATGGGAGAGGTTTCTAAGAGTAGATTAAAAATTAAGCACTAATATGTTTCTGCTTTTGAATTGTGACATCTAGATGGTCACATGGTAGAGAACCAAAGGTATTGTAAATACTTAAAGTAGATGATGCTTCTTTACGTATTATGTCATAAAGAAAGCCTCTAATTTTAAAATGTTTGGTAAACTGTACAAATGTCAACCACTATACAACCGTCATCTGTAAGAGAGTGCTGCCATTGCGGATTGTAAAGTATATGGAGCCAAAGAAGAAAGGAACAGGATGATATGTGTGATGCTTTGATTAAAGAAGTGATGAAATGAAGTGGTTTAACACCTGCCTGAAGTGGTATGTTTCAAGTTCACCAAAAGGATGATTTCAGACCCTCTTGAAAAGAAGTGGGATCCTGTCTGATCCCCTTCCTTTTCACATTGTGGTTTTTAATTATAACCAAGTAATAATAATGGCAATGGTTTTTTGTGTATATCCACATATGCACATATCCACACACATGTCTGTGCTTCCGAAGATGCTTTAGAATGATTCAGACGGGAGTCATAAATGTCAGTCAATAATGGATTATGAACACAAGAGGAGCTAAGTATTCTGAAAATTTTGATGTTGGCATCATGGAGGAGTATCCACTGTGTTCATTTATAAACTCTCTCTTAAACAGAAAACGACTGAATGAATTCATTATGGATTTAAGCCTGTGTATTTCCTATGTGTAGAAAATAAGCATTGCTTAATCACTTTATGTTAATGTAAAATTAAATAGTATAAGTATCATTGAAATATAAAGAGAGTGCTTTGCCCTGCAGTTTTCTTTTCTTATAATACCTAGTCTCATTCATTTATTTTCTTGGGGCAGGTAGAAAGTTTGGAAAATGATATTCCCCTTTTCTTTCTTTTCAGTATCGTCAGTGAAGCAGGAGCATCAGTCTACAGTGTCAGCCCTGAAGCTAATAAAGAGATGCCAGGACTGGACCCTAATTTGAGAAGTGCAGGTAAGAAACTGTGGGTCATCGCTAAAGCGTGCGATTTTGATATTTTGGACTTGTATTTGTAGCAAGCAAAATATTTAAATATCCAAGAAATTTTAGAAGATATATTGCAGTCATGTTAGAAAGAAAGTGTTTGATTGGAATACTACTGGGAATTATGGAAAAGAAGTAGAAGAATACTGCTTTTAAAGAACACTGCATAGTATTCTAGAGTGTGGTGAAAAATTAGCCCAAAACATCTTTAGTAAAATTAAATGCTAGAGAGTTAATAGTAAAAACAATAAAATACTCAGTTCTCTTATTATTATTATTGCAAAATATTACTTATTACAGCTTTTTGTTGGAGGAAAGTAATATATTAACATAAAATATTTAAAGTGCAAATGTATAAACATGCACAGACTTTCAGGCTATAGCTAAATATTTGTTAAATGACCAGTTTCTCTTGCCTTGCTAATAGGAATTATCATTACTATATTGTTTAAATCAGCCTGATTTGATTTTAGTTGTATAAAATTGCTTTGGTTTCTGTGATGTGGAATAGTTTAAATCTTGTGTGTGAAGAAATTAAAGATATTTTGAGGGTTTCCTGGTGGCACAGTGGTTGAGAATATGCCTACCAATGCAGTGGACACGGGTTCAAGCCCTGGTCCGGGAAGATCCCACATGCTGCGTAGCAGCTAAGCCCATGCACCACAGGTACTGAGCCTGCGCTCTAGAGCCCGGGAGCCACAACTACTGAAGCCTGCGTGCCTAGAGCCCGTGCTCCGCAGCAAGAGAAGCCACTGCAATGAGAAGCCTGCAATGAAGAGTACTGCAATGAAGAGTAGCCCCCGCTTGCTGCATCTAAAAAGAAAGCCTGCGCACAGCAACAGAGACCCAATGCAACCAAAAATAAATAAATAAATAAATTTATTTTAAAAAAGATATTTTGGTACATCTAATGACAATAATTGGTATCACAAGCAAAATATAGATCTGGTCAGAGCATTTTCCTGTGTAATAGGTGGATATTTAGACTACTTTGTTAGAAGTGGCTTGTGTATGTGTGTTTACTGATTTATTTATTTATTTTTAATGGATGTATAGTTGATTTACAATATTATATTAGTTTCAGGTGCACAGCATTGTGAGCCAGTATTTTTACAGATTATACTCCATCATAACTTCTTACAAGATAATGGCTGTAATTCCCATTGCTATACAATATATCCTTGTTGTTTATCTATTTTATATATAGTAGTTTGTAACTCTTAATCCCCCAATTTGGGGAAATTCCAAATTAGGGGAAATAGACTTTTTATTTAATTTTTTTTCCTTAAATATTCTCATCAAATTTCATTGACTGTTCTTGAAATCTACACCTGATGATATGTATTTGAAAATTTTTGCTTTAATCTAAAGTTAAAAACTTCTTTTTTGATCCAAAAGAACTTGTAGTTTCCCTTCAGTTGTTCATTCGACGACACAGTCCCCTGACTAACATGATCATCTTTTCTTTTTTCTTTTAAAAATATTTATTTATTTTATTTTAATTTCTTTGGCTGCTTCGGGTCTTCGTTGTGGCATGCAGCCTTCTCTCTAGTTGTGACGTGTGGGTTTTCTCTCTCTAGTTGTGGCGCTTGGGCTCCAGAGTGCTTGGGCTCCAGAGCGCTTGGGCTCTGTAGTTTGTGGCACGCGGGCTTTCTAGTTGAGGTGCGAGGGCTTAGTTGCCCCAGGCATGTGGGATCTTAGTTCCTCGACCAGGGATCAAACCCACGTCCCCTGCATTGGAAGGCAGATTCTTTACCACTGGACTACCGGGGAAGTCCCCTAAAATGGTCATCTTTTGAAACTCAGATCCCAGCTCAAAGTCTTGCTTCTTCAGTGAAGCTTTTCTCTGTGTCACATCAACTCAGTGTGGTCTCTGCCTCCTTGCCATGTTCTCTTTTGGTACTTGCCTTGTAATAACAATAGTAATAATAATAATAGGAGGAGGAGGGAGCTGCTAACACTAATCTTTTTAAAGCACTTAATATATATGAAACATTGTGATAAATACATTACCAGGATTATTTTATTTAATCCTCACAATTGCCCTATGAGTCATTTATTATTCCCACTTTACAGATGAGGAAACCAAGGCTTAATGAGGCCGCATAGCCAAGTGTGTACATAATATTTATGTACGTAACTTCTGTAATAAAAAGATACTTTTCTTTATAGAAAATGAAATTCAGAGCCTCCCAAGTGAGCACTGAAAGGTAATCATCCAACAGGGCATTAGAAAAATATTATATAGGAGGTAGCAGTTCCTCAGACTTCCCTTTGCTAAGGGGGCTGCTATTTCCTCTTCACCACTGGCCCATGTGGGTGCATAACTGCCACAGTATTATAAGGGAACAAGATCACAACATTCTAACAAGACTATGAAAATAGGAAATAATAAAAAGGGGAATTGGTATATAGTCCTGGTTACTCTGATTTCAAAACCTAGTTGTGTCTTCAGTTTGTGATTCACTGCAGGTGTGCCATTTTTCTCTGTCTTAGCTTGTTTCCACATTGGCAGTGACTATGTTTGATCCATATCAACTCAAAACACCTACCTAGACATTCTGAGTCTGCAAAGTCTGGTCCTGGAAGCAAATATTGAAATTAACTGAGAGTCTCCACTCTTGGCTTTCTAGGCCCCACTTCCACTTCAGTTCCTTTTTTCTCACTAGGCATCTTTCTCTTTCCTAGTGATTGATGCCTGGGATGACTTCGTACTTCATCTGAGACCTGACCTATCTATGGGTGTGGGTTTTACCTTTCAACCCTCCATAAGTTTACCATATCAAATATAACAGAACCTCAACATTCATACAAGTGTTAAACATATGTAAGAAAATGACCTTTATCTTACTACATCTTCTTGACCAGTTTATCAGCTTATTGAAAACAGAAGTTATCCTTATATATGCTCACATTCCCCTCATAATAAATTCATTGTACTGAGACAGTTTAAATTGGATGGATAGAATAGTAGATAGTTGGTATTAAAAAGTTTATTATGGATTTCTGATTTAAAATGAAGATTAAATATACCTGTTACTCCTTCACTGTCTTCTGAAATCTCATTAAAATGACAGTAACTTGATAGAATGAAGGCATAAACTTACTAGGACAAGGAGAATGGGAGAGGAGATAACAGCAACAATAGTTTTGAAGCTGGAAACCGGATGAGATCTAGCCAACTTGAGAAAGTGGAATACTGAGACAGCATTGTAGAAAACAGAGCTAACCTGAAATAGATCGTAGAAACCCTAAAGACTCAGGAAATGCACTAAGCACCTTTAGAAGTATCTTGGGAGGGCTGAGAATGGGTCTAAAATAAGAGGATTGATTGAAAGTCTGTTTAAAAAGCAGTGAGATCAAGTTAAACATAGAATATCATATAACCCAGCAATCCCACTCCTTGGTATATACTCAAAAGAATTGAAAACAGGTACTCGGCAAATACTTGTACACAGATGCTCATAGCAGCACTATTCACGATAGCCCAAAACTGGAAACAACCCAAATGTCCATCAGCAAGTGAATAGATAAACAAAATGTGGTCTATCCATACGCTGGAAGGGTATTTTCAACCATAAGAAAGAATGAAGTAATGATACATGCTACAACATGGATGAACCTTGAAAACATGCTAAGTGAAAGAAGCTAAACACAAAAGGTCACATATTGTATGATTGCATATATGTGAAATGTCCAAAATGGGCAAATCTGCAGACACAGAGAGCTGATTGGTGGTTGCCAGGGGCTCGGGAGAGGGGACAATGAAGAGGGACTGTTTAATGTGTACAGGGTTTCCTTTGGGGGTGATGAAAATGTTTTGGAACTTGATAGAGGTGGTGGTTTGCACAATGTTGTAAGTATACTAAATGCTACTGAATGATACACCTTAAAATGGTTAAGTTTATGTTATGTGAATTTCACATCAGTAAAAAAAGAAGAAATGAATTAGACCTCCCATTCCACACAGTTGAGTAACTGTCCTTCCACTTTTGCAGAAGACTGGAGAATTGTTCTCTAGAGAGGGTTAAACCGAAGGTTTCTACACTGGAGGACATGGGTTATAGGTGAGAGTGGGAATACCTACTAAAAAAAAAAGAGAGATTAAATAATTATTGACATGCTGTTGTAGATACCTTATGTGGGAGACTAGGGGATTCTGACTAACACAAGAGAAAACACCTAAAGAAACCTTATGTGGGAGACTAGGGGATTCTGACTAACACAAGAGAAAACACTTAAAGAAACTGAGATCAGAGATTTCACAAAGAAATGGCCAAATCACCCTATAGTGAAGCCCACAGTTGACAAACCTCACCTTTGAGCAAAGCACTTACAGTCAGCTTTTTAGTACCCTACTCCTGATGGAAAGTCTGGGGTCACTTAACATGTAAGGAAAACTTATGCTATTAAAGACAGATGCCAAAATATGGGGTGGGAGGTGGGGTACACTACATGGAAGAAATAGAGACTATACAGAAAGAAGAAAAATAAAGAAAAAGTTTGATATCCTTAGAGAAAAGACATTTCTTTCGAATTTAAGGGTAGATTTGCATAAAGTAAAATTCACCCTTTTTAGGTACACCATCTATGAATTTTGAAAAGCTTGTACTAGTCAGGTAGCCACAACCACTGCAATCAAGATATAGAGTATTTATATTAGGTCAGCAGATTTGTCAGCTCCTTATTGAAAAATGTAATTACTAATTACAGGATCAAGATTATAATAAATTTGCATTAAGAGCATTAAAACTACATTTTAATAAGCTTTTTAGTGAAAAAAATTCTAATTTGAAGTTGTTGAATGAAATAAGACAGCATGGGGATTCCTCTGTTGCTGTCTGATGGCAAGAGGAAGTACAAAAAAGAAGTGAGTATTAGACTTTAAAAATAAAGATTTCCACTTCGATATTCTCAGATAACAGAGTAAGGCAAATTTTAAAGAGAACACAGTTTAGTACAGTCTTTTAAGCAATACATTTATTTGCTCTAGAAGCTTTAAGCTTCTATGTATTTCATGGAACTGAAGACCAAAACCAATAGAACCCCTTTTGTTCTTTGGATATAAGATACCTTATGAATGAGGGGGAAATGTTGTTTTCAGTGCTACTGCATATGGCTCTCTGGTTGCTTACCTTTTAGGATGATAATCTTCACTCGGTCGAAGCTCCTTTTCCCTGCTTTTTACTGTCTTCCTTTACACAATATGTTTCATTACCGTTTAACAAATTACCATTTATTAAAAACGAAATTCCTATATGTACTTTTTTCCCTTTTTCCTTGGTCTGTCTAGTCTGCTACAATGCAAGACTCAATTACTGTGGCTTATAATATGACTTGCCTTAATGTTTTTTTTAATTGCACTTGTCCTATGCATTTCTTCCTTTCTATGTAAACTTTAGAGCCATTTAACTAATATTTTTCAAACTCTGTAGAAATACAGTGAAATTCCATTAAATTTATACCTTCATCCAGGTTATGCACATTTTATTTTTCTTACTCACCTGCAGTACACACACACACACACGCACACACACGCACACACACCACAGACAGTGAATGGATTCTCCTTCATGATATTTTCTTATTGGTTGTTGATGGCATATGGTGGAGCATCAGTTTTTGTCTGGGTGTCTTGACACCAGCCAACTGATTGAAATCTTATTAGTTCTGATATTTTTTCAGTTGACTTGCTTGGGTTTTCTAAGTAGACAGTCATCATCTGCAAGTAATAATAATCTAGTTTCTGTCTTTTGAGTAATTATACCTTCTTTCTTTTCTCTTCCAATTGCGTTAACTAGAACTTCCTAAACAGTGGTAAATAGTCGCAGTGATACAGAGAAATGTTGACGTTACATGTGGGCAAAATAGTCAATATTTGCCATACATTTGGACAAACTGCATTTAAAAAATACGTAACAACTTCATTGAGATATAGTTTACATAGCATACAGTTTACCCTTTTAAAGTATATGTCATCATTTTTTAGTATAGTCAGAGTTGTGTAACTATTGCCACTATCCAATTTTAGAATATTTTCATCGCCCCTAGAAACCCTATACCCATTAGCAATCGGTCCCCCTTCCCCTCTTCTTCCCAATCCCTGGAAAGCACTAATCTACCTTCTGTCTCTATGGATTTGCCTATTCTGGATATTTCGTATAAATGGAATCATTACAATATGAGGTCTTTTGTGATTGGCTGGCTTCTTTCACTTAGCATAGTGTTTTCAAAGTTCACTCATGCTGTAGCATATATCAGTACTCCATTCCTTTGTATTGCCAAATAATTTACCATTATACAGGTACACCACATTGTATTCATCCATTTATCAGTTGTTGGATATTTGGGTTGTTTTCACCTTTTTGGCTATTATGAATAATGCTGCTGTGAACATCCATGTACAAGATTTTATGTAGACCGATGTTTTCATTTCTTTTGAGTATGTACCTAGGAGTAAAAACTTGGGGACATAGGGACATAGGGTAACATGTTACATAAGTAATATGTTCCAGAAGTCTTTTTGACTTCTTCTGCTATACTTTCCTCACCATTCCTTCTCTGCCTCTTTCACCATTTCCTCCTTCTCTTTTCTGTCTCAAAATATGAATGTGCCCCAAGTTTTCGGGCCATGATTCTTACTCCCT
This sequence comes from Orcinus orca, assembly GCF_937001465.1. Classification (NCBI taxonomy): domain Eukaryota; kingdom Metazoa; phylum Chordata; class Mammalia; order Artiodactyla; family Delphinidae; genus Orcinus; species Orcinus orca. Next base: position 54,720,358 of record NC_064571.1, read on the forward strand.
CTTCTTTTTTTTTTTTTATCAGCAATCTGTTAAACTCCTTTTGCCTGAACTACTTATCTGTCTCTTACTTTCAGAAATCTGTTGTCAGCCTGATCATTATTACTGTTTATTGCATAACCCTTCTCTTGATTATCCTGCCAGCAGGAAAACACCACCATCTTTTCTCCAAAGCCTGAGCGTACTACTTTTCGAATTCTACTTTAAACAATATTCATCTCTCTCCCTCCTCCTGCCTCCCATCTCTTCCATGCTTGGGTTTCTATGCTACACAGAATGAACAGCATCTGAAAGTGAAATGCCAATTCTAGAAATATTAGATCTATGTTGGGGGTTGTTTACTGGGTACAGTGTAACTCCAGAAGCCATTGGGACTTATTGTAGAATTAATATGTTATCTAGAAGCCATCATTTTAAATCCATTGTTGCTAATATTTAGCAATATTAGGATGAACAAAGGATACACTGGCAGTGAACTGTTAGGAGGGAATCCAGTAGAAAATAGTTTAAAAGCCTTTTGTGTATTTCAGAAATGTTAAAATATGGGATCTACTCACACAATTTCTAAGTTTAGGTTTTCATAATGTGGGTTTTCCTGAAGGTGTAGATTTGAGAGATTTACCTATTATTGATATACTTTTATTGAATTTCTAATATTGCCTTCCTACACAGCAAACGTTCTGATGCCTGTTACCTTAACTTGGTCTACTGTTGTGGGTTGTTTTTTTAATCCAAAAATATTTTGGCAATGTATGTACGTGTTTGAAAATCACTCTTATTGTATAATATATGTAAAGGCTAGAATAAAGAAATAATACAGTTGAGTTGTCCCTTGGTATCCACAGGAGATTGGTTTCAGGACCCGTCTCAGATACCAAAATCCAAGGATGCTCAAGTCCCTTACATAAAATAGCATAGTATTTGCATATAACCTATGCACATCCTCCAATATACTTTGAATCATCTCTAGATTACTTATAATACCTAATACAATGTAAATGTTATGTAAATAGTTGTAAGTGCAATATAAATAGTTGCTGAGAGCATCAAATTCAAGCTTTCCTTTTTGGAACTTTATGGAACTTATTTTTCGAATATTTTTGATCCATAGTTCGTTGAATCTGTGGATGTGAAACCCACAGATATGGAGGCCTGACTATTTGGTTTTAGAGGATATCAGGTATTTCTCTGGTGGCATATGTTTTCATATGACTATAAATGTGGTTATTAAAGGAAACCATTTCTCCTATAACCTGGCATGCTTGCACTAATTAACTTTTTATGAGATTTGATGAGAAAGGTGTATGTGAAGGCCTTGGAATCCCCATCTCTTCTGTGGGAGAAATAGGCAGATTGTAAAACATCAGCTTATTGCTCTCTAAGCTTACTTTGCAAGCTGCCATTGTCACTGTCTGTTAGCAGTAATCATAAAAGATATGAAAAAGACTTGAATGTGCAGTGAACTTTACGTTCACAGTAGATCTTATCTCTGATGAGAGGTGGCACAAATCACTGACTGGAGAATCTGATAGTTACGTCTAAGAAGTTGGCTTCTTTTACCAGACCTTGAACAATTTAACACGAAAACAGGCATGGGGTTTCCTTTAATGGCCTTAGTGTTTTTACTTAATGAATTTATATTTCATCCAACCTTCTGTATGAGTAGGTGACACTGACTAGCTTTCATGTGTTTAGAAAATAAAAGCTGTTCATTTGTAAACACTCAATGCAACTAAATTTCTTTTCTCTAAATCTATCTTATAAGCTAAATTAGTTATGAGATTTTGTTAATAACATATGGCTTTTAAAAAGATGATAATAAATGATGACTAAATAAAAATCATGACACGAAGGATGTTTAAAGTTAACTCTCAAGTCTCTTAAAAATGGAAAGTAATGGTCAAGAAAGGGATGTAATTAGGACTGTGCATGTGTTAGGAACAAGCAGTTGGGACGCAGATCACTTCTCAGACTAATCTTGCAATCATATTCAAGGTGATTCAAGAGTATTCACTAATCAACTAACGATCTCTGATTGCAATAAGATATGATTCTATCATTTACTCATCTTTATCAGGATCTAGTCCTAATAAGCATATTTAATGTACAAATGTGTATCATGTTTATAGCAATGCAGGATTATTTAAAAGTAAAACAAATATCTACTTGTTCTTTAAAGTGTGAGGTGCCCTACTATACTATATTTAAAGAACGAACAGGTAATTGTATAAATATAGCAACTAAGTGTTTTATTTGTTTTTCCAAATGTATAACCCTTTCAGTGTGTTCGTGCTCAGGAATACCTAGGAGTTCTGGTGACATAATTAATCCTGAAATTTTGCATTCACTTTTTGTGTGGGGGAAAAAAAAAGGAACTCTGAAACTTGGTTAAATTGTTGGCCTCCTTGGGGGAAGGAATAAAGAGGGATAACTATGCATTATGAGGAACTAAAATAGTAATTATCTGGATACTGCTTTTACATTAAGCCATACTTGTTTTCTGATTCTGTTTTTTCAGTTTCCATAGCAAGGCGTGTACAAGATCCATTAGCTGAGCTAGTGAAAATTGAGCCGAAGCACATTGGAGTTGGAATGTATCAGGTAAAGCAGTGTGGATCATTTAATTTGTGAAATCCATCAGTACAGAGACGGTACTCAAACTTGGCATAGTAATTGTCAGTGGGAATAAGTTCCCATTTTCAAAGGTTATACAGTTTGTGGAAAGGTAGTTAGGTGTTATAAATTATTCAGGAAGGAGGGAGTTTTTTTTCCTGGTCTTTATGATTTTGATTAAGGCTCATAATGGACTATAATCAGTTTAAAGACTATTAAAACTCTAGATACGACTAGTAACTTAATCTGAAGAGCCTCTCCTTTTAATGTCGCTGTAAAAATGGAAGGGGTGTGGAGAAAGGGGGGTATGTTGCCTCTTTTTCTAAACCAGTATGAGCTATTGATCTTTATTGATCTTTCAGGAAGAAGCCTTTGGTACCTACTGTGATTTTTTTTCCTGTTTTCATTCCTATTTGAGTATTATAGTTAGTTTTTGGTCATTGCCCAGTATGAGCTAAAACCTTTCATTTTTGTTACTGTTTAGTAGTAATAGTGCTTCTTGGTGTTGCTGCTGTATTTTCAGTTCTTGAGACTGTGTTCCTTAGGCAATTGAGGGCAGCACTAAATCTTGGCAAAATGAATCCATGTTGGCTTAAGTGGTCTCCAGAAACCTCAAGTTGAATTATTTTCTCTTTGATGAAAGTTCTTCTTAAGCCTGAAATAGAATATTACTCTCTATATAATTTTCATGAGATTTGAGTGATAGGTACTATACTTTCTCTAAGGAAATATTATATGAAGTCATGGAATCTGTGGCCACTAGAAATGGAAGAGACCTTTGAGATCATACAACCCTACCCTCCTCATCTGACAGGAAAAGAAGCTGTGTCCTAGAGTAGTTAGGATTTTTACCCAGGCTCACACCGTCAAAGCCTGGACTAACCAGTCATATATTGGGACTTAACTGGAGTTTTCCCATTGTACAGCAAGTTAGACCAAGAGGCATCCAAACCTTTAACTGGACTTGTTCACTGGCGAGGATGCTTCCTAAAGGGACTGATCTAGCTACAGATAGATAAAATGCCTAGTAACTAAAGAGTATACCTCTTATAGCAGTTTTATGATATAGGCATCATAGTTAAGAGAAATTATAGTTACATTAATTTAAGGTGAAGTTATGGAAGTTATGGAATACCTCGGTTCCTTAGTGAAACAAAGGAAAGAGAGAGTCAAACTTATAGAGCCCAGGAGGCTAGTAACCTATTGGCATCAAAGTGGTCTTTAAGTAAATAGCAGGGACCTAGTCTCCAGATTTGGATTCAGAGATAGCATTTAACGTGAAAACAGTTTGGAATTCATTCCAACAGCAATGAGAAGTAAAGGAAGAGTTTTAAGCAGAGGAATGCCGTGATCTGATTTGTATTTTTAAATGTTGACTCTGACTACTCCAGGTGAAAGATAATGGTGGCTTGGACAAAGTTAATGGCAGTAGAAATGGAAAGAAGTTAAATCTATTTTTAGGGACTGCTTGGTAATAGTGAGGGAAAAGGAGTTGTGAAGAATTTGCTCCAAAGGTCCTGAGGATGCCTGAGTGGAGCAGATTTGGTGAGGATAAGGTTAGTAATTCAGTTTCAAACATGTTAAATTTGAGGTGCCTGTAAGAAATACAGGAAAGTAGGAGTTGGATATACAAGTCTGAGATTAAGAGATATGGCCATATTAACATTGGAGTACAGACTATTTAGCAAATAATGACACTAAGAAAATGATCAAAATGGTGGGCAGAGCTCATGATATTCTAACTAAATTACCACCACCACTGGCATATGCACAACACCAAATTCCGTAAGATGACAGAAAGGTTGTACATATATATCTGTACCTATGTAAACACTCACTTACATGAATCAATTGATAATAGTCCGGGAAAAATAAGAAAGGGTCCCATCAGTGGGTAGAAATTTGAGGAACTCTTTAAAGATATTAAGCCTGAAGAATCACATCCACAGAAAAATGAAACATGGTGGAGCCACACCCAAAAATATATAGATCAGCAGGGTTCTCAAAGCAGAATCATATTCAAGTAGTGGGGAGGGGACCTGCAGGATTAGATAAGCAGGTGTGTATAGAGTGGCTAGGCCTGTGGAGACCCCCCCTCCCTCAATATTCTGTGAGTCCCAGCTAAAGCACTGAGTATAACACAGAGGCCAGAGAGGCTGGGTGATCCCTCAAGTAACTTTTGATTGTCAGGAAGCTCAAGGAGTCTCTTCCTGGCAGGACAAACTCCTGACATGTACATGACACCTGGCATCATATCCCACATTATCACTCGAGGCACATGGTGCTTAACAGAAACAGCATACACAGACAAAGAGGGACTCTGAAACGATCTTGATGCCAAGAATCACTAAATGTTTGAGGAAAACCTATGATAGAAAAATGAGGCATCAAACTTAAAAAACTAACACCCAAAGAAACAATGAACAGGCAACAGACTCTGAAATAAGTTAAATTAACATTCACAGAGAGATAAGTGGTTATTGCATTTCTAAAACAAATATGGGATAGAATGAAATTAAACCAATGTAAGAATTTTAAAATATGATTGTTAAGATTTAAAAAAACCCCATATAAACAGGTGAAATAGAGTGGACACAGCTAAAAGCAAATTAATGAATTGGAAGATTGAGCTAAGAGATTCCTTCCTTAGAGTGCAGTCTTAAACTGAAAAAGGTGGGAAGCATGAACAAAAAGTCATATGATGTAGAGCTCCTTCTAAAGCTTCAATATTCATCTAACAGAAGGTTCAAATAAACAATGAGTGAAGGGGAGTTATAATCACAGAAATAATAGAATGAAATTTCTCCAGTTGACAGACAAGTCTTTTGAAAAGGCCTAATGAATACTGCATAAAAGAGTAACAAAAGACCTACACTCAGATGCCTTCCTGTGAAATTTCAGAATGCTAGTAATGAGGAGGAACTAACTAAAAGCTTCCAGAGAGCAAACATAGTTTATCTACAAAGGAAAGAATCAAGTTGACATCAGTCCTATTATTGGTAAAAAACAAGTAATAGAAGATAGAAATGCAGTAGTTTTGAAGTTGTGAGAAAAATTTTATTTTGAACCTATAATTCTATATTCAGGCAAACCAGCAATTCAGTGTGAGAGGAAAATAAAAGCATTTTTGGATCTGTAATGATTCACCTTCTCTGGTTGTTACAGACCTTCTTTGAAAGAATTATTTATGGAATTACTCCTGCCTAAAGTGTCGGAGGGAGGGTCGGGGGGATGGGGCGGGGAGGGGGAATAGAGGTCCGAAGAAGGGAAAGGCATGTTGTGAGGAAACAGGATCAAGGTAAGGAAACAGTGGAGAGCTTTACAATACACACATATCCAGTAAAGTGTATTTGTATTGTTGAGTCTCATAGTTTTTTAACTATAATGTTCATCTTTAAATATATTAGTCTGGATCAGATCAACTCAACATGAGAGGGTATAAGAAAAAGAAGTGATGAAGTATTAGGATTCTTTTTCAGGAAAAACATAGCAACACATACATTTAAAAACAGCTTTATTGAGATATAATCACAAATCATACATACATACATACTTGAATAAATTCACCCACTTAAAGTGTACAAGTCAAAGATTTTTAGTATATTCATAGGGTTGTGAAACTGTTACCCTTAATTTTTGAACATTTTCATCACCCCAAAAGGAAACCATTAGCAGTCACTCTCCAGCGCTCCCTTCTTCCCCAGCCCTAGAGCAACTACTGATTTATTTTTTGTATCTATTGAGTTATCTATTCTGGATCTGTCATATAAATGAAATTATACAATATGTGGCCTTTTGTGACTGGCTTCTTTCCTTTAGCATAATGTTTTCAAGGTTCATCCGTAGTGTAGCATGTATCAGAACTTCATTCCTTTTTATGGGTGATAGTATCTCATTGGATATATACACCACATTTTGTTTATCCATTTATCAGTTCATGGAAGTTTGGGTTATTTCCATTTTGGGGTCATTATGAATAATGCTACTATGAACATTTGTGTACAAGTTTTTATTTTAATTTATTTTATTTGGGGTGGGTAGATTTAGCATTTTATTTTTAAATAGGTATTGGTTAGTGAGCAACAAGAAATTATCATTAGATATTCAGTTCTTAGGTGAGCTAGCATTGTTCAGTGGATCCATCCCAAACTAGTCTATTGGCTTTTTATCTCGAGAGATATGGATGTATAGTAAAACTGTGTACAAGTTTTTATGATGTATGTTTTCATTTCTCTTGAATATATACCTAGGAGTGGATTTGCTGTGCTATGTAACATAAGTTTAAAGACAGATGATGAAGTAGGGAATTTATTGGCCACAAATATACATGTACATATAACTAGTACATATTTTATTATTAGAGTTTGGTATTTTCTTGTTGATTTGTACACATTTATATATTGGTTTATATAAAACATTTACAAAACATTGACAAAGAGCCTCTACATACCATTCACCATGGATGAAATATAAATTTCTCTCTTTATCAAACAAACCCAAATTAGACAAGGGGTTATTATTTCAACCTAACAGTTGAGTAAAGTTGTAATAAAGTGATAAATATCTGTACAAGTAAGAAGGGTACAGTGAAATGAGCATTCACAAACACTGCTGGTGGAAGTGTAAATTGTTATTTCTAGCGAATAGTTAATACCAATCAAGATGCACTTTAAGAAAAGGCATCCCTTTGACCTGGTAGTTCTTCCTTTAGGAGTCTCTTCTCAGGCAGTAATAAGAACTATTTCTAAAATTCACATACAAGTTTGCTGTTACAGCAAAATGTTGGAAGCAGCTACAATAGGAAAATAGTTAAATGAGTTATGGTATATCCACCAGTTGAAATATTTATACAACTATTAAAAATTTAGACTTTCAAGGCCGATTTAATGACATGAGAAATTGCTCTTGACATATTTTTAAATTGCAATAAAGTTGTTGATACAGAATTAAACCAATTTGTGTTTTAGAACTAGAGATGTGCATTTACATTGAAGAAAAAGGTAACTGGCTGGTGACTGATATTTATATCTTTGTTGGTGGTGTGATTAGGGAATCTTTTCTTTTCCTTTCCTTTCTTTTTTTTTTTTTTTTACTTTTTTTCAAACTTCTTATAGTGATTATGTATTAGGAAAGATGTGCTGTAAAACAAATATCTGTTTCCATTTCCTAGCCGATGGGCCACTTAATTTTAAACCTTGATACAATAGACTTCCGGTACGACCAGAGTGGGGCTGGATTTCTTTTTAGTTGGGACCTTTAAGTGCTTTTAGTATAAATTTAATACTTACATTTATTCTGATTTAAATTATGAGTAGCCGGACAAACAGTGCTGATTTTAAAAATGAAAGCTGTTCAAAGAATGTTAAATAGATGAAATAATAGAAGCTATAATATTATTTCAATAGAAACTAAAATACTTTTGGTTTAATAACAGCTAAAATGCTCAAGGCAGCACTCCAGTCCTTGTCTTAGAAAATGGGGAGAGCTGATTTCAAAAACACATGCCTGTCATTATTTCTGGAGAGAGAGGCAGCCAGTGTGGTCGAATGACAGCATATCCCTAACTGACCCCTAAAGACTTTGCTGGAAAGTGGCTTGGTGTTACTCCCAAGAAAACACTCCAGGGTGAGAGCAGGATGATGCAGGGTTGGCTCTGTTGAGTTCTGTGGGACATGGGGAATGATGGTTTTAGCTTGGCCTTGTCATATCCTGAGAGTACAACTTGAGTACGTTGGATTTACTTGCTATTTATTTCTTCTTTGAACTGTGTTTTAGATACTTTCATGCTCATTTACACCTGTATTTGTTAATGAGTATGCACGGTAAAGTAGGAAAGACAGGGCAGTCCCCTTTCCTCCTTTGTGCCTCTCTGTTAGATCATTTGATGATATTAGAGAGTGAAATGGTTTTCCAAAATGAGTTTCTGGAACCCTTAGTGGATTTTCTATATCCAGGCCATCTTTATTCCTCATTATTATGTATAATGAGGAGTCACTGTAAAAGGAAAATCATCTTCCCAGCTGCAGTTTTTCATCATAAAAACTCAAAGGTGGGAATTTGTATTTTATTTCCCTACCCCCTCTGTGGGATCAGTTCTGGATAAAAACTAAACAAAACCAAAATAACCCAACTCTTCAGTGGTGACATTACTCTGTTAAAACCTATTTTATAGTTAATATTGTAGGGATTATGAAATGTTTTAGTTTAGGTATGTAAAGGGTAATAAGGATTCTCATCTGTCCTGTATTGTTTGTCCAAATCTTTTTAAACATTTTAATCCTTTAATTATGTGTTATTGTAGAGTGGAATATAGAAAAAAGTCTGTCCCATGGATATCCACTTAGATGACTTTACCTGGATTTTGCCCCCTATACTAAAGCAATATTTTGAAATGGATAAAACGCAAATGTGAAAGAAACATAGAGGAAGTTGTTCTAGAAATTGGGCAGTATTCACATAGATGAGTTCCTTGACAAACGTTTTTACAATCTTGTCCCTTAACTGTAAATCCCAGGATACGGGCTGTACTTGAATCCCTGATTTACCAGGTATTTATGCATGAAATTCAAACTTAGCCTTGCAATTTAGGTATTTCATTTATTTTGACCATAACTGAGCTGTTTCTGTAATTGAACAAAAACAAGTAATTGACCTTGACTGGGAGCATGAACTCATATATTAGAATTTCCTGGTTATTCCTAAATTTAAAGTTTTAAAATGTCTTTTCTGGGTATGTTTTTTCACTTCTGGTTGAATTATGCTTCCTATGTTGAGGTATTAACTATAGTTTTCTCAGGTTCTTAGAAATCACTGACGATGTAATAAGCCATGTACATATGCACACACCCTAGTATAACACCATTACTTATCTTTAAAAGAAATGTGAAATGTTGGTGTGGTTTGAAAAACCTTTTACCAATAATACCTTAAATTATTAACAATGAAATAGGTAATTACCTTTGTCTTTTGTTTACTTACTCTTTGTATGTCATTGACCTTGGACAATGAAACTAGATCAATTTCCGTTTCTACTTAAGTTCGCCTTCTGGTTTCATACATCGGCACAAAAATCACTTTTAGGATTTCTAAAACTTTAAAGTATTTTCACAGTATTTTAAACTAGGTTTATCATGAATGATTTAAAAAAATTACACATGACACTAAAGGTACTACCTACCATAATGGAAAAGATTTTTAAGTTCTGCATTAGAATCTAAAACATCTCTGAATCAGAAAACAGTACATAGAAAATCCACAGACAGGGAGAAGGTATTTGCATCACATAAAACCTACAAAGGATCCATAATTTATAAAGATCTGCTATAAATTAAGAGAAAAAAACAATTCCACAGAAAAATAGCAAGGGACGTGAACAGGCAATTGACAGAAGAGGAGACACACACAGAAAATAAAAATGTGAAAAAAATTATCACTCTGATTAATAATTGGGGAAATGCAAACTAAAGCCATGATGGGAAACCTTTCAGGTTGTCAAAAGTTAGTCTGACAGTTTGGATGTTAGCAACAATATGGAGCATTGGGAATCTTACACATTATTTGTAGAAGTCTAAACTGGCACAGCCTCTTTGGAGAGCAACTGGAAACTAGTAAATTGAGAGACTGGGATTCTCTTCAACTTAATTTTGTTGCTAGATATTTATAGCCTTGAAAAACTCTCTCTCATGTGCACAAGAAGACATGTACAAGAATTTCACTGAAGCACTATTTATAGTAGTAAAAATTTGGAAACAGTATGTCCCTCATCTGGAAAACAGGAAAATAAAACTGTAGTATACTCAGATGGTAGAATATTACATAGGAGCAAAGATGACCCAATTAGAGCTACCTATATTAATATGGATAAACCTCATAAGATACAATATTAAGAGAGAAAGCAAGTTGCAGAATATGTATAGTATTTTATGATTGGTATAAAAATTTTAAATATGAAAAATAATACTGTGTACTATTTATGAATACCAATGTACAAAGTAAGAATATAGAAATAAGTACTGGAATCTAAGGTAGTGGTTACCTTGAGTGGGGCATGAGATGGGAGGGGAATGGGAACGGGGAGGGGTATAACAGGAGTTTCAACTGTATATTATATTTCTTAGGCTGTTTGGTGGGTACCTGGTGTCCTTTATACTTTATAACTTTTTTGTTAAGTAAGTCAAATTTTATAAAAAGATGCAAGAAAGCTGGGTCAAATGATAAATGTGTTTTATCTCAGGAACTTTGGCTTTCAGTTGGTTTTAATTTCTGCCTTATACGTTGGGGTGTGTGTGTGTATTTTACTGTAAGGATTTATGTAACCAGAAAAATAATAAAGCTATTTTCATTTTCCAGTGAAAATGAAAAAATACTTTTAATACTAGGTTACATTTCTCTTCATAATATTCTTTCAAATTTTCATCTTTAAGACTAATTTCACAGCAAATCAAATACTCTTTAATGCAGAGTTTTAACACTATATTTTTTCATTTCACAAATATTGGATTCTTCTCTGTGAATTTTAAGAATTAAATATTATTTGCTTTGCTCCATTACCTGAAATGGTCATTTCAGAGACATGGCCTAAGACAAACCTGTAGACTGTTATAACTTCTAGTGTTTATTTACAGGACAGAGTTGGGTAGAACAGATGTTTAAGGGGTTATAGTATAATGTGTTGTAATAATGTTACCATAATATGACTAGCATTCATCCTATACTATTTTCTTTTCACCACTACACCCCCACAACCAACAGACTCCTAAATTACCTAAATTAGAAACCTTAAGATTAGGCAAGGGAGCTTTTAATAATCCTAGCCTACACTACCTCCCCAGATATTTTAGTTTAATTGGTCTGGGGTAGGCCCTAGACATCAACAAACTTTTTAAAATTCCACAGGTGATTCTAATGTACTGGCAGGGTTAAGAACCACTGCTTCTTAAAGTACAGTCCCTGGACCAGCAGCATCAATATCATCTGAGAACTTGTTAGAAATGCAAATTTTTGCACCCCCTTCCCAGACATATAGGATCACAAATTCTGTGGGTGGGGCACTGGAATCTGTGTTTTAATGGCTAAGGTTTGAGAACCACTGGTCTCTAATGCTTCTCAAGCTTGAATGTAAAAAAACCCTTCACAAGGTCTTGTTAAAATGCAGATTTTGATTCAGTTGGTCTAAGGTGGGGACTGAGATTCTGCGTTTCTAATAGACTCCCAGGTGATACCAGTGCTGTTTGTCTGAGGATTATACTTCGAGTAGCAAGAGACCCTACTGAAAGCCTCTTGGGCCGTACCCCAGACCCGTTGAATCAGAATCTGATTTTAACAAGATTTCCAGGTGTTTTGAATTCACATTACAGTATTTGTAATGTAGAAGGAAAATCAGGACATGCCAGTATCTAAGGGGGATGAGAGCTTGAGAAGCAAAAATCAATATTGTAAAACACTGAAAAAAATAAAGGTAGGATAAGAACTAAAAATGTGTCTTTCATGTTTTATTATTTTTTATTGTTGATGGTGACCCTAACAAGAATAATTTCATTGGAGTAGTGGAGGCAGAAGTCAGAAGTAGATTGAGGACTGAATGAAAGGTGAGCACTTAGAGAGAGGTATATACAGATCTTTAAAGGAGAGAATTTTCAAAGGAGGTCAGGATTTAAATGTGTTTAAATGTTTATAGGAAGGAAGTAGAAACAGAGAGGGAGAAGTTGAAGATGCTAGAGAGAGAGGAAGCTAGATGCCTGAGGAGATGACACCCACAGCTTACCTAAGAAATAGGCTAAGGAAGGAAATGGACAAGAGTTCAGAAGAGAGAAGCTCCTGGGGTGGTGGGTGACTGGGAAGAAGTGGAAGAGAGCAGGACTGGGAGGGGTTGAACATTTTTTTTCTCTTTGAAGTAGGAGCCTACTGTTGTATACGCCTCATCCCCCACCCCAAAGAAACAGCTGCTAGTTTTAAGATTGCTGAAATCATAGTATTCTTTTGTTTACTGTCTCTCCTCTAATGGAATGTAAACTCTCATATGAGGACAAGGTGTTTCCACCTCTATCCACAGCTCCCAGGACCTGGCACACATAGATACTCAGTAAGTATTATATTTGCTGAATCAATGAACGAATGGTAGATTATCGGTATAGCTGCTCACTTATTATATTTTTCACTCTGTTGTGAACGCACCATAAAATTTTATACCCTCTCACTTAAAAATTTTGTTTGGTAAACTTGAAATGTTGGTTACTAGTATTTTTTTTAATGAATCTCTTTTCGGGAAAAGCGAGAACTTAAGGAGCAGAGAACATTAGAATAGCCATGTGGAGTGAGAATGGCTGTGGAATGTAAAGGATTGCTGGGGATGAAAGAACTAGTCTTCATAGCACGTATCTCTTCATTTCTTTCTTCCCAACAACACACATCCTTTTCCCTATGGAAATAATTTTTACCGGGACAGATCAGAGGGAGCACTTATATAGGAATGTTCTTTGATTGTGATTAAATTAGTAAATCAGTATTTCTAAGGATCTATGATTAATACAGTATAATATCCTTATCAAAGAAAAATCTTTGTTGCCATGGAATTCATCAGAATAGACTCTTTCCTTTAAAGTGAAATTGTCTATTAAAATGTAAGCTTATGGAAATTCTTTAAAATTTCATCTTTGTTCTCCACAGAGCTCTAAGGAGGTTTTTAGTATACTGGTTAGGTCTGATATTGGTTGTACGTGGATGGATAGCCTATAGACTAAAAATACGATTGTTGCAAAGATGTTTAATTCTGGCATTCATATAGATATTACTATTATATTTTGCTGAATATTTGTATATAATTATGTGTGGATAATTGTTTGGCATACTAAAGAGAGAACCTGAGATGTAATTCTTTACTCAGTGCAAAACACTACTATCTGTATAATATAATAATGTTCATATTAGAAAGAATTATTGAAAACTCAAATGTAAGGATTGTGCTAGATAATTATAGCGATTGGGAAGAGAAATAAAATGTGTAAATATTAGGAAGGCCACTTCCGAGAATTTAAAAACTATGTTCTATATATCTGATATTGTTCAGGAATGTTGATCAACTCATTCCTCTAAATATGTGTGTTGGAGGTGGGTGTTGATCGTGGGCTTTGAGAATAGCACAGATAAATTTAATTACTAGTAAGATTATATTTTAAATTCAAGAGGAAGTCTTCATCATTATCATAGTAATAATATGCATTAAATGCATGATCCTATAGAAAGGACTGTGAGTTTGATAGAATTTAGGTCAGAAATGAACTGTCTGCAAAGTGATTGTAATGTGGTGCAGACACAGGAAAATGGGCCTTGTTCATTTATGGTATGAGTTCACTCATGGCACATTTGTCCAGCAAATCTCTTATGCTGTGGACAGTTGTGTTACAATGTCTTTCTTCTGGTGATCATGGAAAGGAGTTCTAAGGAGAAAGGTCTGTATTGAGGAAAAATTATATCGATGAGAGGTCTTTTTCCCTGGGTTTTTCTCAATAATTTAAAATAGCATTACAGGTAAGAAAAACTAATTTGCCTGGATTTATATAGAATGAAGATTGTTTCTCACTTCCACAGAAATAAACACGGGTTGTTTTTCTTTTTGAACAATTAACTTTAGAAGATATCTTTGGTTTTGGATGAGATAGTAGGCTAGTTGGCTGCCTTCTTTGTGCACTGTTAACTCTGGTGATATATTTTCTTTCTTTCTTTTTTTAAAATAAATTTATTTATTTATTTATTTTTGGCTGCGTTGGGTTTTCATTGCTGCGCCCGGGCTTTCTCTAGTTGTGGTGAGTGGGGGCTACTCTTCATTGCCGTGCGTGGGCTTCTCATTGCGGTGGCCTCTCGTTGCAGAGCGTGGGCTCTAGGCGCGTGGGCTTCAGTAGTTGTGGCATGTGGGCTCAGTAGTTGTGGCTCGCAGGCTCTAGAGCACAGGCTCAGTAGTTGTGGCACACGGGCTTAGTTGCTCCGCAGCATCTGGGATCTTCCTGGACCAGGGCTTGAACCCGTGTCGCCTGCATTGGCAGGTGGACTCTTAACTACTGTGCCACTAGGGAAGTCCCTCTGGTGATATATTTTCTTTAATAATCTAGATCAGGCTACCCAAGCTGTTTATTGTACAGTATTATTAAAAAAGATGTATTTTCTTTTCAAATGTATAACTGAAAGGGAGAATTTTCTCCTGCCATATACAAGGCTTTTGTTCATTATTTATTTGGAATAAATGGGGCCAGAGAGTATGAGTGCAGTTAGATTTCGTTGGAGGGCGGATTGCAAAGACTTTTTGAGGCATGATGTGCAAGTGAGTGTTTTTAAATCTCAGAGGTGTGATTGTGTCATAACAGCCATAACCTCTGGGCTTGCTTTATTACTTTTATTAAAACAAATCTGTATGGGGGTGCTATGTATATTTTGGTGATGAAGGAAATGAGGTGGTTAAGTTATTATGTGAACAGCACTTTCAACTAACCACAGTGTGATTCACTGAGAGAGCGGTGGAAAAGCCCAGCTCTGTAGAAATGACTGCTTTTTGATTTGTGGACCTTAACTTTCAGCACCAGAGCATGAAGTTTATCTACAAAATGGTTTCTTCCTTTTTTTCCCCTGTAAGGTTTTTGTCCAACTTTAAACTTGAAATTTTTTCCTTTATTTTATTTTGGGTATTTAATGAATGTGAATGATCTAAATAGTTCTGCAAGTTAAGAAGGGGGGGAGAAAAGAAAGGGGCTCATGTGTTAGGGTATTAGGGAAGTGGGTAACATCTTTACGGTTTCCAGGTAGCCCACATATACCTCAGAGGAGAACTCCATAAATAAGTCAATCTGCTAACCCCTCCACCGATGAGGATAGCTATCTGGTATCAGATATGAGTTAAGAAAAAGTGAAGCACCTGTTGTTCTTCCCTTTTGTTGGATGCATTTATAAACAAATGCTGTAGTAGAAAAGAAAATCAATCTTAGGTAAAACAGTCTCTGACAAATGTTTGTTTGGAAGTGGGGGGTGGTTATGGGAGAAGGTGAGGATATCATGCCACCTAGAAGTACACACACTCTAGAAGGAAATTAACAGAACAGCCATCCACCTGATAAGCTTTTGGGGTATAAAGCACTTGTATACTCATAGCAACAGCCACTGAGAGACCAAGAAAAGGTTGTTTTCTCTGGAGTTGTGCCATATCCAGCATCATCTGGTGATGTGAACCTGATGGAAAATAGGTCATCTTCCTGGCAGTATTTTTGAAAGACCCCTTCGTTTTCCAGATGTGCCAAGTGTCAACCACTTACAAACAGAAGGACTCAGAAATCAATCAGTCTTAACTGATAAGAATTCATTAAAGCATTTTATACCTGGCATATTACAAGGCTCTATGAAAGTAAGGATGACAGTCAGTTTTATATTTTCTCTCTGCTTCTTTGGAGTGACACACCACATATCTCTTCAGAGCCCTAAATTTCCTCTAAAAATTATGTCATTCCCTCATAGCGCTTCCCCAGCGAGTTGGCAAAGGCCAGAAGAAACATTATTTGTATAGTTTAGAGACAGTGTAGAGGAGGGAGGTCCAGGCCTGTGGTTTATGTAAACAGGGTGGACTGGGAGGGGACACTGGCACCCCTGGTTGTGTTGTTATTTAGTCATCACGTGCTGTCAGTCCTGGTGAGAACGTGTCCACTTTGAGACTGATTCAGCCACAGTGATTAGTTATGACCATCCATGGTCACAGACTATGGTAAGAATTTAATTTTAAAAGGAATTGGATTGTAGGCAAGACTTAATTTTAATGACATTGGTTGGGCTTCTCAAACTTTCAGGTATCCTTACTAGTAGAATGAAACCATGTTTTGCACATTCCAAGAGACAGTATGTTTGACACCATGTGCATTTGTCTTCATCATGGTTTGGTTACTTTTTAAAGGATTGAGATTTAAAAATTATGGTAAGGACGTGGTTTTAAATAAAGTGGAACACTGTAGTTGAGAGTGAGACAGGAGAATTTCTCTTCTTGTAGAGAAATTCTGTATTTATCATTAAGTTTGCAAAGGAAATTTGGATTCTAGATTAAAATACTTGGTTAGTCATACCTAGGGCACATAACTATGCTCTTTGACATATGCCCCCCCTTGCAGGTGTGTAGTTATAATTCAGGGTGTGTTTAAAGGGAACTTACCTTAGACTGAAATTGTGTAAACGTTCTCACTGGTCCTTTCTTCATTTCAGTGTGGTTCAGTGAAATGGAACACAAAGCCCCAGTTCACCGAAGGGAGCTGTGGTCTTGTTTTGGTTTAGCTGCATTTGCTTTGTGACCTTGGGAAACTAATTTTTACTTCTTCATGCCTTGTTGGAAAATAAAATAAGGTTATCTGTATGGTTTCTGAATGTTAAAAGGAATATATATATTTCACATATATATTTCACATATATATGAAAATGCCCAAAGGTGCATTTTATTTCATATGATGGAACTATCAAACAGATTCCATTGATGTTGGTGGGGTTTTTTTTTAAACCTTTGTGTTAAGGTTCTATTTATTTCTATTATTTATTCATATGCTGAGCTTCTCAAGTATTCCTAGAATCA